>NC_079476.1:2862319-3178708 GCF_026230105.1 Diorhabda sublineata
ATACAAATTTTCAAACCAAAGACGTCCAACGCTCGATCTGCTCGACAAAACTCGTTATATGACTTCGTCGATGAGAGCGCTGGTGTCGTCGTTCAAATCATTCACCCCAATAAACTTGGCTTACACCCAGCAACAGATCATCATCATCAATACCGATCTTGAAAACATTCTGGAGTAGGGTGAGAACAATCTAATTGAGTTTAATAAAGCACAGATCTAAGCTGCTGTTTTCACATACTGCAGCTCAGAATTTGGTCCTGTTTAGACATATCACCATCATCCATTACCGCAAATTAACTTGCTGGGTGTTCAGATTGGTAGCAATACGCCCTGGTATAATTACTGAGTGACCGAATTAGCTAAGGCAGCTTAACAGAAGTTTTGAGCCCTCTTTAAGACCAAAATGTACTCCGCAACAGCTTCTAATACTCTATAAGATTCGTCAATCTTGGGAGTATTGAGAGTACATAGAAGTTCAAGATCAGCATCGACACGGTAGGCGCCACTCGAACTACATAAAAAAATTCAGATCTGTTATGAAATTGGCAACAATGTTACACTATAGCCTTGATTTGATATCTTTGTCTTTGATTTAAATTAATCAGTTGTCAGTTGCGTTTCATAAAACTTGAGAATTCTCGTCTTGAACTCGAATGTCTTCACTTGGCAAAGACTCTTTCAATAATTAATGAATCTAGCGTATATGTTCTTTACTTGGAACACGCAACGTTGCATGAGTTAAGCTACGCGCTCACTGAGTCGGTACGGACGTCACGACTGGGTCGATAGTTCCGTCATTCAGGCGTTCCACACAGTCCTTCATCCGCCTTCTGTCAGAACAAAAGTCAGTTTGCGACAGGATTTGTTCAAAGGTGGATGTGGAAGAGGAAATCGCGTTAGTGCGTAGCGCGTTAGCGCGTGAGTGCGTTATTAATAGAAGAAGAGGAGAATGTTAAAAAAAGAAGGTTTTGGATTCATCATATTAACAGAAAAATATTGATTTGTGGTATTCCTGGACCTTGTGGAAGATGACCTAAAGTATTTTGAGTACCTCAAGATGACTCGCGACAAGTTTGAAACTCTATGAATTCTTCTAGTCCTTAGTTCCATTTAAATGTTCAATGTTACTGTTTGATATCCTTCCAATAACATACCAACAACTCGAAGATAAATATCGAGGATTGAGCATCTTTTAAAGGGTCGAATTATTAGCCAAACCAAGCAGGTTTTTGCTTAAGGGACGTTTGAATAGGAACATCGCATATAGTTTGAATAAAACCTGTCAACATTGTAGAAGACGCTCTCGCGAAACTAGAAGAACAGAGCATGAGGATGAATCTAATTAAAAAACTCTAGGCTATAGCCTGCTGATGAATTTTACCAATGTCAAAACGATTGAAATACAAAAGTGTCATGTCATGTATCACAAATTAAGCAAATTGGAACGAGATAATGAACTTGATGTGGAAATAAACTTGATAATATTCTAGATGTTTGTTAGAAAGAAACAAAAAGGTCACTCAATATTTTAAATAGTCATTAGTCGTGTATTACTTCGGGAATCAAAATGGAAGTACTTACTGTCGTTTCATCTTCATGTAACACTTGGTCATATTCACTCATAGCTACACAGAAAATAATCGCGGTTACATCTTCAAAACAATGTATCCACTTTTTCCTTTCCGACCTCTGACCACCCACATCAAATAATCTGAAAATTGAATGATATAATTTATCTCTCAATGCAAACATTCAATTAATAAAATATCGAAATTTTATCATAGAGAAATTGTTGCAACTATCATAATTCACACATAATTTGTTTTCAGTGCTATACTTTATCAGATTATTTCAAGCAAAGCAACAAGTGCCTTTGAAGTCTTACTGGGTCTTCTAACCTTGGATCTAGTACCACCTGGTACTCCAGAATGAATGGCTTGGCTGCGGAGGAAAGCCAAAAGCCGAGGTATTCGCTGTGAATAAATGTAGATACGCGATATTCTATAGGAATCTCAATCTGCTCAACTAGCAGAGCTGCCATACAAGGCATAATAGCCGAATAGGTGTCCTCTAGGTAGTGCAAGGAAGTCCTACAATGCATCTATCATAATTCTCTTTTGAGTGCTCGGCCACTCGGACAACAAAGGCAACGATAACTCGGACTCAAACGTCAGACTGCGAATCCATTCTTGGTGTAGCCAAAAGCTATCACGTCTCTCAACACTTTTATGACCTTCTGCTTCTTTTACTAAACAACTGATCTACTTAATAGGCGCGAAATTCGACTGGTGACTGGATTTTTAACCGAACACGGTCATCCAAGACGACATCTCCACGCCATTACCATCACGGACGATCTGAGATGCTGCTGGTGCATGAAGGTGGAAGAACTTGTAGATCACTTCATTTATAAGTGCTGGGCACCCACATGAGCGCGGTTCATCATCAAAAAGTCCAAGGCAAAGCGCTTGATCGGCTTCTCAAAGGACGTCGACCTTTGATAATAATTTGATGCACCTCGTTGGTTTATAAAATTATTAATGAAGGGAGAATGACATAATTAAAATGATTATTACTGAGTTAATAAAACGCAGATGATTATAATGTAAAGTTGAGGTACTAAAATAAAAATTACTTACTTGAAATTAAGGTTTTTAAATGAAAAGTGTACTTCAACTATACCCGTAGTTTTCACTCTTGTTCTTAATATGTCTTGTTCTGTAGGTTGGTAGTCCTTAGCTCCTAGTCGATCTAAATCATCTAAGAAACTGAAAAAAATAACATCAGTTGTTTATCTATACCTCGAATTTACTTATGATATATCACTGGACATTGATTTTTTTTTCAACAAAAAAATAAAGAGGTTTTTTTATTTTTGTAAAAAATTATGATATTTCTTAAACGCATGAAAATTCAGACGATAAAACACAAAGAAAAATAATTCAAAAGACACCTACTATTTGGCGGAATCGTTGAGCTGATACTCGTTGGAACGACCAAAACATTCTTGAACTCCTGAATCAGTCCATAATCGTTTCATTGCAGCTAAAAGTTCTTCTGAGAATGGTTCTGTGTCTTCCATCCTTTGGATAACATCGAACACCATTTTGCCGTCTATCTGGATATCAAATTTAATTTTTAGTATGTTTCGAAATAAGGCTGTGAAGCGTAGACTTTAAAATAATATGAAATGAATGAATGAACGTACGAGAAACGGATGAAGAACATCATACTATGAAGACATGATGGTTGCAACGAACACCAACTCATATAAAAGAAGTTTATTGTAAAACTGTTTGTTGCATATCAAAATAGATTGCTTGGGAATTTATTTCTTAAAAATAACATCGTTCAAATTTAAACCGTTGCAATCACGGCTTTAATCGAGCACTAAAATTGCCTATGACGGCTCAGCAGGTATTCTCCGTGATGGCTACCATTTCATGACGTATATTTTTCGGTTTGTTAGTGTAAACTTCAGATTTTACATAATCTCTACTTGAAAAAGTGTTTAATCTAGACTGTGTGGGCCAATTTATGTCCCTTCTCTTGAAGATCAATTTACCAGGAAAAAATTCACGAACTCGTGGCAGAGATCTATTGGACATGAATGAAGTTGCTCCGTCCTGCTGAAATGATTGGTTATAACCCTTGAAGTTTTGCAGCTCAGGTATGAAGAAGTCATCTTACATCTGCACATAACGCTCTGAATTGTGGATCCCCTTTCATCTTGAAAAAAATAAGGGCTCATAATTCCTCGTGTTGACATCGCCCCCGTAAGGTAACTTTAGACAAATGTAGGGAGTTCCGATGTTTGTGTTTTGGATAGGTTGCACTCCAGTAGAGGCAAGTTAACAAACAAGATGTTAGTAAATGTTGGAAAGCGTTCAATTATCTGGTTTTCGAAGTCAAACCTCTGACTAATACCTTGAGGATTCAATTTTTGCTCCAAACAGCACTAATTTTTGAGTGAATTGCTAAATAATGATGATCTATGCACGACTAAAGCCTTCCAAATAGACAAGTCGGGCTCGTCACGAACATGTCTACGTGTTCGACCATTCTAGAAGAACATCGACGCCCGTATTTTAAATTATTCACTGTTGATCCAGACTTTTTAATCTTCATGATTCGTTTTCCAATTAGTCGAGCGTCTGGCGCATCATTTAAGTGACGAAAATTATGAATACTTCAGGATTTTCTACAGTCGCCGAATTACCGTTTTTGTAAAACTCACGCACGCACAACGCACGGTTCGCTCCCGAGGAACGCTCCATAGCGACTAAATACCTAAAAGCTAAGCTACCGATTCACATAACTCCCGCGCACCTGCGAATAACTGCTTATAAGGAATGAGCAATAAAAAGATGAATTTCCTTTTGAGACACCTCGTATATGTCAATGATCTAGTGCAAACAACAGAACAAATTGTATTGGCGAGTGGCTTTTTTTAATATAAATGATATTGAAATCGAAGTATAGTTTCTTTTTTATATATGTAAAGAATATTCAAACAATAATCAAACACATTGTCAGAATCCCAAAAATCAAAACTTCTTTTGTATTATGATAGTGGAAACTCGTTTGAACAACTGTATACAGAGAATAAGATAAAGAAAACTTAGCCACGTATAGAATTATTCAAAATAACGAAGAAATTCGGTCTCAGTGTATTGTTGGGAAAAGAATATTAGAAACAGGGTAGTATCTTGGACTTAAAAAATTCTCGACATGGATCAAACAGGTATGGAATTATAATATTCCAGTAATCGTACCAATGATCAAAGAGAGAGATCCAGAATGTGCAAGCAAACTCCATATTCATAGTTTTTCTGGCAGTAATGGATGGCCAGCAAGTTTTAAGAAAAGAAACTATATAGATTTGAAAATATTTGTAGCGAGAGAAATTCTGTGGTAAACAAGGAATGTAATGAGTTGTAGTGTATGGTTACGTTGAGGGATAACGCTGACGTCTTATGCCGTCTCACCCCAATCGGAATACAAGTTGAAAAATGAATAACATCTTCTGGATCACTTGGGTTTATGAATACAATTTTTATCTACATTACTTCTATGTATAATTAAACACAATTATATACACCACTGTATATCTATATACAACTATTTTATATGATTAATAACTATATGTATATATTTTCTTTTATAGCCCCTGCTTATGATTCTAATTCAATACACGCTTTGTTTAATTACACACATTGTATGTTTACATCAATTCCTGAACTAATTTTAAAAGTTTTAACAATATGATGAACGTAATTTTGGTTTCTATCAACCTTGTCCACGCATCGGTTCAACTTAGTTCATAATGGCTTTTTATGATCTTCGGGGTTAATAACCACCACTAAGTGGATCAGGATATTATCAGCAGTTTTAAAGTTCACCACAGAAAGGAAATTTTAAATTTATAGAAGACTATAAAAGCCCTGAAATCACCATCAGACCGTGAGCAAAGTTAGGAAAATCACAATTAGTAATTGCTACGAAAAAACTGGACTTCAAGTGACGAATATATCTGAGAGCTGATAAGAGGATGTAGAGATATGTGCAGTGTTATTATATTATTAATTACCAATAGCGGATTTTTCACGATTTAAAAAGAACTCAATGATAATAATGTTGTTTTAATCTATTCTTTTTTCGAAATAGAATCGAGAAACAGGTATCTAGCAATTAAATATAATCAAGCATAACGGATTAGTCATAAATTTTATTGAATTGTGTGTAAGTTATATTTTCGATGTCCGAAAATTTATTTTTAAAAAATTTATTAATCAAAATTACAATATTGTTCTGGATTTATCTTCACATAACTCCTCCATCCCTAAGAATGAAAAATAACGGAGGTATTATTCATATTATCTTATGTGGTTCCTCTTCTTGTTTCAAGTTCATAATCTTCTTCTTCTTTCTTCTCCTCGATTTTTATTTCCTTTGAATTACTTCTTTTAAATTTTCGAATTATCCAGAACATTAAAAAGTATTCTAAAGTCCTGTCCCTCGATGAACGTAGATTTCGTGCTGTGGTATTAAAATATTTAGTCGGTTTTTCTTTTCGCACTATGCAGAAAAAATCGCAACCGCAGAAATCCGAATGACTGCGCCAGTTATATTTTCCAAATTACAATATTTTTACAAAGTTGAATAAACAGAATTAATTTCACAAGCGAATTAACTACAATTCTTTATCTTGATGTTTACAATATTCATATTTATACTAATAAAATGCTGACAGTTGTTTACGTAATTTAATCTTTATGCGTTTTACTTTTTTAGAATGTTCTGGATTTTTCTTCACATAACTCCTCCATCCCTAAGAATGAAAAATAACGGAGGTATTATTCATATTATCTTATGTGGTTCCTCTTCTTCTTTCAAGTTCATAATCTTCTTCTTCTTTATTCTCTTCGATTTTTATTTCCTTTGAATTTCTTCTTTTAAATTTTCGAATTATCCAGAACATTAAAAAGTGTTCTAAAGTCCTGTCCCTCGATGAACGTAGATTTCGTGCTGTGGTATTAAAATATTTAGTCGGTTTTTCTTTTTGCACTATGCAGAAAAAATCGCAACCGCAGAAATCCGAATGACTGCGCCAGTTATATTTTCCAAATTACAATATTTTTACAAAGTTGAATAAACAGAATTAATTTCACAAGCGAATTAACTACAATTCTTTATCTTGATGTTTACAATATTCATATTTATACTAATAAAATGCTGACAGTTGTTTACGTAATTTAATCTTTATGCGTTTTACTTTTTTATAATGTTCTGGATTTTTCTTCACATAACTCCTCCATCCCTAAGAATGAAAAATAACGGATGTATTATTCATATTATCTTATGTGGTTCCTCTTCTTGTTCCAAGTTCATAATCTTCTTCTTTCTTCTCCTCGATTTTTATTTCCTTTGAATTACTTCTTTTAAATTTTCGAATTATCCAGAACATTAAAAAGTGTTCTAAAGTCCTGTCCCTCGATGAACGTAGATTTCGTGCTGTGGTATTAAAATATTTAGTCGGTTTTTCTTTTCGCACTATGCAGAAAAAATCGCAACCGCAGAAATCCGAATGACTGCGCCAGTTATATTTTCCAAATTACAATATTTTTACAAAGTTGAATAAACAGAATTAATTTCACAAGCGAATTAACTACAATTCTTTATCTTGATGTTTACAATATTCATATTTATACTAATAAAATGCTGACAGTTGTTTACGTAATTTAATCTTTATGCGTTTTACTTTTTTAGAATGTTCTGGATTTTTCTTCACATAACTCCTCCATCCCTAAGAATGAAAAATAACGGAGGTATTATTCATATTATCTTATGTGGTTCCTCTTCTTCTTTCAAGTTCATAATCTTCTTCTTCTTTATTCTCTTCGATTTTTATTTCCTTTGAATTTCTTCTTTTAAATTTTCGAATTATCCAGAACATTAAAAAGTGTTCTAAAGTCCTGTCCCTCGATGAACGTAGATTTCGTGCTGTGGTATTAAAATATTTAGTCGGTTTTTCTTTTCGCACTATGCAGAAAAAATCGCAACCGCAGAAATCCGAATGACTGCGCCAGTTATATTTTCCAAATTACAATATTTTTACAAAGTTGAATAAACAGAATTAATTTCACAAGCGAATTAACTACAATTCTTTATCTTGATGTTTACAATATTCATATTTATACTAATAAAATGCTGACAGTTGTTTACGTAATTTAATCTTTATGCGTTTTACTTTTTTAGAATGTTCTGGATTTTTCTTCACATAACTCCTCCATCCCTAAGAATGAAAAATAACGGAGGTATTATTCATATTATCTTATGTGGTTCCTCTTCTTCTTTCAAGTTCATAATCTTCTTCTTCTTTATTCTCTTCGATTTTTATTTCCTTTGAATTTCTTCTTTTAAATTTTCGAATTATCCAGAACATTAAAAAGTGTTCTAAAGTCCTGTCCCTCGATGAACGTAGATTTCGTGCTGTGGTATTAAAATATTTAGTCGGTTTTTCTTTTCGCACTATGCAGAAAAAATCGCAACCGCAGAAATCCGAATGACTGCGCCAGTTATATTTTCCAAATTACAATATTTTTACAAAGTTGAATAAACACAATTAATTTCACAAGCGAATCAACTACAATTCTTTATCTTGATGTTTACTTTATTCATATTTATACCAATAAAATGCTGACAGTTGTTTACGTAATTTAATCTTTATGCGTTTTACTTTTCTTGAATGTTCTGGATTTTTCTTCACATAACTTGTATTAGTTTTTTATGCATCTAAATAAACCTGAATTTCGAACTGTACAACGTGGGCCTTTGTAAATGAAACAAATACAATTTTAAATAAAAACTTGTTTGTATGGTAGAGAATCCTTGGACCCTTAAGATCCCAAGTAACCAGGTTTTACTGATAATAGTGTAAGAATCTGTAAAAAATTTGATACCAACCTCCCTCTCATTGTTTCCATAACTTATTCCGAGATTCGGCATTGATCGTAAAATAGCTACCAAGGACTGTATTGTATTGCTGTAGACCACCGGTCTATACTGTTTATGGTCCTCTGGAGTGAATCCACTTTCGTGTATTATTCTGAAAATAGAAAAGAAAACCACATAAATCAATATCGATTCTAATATGTCCAATAAACTTTGAAATCCAGGTTGAGATTGAAAATTGAAACTCAATTCAACCTTTAATTGGTATCGTCGGGTTATATTTGACCCAGCGCCTCAAATATTCATCATACAATTCGTATTTTTACGTTTACCGAGAGGTGGTTTCGTCAACATCCTAGTGAGTATCTCTAGACATGCCACGTGTAAATTCAAAAGAATCACTGCACGATACCAGTTAAGTAAGTGCGCTTCTTGTAATTTTTTAGTGCGAAATGGATTATGTTGTTATCTATGGTAAACAGTTTACATCTAAAATAGTACAAAACTTGTTTCTGAATGATGATTATGGTGATATCAGCTATGCGTCTACCATGAAAAGGAAACTCGATACGGACCATGAAATTAGCGATGATAATGAAGATTATGAAAATGAAAGTATTGTAACCGGTGAGTCATCAAGTGAGTAGAAGGATAGTCACTTATGCTTGTCTAGTCTAACAATATATATATATATATATATAAGTATATAAATATGTTAACACAATCGCCAGCAACAGGTCATACTAGAAGTTATTCTGTACTTCCCAGACCGAAAGGTCCAGCAAGAAGTGTGGTTGAAAATAAACCAATATGCTATTGGTCACTTCTAATAACCAATGACATTATTGGTCATATTGTGGAGTGCAAAACTGTACTAGAGCAATAGCTAAGAACACTAGTTGAGGTAAACGAGACACAGTCCAAACAACTTCAAAACAAAAAGAGAAACCTAGTAGAATTGTCTGAATGGGCCTTTGAAGATGACCTCATATGTGCATCTACTGAAAGGGATTGAAAAATAACTCCAAGATATGAGAAAGCGAAATCTGGATATTATTGTTGGGAGTAAAAAGTAATTTTTTTAGTAAGAAAATAAACAGAATTAAATATTTAGGCGTGCCAATAAAATGAGATGGAACAGACGACGTCGAAGGAATTTCTAGTAAAACAAAACTGTATCGGTCACTTTCAAGATCATTCATAAGCGAAAAAACTGGAAAATCAAAATAATGGTATATATAACAGTATACAAGCCAATATGTGGACTAGAAATCTGGATAGTGTAAATTAATAATTGAGTTTGAATCAATAGTTGAAGTGATAAAAGACTAAACTAAATAAAGCTAAAATCGTTTTGACATATAGCTAGATTGGCAAATTAGAAACCTATTAAAACTATAAGAAATACTTTTAAAAAAAGAGGGACCGCATATACAGAATGTTTCTAAATTTATACAAAAAAATTCAGAAGGTGATTGCTTGTATGAAATTAAGATTGGACTTTCCTTCGCCCACCTCCTTAAAAGAAAAGAAAAAACCCATCCCTTAAAAGATAGTGACTAAAATTTTATTTAATGCTAGAAACTTTAAATTCTATAGGGAATTACTAGCTACGGGTATTTTTGGATTTTACTCCTTAAGAATCGATTTGCTTATATAAGGGGCCCGGTATGAGAAAAATGTGAGGAGTAAAATCTATCGATGAATGACCTCGTTACGATTTTGGTGCACACCCTATGATGCGCAACTTTTTAATTTGTCAGTGTCGACATACTTATATTGCTGTTTTTATTATAAATATCAATAATTAATACTGTTATTGTGATGTTTTAATTTTTATCATTGTGTTCCGCTAAAGTGAACTGAAAGTATTTTCAAATAACTATGACAGAAAGAGGTGTAGATGATATTGCCGGAACATCTAACAAACACGTGGTTGCAAGGTACGTTATAATTCATGTATTAAATGTATGAGCATGTGCAATTTGTATTTATTAAATATTTTAATGATTATCGATGTAGTTCATATGAATATATATTTGAAAACAACACATAAAATTAGGTAATCAACCCAATATGAATTATCGAGCGCATCCACATAAAATAGAAAATTTCTAATCTAACCAAAAATTAATTTTTTTGTCGATGTCTATAAATTCTTCCACGTTATTATGATTTATCTTATAAATAATTTTTAAATATTGACAACTGTAGTCAATAATTCGATAAAATTATCAGAAAAATCGACAATATTTTTTCATTATAATAATGTTTTTATATAATTTTCTTTCGAAAAGTTATTTTTTAGCTTATTTAAATAATTTTCATGTACTATTTACTATTGTATGTAAAATATTTAGACATAATCATCTTTTTATAACCACTTTTGTTAATTATTAAAATAATATTATATTTTAAATAAAAAATTAATTATAATAATTTAAAAAAATGTTTATAAAAATCTTTTTTTATCAATTTTCTTAAAGTCGGTTAAAATTTTTATAATTTTCTAATTTTTTTCTATATTTTTTGACTAGGAAAAAATCTAAACCTCCAAAAACTCCCGCCGAGAGACAGCGAGCTTACAGATTGAAAAAAAAATTAATAAAGGAAGCCCAAAATATTCTGGCAATCAACCAATCTTTTTTAAGTTAAATAAACTCTTTTTGCGTCTGGTTAGACTATCGAACTTAAGGAGTAAACTCCAGTCGTGCGTCGGAGCTGACAATCACAATTTTTTTTTAAATATTTCTGTGACATTTTCAGTTTTTATTATTAATCGTATCACATTTTACATATTTAATGTTTTCCAATCTATTTAATAAAAAAATCATAAATTATGGTGTTTATTTTTTTTCTCCGTGGCTGGTTTTGAGAAAAAATTCGACAATAAAAAAAAAATTTCAAATTAAACAAGGATTATAAGTTTTCATTTCCCTTCCTAAAATTTCATATCTCAAAAAATGTTTTGATGTGAAATAAAGTGAGGATTGCTAATTTCACTCTCGTATAATGTAACAGGAATATTGGAAAAACACTAAAATTTTAGAAAAAAAAATTTTAGTCACCACGGCTGACGAAATTTTGTTTTAGGGAAAATCCATCCTCCTGAATTTGTCGCAGGAGTTTAGAAAAACCCTGTATTTAAATTTCTACACGTTCTTGCTTCTTAGACCTTTTTTATTTGATTTACTGATAAATTATATTGAAACTATAGTTAAAAATAGATTAAACCTTGAATGTTTTTATAAAAAAATTAATTTTTATAATAAAAAATAGTGAAAAGCAAATCAAAAAGTGTATTTAAATAAATTAGAGTATTATGAATTAGATAAGTGTTTAGTAATAAGTGTTGATGAATACCTAAGTGTATTTAGTGTTATAGTACAAATAAATTACATAAGTGAGATTCACCGTGTATATAAATTGACTTCGTCGTTTAAGAATCGTTTTAATAAATAAGAATATTACTCCAATGTGTCATCAAAACCTGTCGATCTGCTGTACTTCAAACTATACTTTTTATCACACTTGACTTAGTGAGTTTAAAACAAAATTCAAGATTTGCTGTCGTTTTATATTTATTAGGTTATAATAAAATCTTGTATAATAAGAAAATTACTCTCTAATTTTAATCATACTGTAGATACAATCGACCAATTGCAAAAGCATTTTTCCCATTCTGATTGAGGAACGCATCAACCACTTCTTCAGGTGTAGAAACACGTTGACCTCGCAATTTATTTTTTATCTGCGGAATAAAAATTCGATGTTTTGACTGTTCAAAAACGTTTTTTTTTTAACTAATTTGAGGTGGAGAATGAGTCGTTTTCTGTGATTGGTTTCCGTTCAGAATTGACTGTTCCACGTTGCTCGTACGAGAGCAAATTTGGTTTGATTTTGCTCGTCTTGAAACACCCATACAGTCGATTTTTATGTAGTTCCGGGTTCATATCCTACAGACGTCTTTTGATTTTTTTCATCACTTCTTTGCACCAATCGATAACAGCTTTTTTTGAGCGATTTCAAATTATTTTGACAACCAAATGAGGATCTTGCAATATCAGCATCGATCTTTCTGGCGCAACAACCGATTTTGGAGGTCATTCACAAAAAGTTTTTCCATTATTGAAATTTGTTTTATTATCATCTTAAATTTTCTATATGTAAGTTTTTCCGCTATTTTCGATTAGTTGGTAAGCAATTTTCTGAATAGACGAACGGCTTTTATCATGAGCGATTCGAGCAAATAACCTAATTTTTCTAAAGAAAGAATGGCTCTTAGTAAGAACCACAGCAAATAAGCACTTCATATCCTCTTTGCCCGTTCCGAGGTAAAATTGAATTTTACAAGCATCCGGTGAATGAGCGAAGAGAGAATTTCGAAGAGATTTAAGTATTGATTAAAAAGCAGCAAGCTCCTGTTCTATTTAATATCTTGTTGACGTCACCGATTATTAAGGATCAGAAAACGATGTCGTTCTTTGTCAAGCGTCTCGTAACGAAATCTTATAACGATAGTGAAGTTTTCATATGAATTTTCTCAGTTTCTCACTTCGAAGATCTTTTCCATATTCACTTAAAGTTTACTTAAATTGAAAATACGTTTTTGATACATACATATCAATTAATAGATCATTTACGGTATGAATATAAAAGTATTTATAACATTCCAACTATGAATTTAATTTTTAGTACAAAAAACTGAAAACAAACTTGATATGTATGTGTATAATCCAAATTGTACACCCACTCAAGCTTAAAATCGACCGAAACCTCGCAATTTTTAAGACGATCTTCTTGAAAATTTGGAATTAAGTTCATCTTACCCTCCTCTTGAAACCTGACTTGGGCGCAAAGTATTCTTTTTACTTTAAAGGGGTGCAAATCATCCCTTACTTCAATAAATTGAAAACTAATGAATTAAAGCGGTAATGGACTATAGTTATGTTCAAATATAATAAATGTTGATTGTTTTGTATCATGACTTTAATATTTTGATATTTTACAGCTCACCTACCCTTAAAAACAACCCCTTATACAAAGATTATTTAAGAAATGTGGTAAAAAAAATGAAATGTTTTTATTTTGGATTGTAATAGGAGAATTTTTTTCTTCAAGTATTTTTAATAATGCAACCACCAAATACCACCCTTCGGAATGGAAAAAATTTGCAAATTACTAAATGGGAGCTGTTTTTTTGTGCTTACAATGTAAGTAATATTTCTATTTTTTATATGTAACCACCCTTAAAAACTAAACTGATACAGTTATTTAAAAAAAGGGCCGAAAGTATGAAATCATTTTATTTTCGATTTTGAGTAGAAAAAATATATATAATTTAAATATAATAAGCCCTACACTGGGCCAAAAGTATGTGTGAAGACAAAATATGATAAAGACTTAAAGAAAAGTCAAAATTTATCTTTCTTTTAAAAACCATCAAAAAAAAACTAATTTTTAAACAGAAGAGACCTAAAATCAAGAACATTTAGTTGCATGATGCATGAATAAAAGAATAAATACTCCAAAAAGATCAAAACTTAGACGTTTCATGATTTTCCAGCATTGTCTCTTGAAAAATGTATTCGGTTTTTTAATAATAACTCGGCTTCCCTTTAAGCTTTTTGCATTCATCCATACATCATTTTGTAGGTAATTTCATGAGCTACAAACCCATGAGAGTTGCAACCCTTCTAGGGCCTTTTCTTCAGAGAATTTTGATATTAAAGTGTAAAAAAAACTTTCCCTTAGCATTGAAATCAATACTTTAAACGCTTATATCTCGTTTAATTTTCAAGCTATGTGAGTTTAAAAGAAAGCAAAATGTTCAATAAAATAAAAGCTAAATTTTAGTTATAGAAAAATTCTTTCATTGATCCAATAGTTTTTGAGGTATTTTGAAAAAATAACGTTTTTTTTAAATATTTTTTAAAAATATACGTGTTCCAAACCATTCAAAGTTTCGTAATGTGTTGTTAGGGCTTAAACATAGATAATTTTACATGGGCTACGATTAATTTCAATTTTGCCTCACACGGTGTCAAATTTATCGACATTTTTTAGTTCAAATTCGAGTTATTTAACTTATTTTCGTCATAATTCCCTTAATTTTCATGCTAGACGGATTTATAAAAGCTCATTTTAAAGGTCTGAAAAAGTACTTTAAAAATGTTTATAACAATTTTTTATGAAAAATTTATCGTTTTTCCCTTATTTGAGCTCAAACCTCTGCATAAATGTACGAAAAAGAAAAAATTGGCTGTCAGGGACTCATAAGTTGCTGAATAATATTTAAAAAAATTAATTTAACTAATTTCTTTGTTTTTTTATAAGCTTCAATTTTTATAAGAATAATTTTTTCCAGAAAAATGCGTAATTTTCGAGTTTTTCGTGGAAAAATGTTGATTGAAAAACGTGTTTTATTTTTAATTTTCAATCGCGAATAACTCAGAAATTATTGAGTTAAATAAAACACTTAATTCTACATTTTCTTCATAAAATTTAATTCTCTATCGATTCCCGGTTTTATTTTGAAATTTTAAATTTCCACCCCCGAATAAGGGTGGCATTCACCGCTGGATAGAAGCATACATTGGCACCATATCAGGTTTGTTATTTGCATCAATTTTGAGCTTCTGTCAAAATTTCAAACTAATCTATGAAGGTCTTTAAAATTGCGAGGTGATTTGCTTGGTTCACTGTACTAAAAATTAGACTTGAAATTTTAGGTTAGGAAGTTGGAATATTCCAAATTGGGAAGGAAATTTCCGCTGCTATTGTCACCGTTAAAAAGAAGAAAATGAGCTAAACAGTTCAACGTTCACAGGTCAACACTTTTTCGATTTTTAAAAGACTCTCAGAATGAATCAATAACAAATAAAGTTATTAATTGAAAGCCAATTTTTGGTTAAGATATTAAAAATTTGCTGATGGAGTATGTATTAACTAAGTTTTATGAGTTGATCAGAATGGATCTGCACTGTACCAAAGTATCATTATCTTAGCACTAGGGATTTTATGTTTCCAGCTGCTCTAACAATTCTAGTCCATTCAGAAATTTCAGGATATGGGATAGTTGTAGCTGCCAAAGATCTCACACATTGAGAAAATGTGGATAAACCTTTCGTTCTATAGATAACAGAATATACACATTGCATTCCTCCTCGTGGATAGTTCTTACTTAAGCTTATGCATCGAATAGAGTATAGTTTACCAGAAATATCTGTTTTTCCATATCGAGAAACAATCAGAATCAGAAAGGTCCAAGAAAAGAAGCCAAGAACATCGAAATATATATGACTTAGAGTGTTCAAAAAACAACTACGAGATGTTGTTGTGTAGAAAACAACATTATATAAAGACACAACCACTAACAAAGACAACAACATTTGAAAAAACAACTTTAAGAAAAGTAAGAAGTTAAATTAAATACATTGGATGGGAATTTATCTCTTAGTCGTTTAAGATTTGTACACAACGCTCTGAATTTTGCTTGTTGACTTGTCCATTAAGATGGAAATGAGCTTCATTCGAAAATAAGATGGTGAACTTTAAAAACCAACCAATCAACTAGTTTATAAAGACAAGTATCTAACCAGCATCCTGAGACTTTAATTTTTGCACCAACTGAATTTTGTGAGAGTGCAGTCTGAAATCTTTGAGTAAAACAATGATATCTTTGTATTGGAAAAGAGACTGTAGATTTAATTTTGGAGTGAACAATTGATAACTATCTAAATTTAAAGTATTTAGTTTTGACGATACACCAAGACGGTACATATGCGAGATATAAAAAGAGACCAAAATTAGCACGGAAAAATAAGGAAAAATAAATTAAGGATTTCTATAAAGCAACACTTTGACGAATGAGAACAAAAAACCTTTCAGCATCATCAATTTATATAGGGCAGAAGTTTGAACAATAAAACAATAAGAAACAAAATAAGCACAGCAACAGAGACCAGCGAGTAGGAAACTGGATTGAAAGGGAACTATGGGGGAGAAGAACGGCGAATTCGTAAACGAAAAATGTCAAAGAAGAAGGTTGGATAATGGTGCATTTGAAATATAGATTAGTTGTGTAGTAGCCTTCTATAGAACCAAACAAAATTTCAATGTCAAAATATTTTAGCACTCAATATTCTCCTCTCCCCCAGCGAACCTGGAACGTCTCTAGACCTTTCGAAAAAAATGTTTCTTCTTCGTCTGCAAACTAGACCTCCACAGCTTTTATTACCTCCTCGTTGGAAGAAAATTTACTTTTAAAAGATATTATAGTCGGACGGAGCCACATCTGGTGAATAAGGGGTGTAATACAAACCCTAAATCACGAATTTTTTGCATGGCAACATGAGATTTGTGTGCAGGGGAGTTGTCCTGCAAAAACAAAACACCTTTGGATAGGTTTCCGCGTCTCTTCTCTTTAATTTTTTCCCGTAGAGAGGTCAATAATGTCGAATAGTAATCTCAAGGTCTTGGAAGTCTTGGAGAACCAGAATGTCGCCATTCCATCGATTGTTGCTTTGTTTCTGGATCGTAGAAATGTACCCAAGTCTCATCCATAGCAACAATTCGGTTTAAGAAGTCTAAATCGTTTCTCATGTCCAAATTGACGTGACTAATATGATGAACGCCTTCGTATGAAATCCATTTTAGCCAATTCGACGGTCCGATAAAATCATGTCATGAACTGCATCGATATTTTCGGAAACTGACACAGAAACTGGCCTTCCCGATCGGTCATCAACTTCAATGGAAAATTTACCTCTTTTGAAGCTTGCAGTCCAATTTTTCACGGTCGCATACGAAGGACATTGATCACCAAGGGTATCAAGCATATCTTCTTGAATCTGCTTACCTCTTAACCCTTTTAAATACAGGTACTTGATGATGACTAATTCTGGTTTACTTTTTTGACGTCAAACTTTACACTTACACTTCACTAAGTTATTGTTCTTTGCTATGGTAACGCAATATTTTGTTTATGCCTGGAACTGGTCTGGGTTAACTAGATATCAATACATCCTCGTGTACCCAAATAAACTAGGGACAATAAAATATACCGTGCACGATAAAATCTAAATGAATCAAAGGGAATTATAATACTGATGGATCTTAACAAAGAAATATATTGATTTTACGTTTCGTGACTTATAAAACACTAAACTTTTTCATTGTTTGGGCACGATGCAATGAGCTTTACAATGTATCGTTTCGTAGGTTGCTCCAATGTGTAAAGCAGGTCTGTCACTATTGAAAAAAAAATCTCATTTTAATTTTCAAATGTTACTATTCCATACATTAATGATTTCAAGTTGACAGAAAAATGTTATAACCTTGAGTGCGAAGAGGCACATGATAAAAGTTGGAACAAAGGTAAAAAACGTGTATTTATATTCACCTGTAATATTAATGTAGTCGTTAATAATTACGAAATAATTATTGAGTAGTTTAAAAGACTTTATGTGTTAAAAATGTTCAATTAAATGTACTTATTATTATTTATTATCATCTAACGACTAACATTTTTTATACAATAATGTACGACTAAACTTTTATGAAATATGAATAATAATTTAAAGTCATAAAAGCTCAAATTTATAATAAATTATATATAATAATGAATTGTATAACAATAATTTAATTTAACGGATCGTAATTAAATAGCTTTCCACCAATTAATGAAAAAACTAATAAACACGACAACTTTCAACATTGTGAAAAGGTAGAACCCGAAATACGAAAATACTCGGAATATAACTTAAATAAAATATTTAATTGTCTACTAAAACAAAATTTTTTTACTCTCTCATATAATTTCGAATTGTGTTGTGGGTTAAGGACCCAAAATAAAACTATCCAAGAGCTTTTTGAAATTTCACGGTTTCGATCTTTCATTTGATCTTTATCAAAGCTAAAAATCCGAAAATCTTCATCAAAAATTAAGTTATTATATATTTTTTATATTAATAAAGATCAAATAAAAAATCGAAACGTTGGTTTTTTAAAAAATTATTGGACAGTTTTATTTTGAGTTTTATACGTTTCAGAAGCTGAAACCATCCCTTGAATTATTTTATAGTAGACGGGCTATTAGTATGGAACATAACTTTTCCAAGGTTAGTGTTAGTATAACTTTTCCAAGGTTAGTGTTAGTATAACTTTTCCAAGGTTAGTGTTAGTATAACTTTTCCAAGGTTAGTGTTAGTATAACTTTTCCAAGGTTAGTATTAGTATAACTTTTTAAAGGTTGGAATCATTGAGGATTTCTTTCATTCATTTATTCAATTTAGCACGGATGAAACAATTTGGTTAGTTAGGTTAGGTTAGGTTGCTGATGAAACAGTTTGGTACATGATCAACACTTTTTGCCTGAACTGTTTTTATCACAAAACCTTTTCTCTTAGAAATGCTAAGACTTATTTTTGCAAACCCTGATCTTTAACTATTTTTTTACACACATGAGATCCATGGGGATTTTTCACAATTTCATTATAATATTATCCATAGAATCCATGCTAAATTCATCTTCTTTGGAAATAAATCAAGGGTGAATGTCTGTTTTGACTCCTCAATAACATTACGCAAAATTGGAAGCAAATATATGCTTGAACTTATTTTGTATGACTCAGGATTTAAAGGGGGCTTCAAAATCCATCAACCAACAACCATAGGTGCATTAAATTAGAATTTAATTTTTCAAAAATAATCTTTTGTTAAGAGGTTACTAAACAAGAAATTTTAGAAATTATTATGCATGAAACATCATCCAGTGTATTAAAATATTGAGTAAATATAAGTAAATTGAGAACTATATTGAATTTAAGTATATTGCTTATTATATAGGACCTACAATAGTTAATTTTCAATTCAAAAAATGCTTACTTCATTTGTTTTACTATTGTACTCTTCCCCGATTCTCCAGCACCTGTAACAAAAAATTGGATTAAAGCATAATTTGCAAATTAACGTATGGGAAATTCTTATGAAATCTTGAAACTCCTGTCCTAGCAGATTTTATAATGAACCTAACCGACTTGAGACGTTTATTTTTTCCGAAAGAGCTAAAGGCTAAATATGTTGGTAATAACTTTGAGATTGTACGGGCATTTTTGAGGAATAAAAAATACATAGTACTCTGAAAGTCCCAGTATCCAGATTAGAACATTGTTTACAGTTTTTATTAACAAGTTTTCAAAAAATCTGTTCGGAACTATGATTGTCTATTGTTAAAACAAGAAACATTCAAAATTTCTCTGAATTTAGGATCATACGTCACTAAATAGTTCTCTAATGTAACCTCAATATTTGTCTCATGGAAAAAAAATCATTTCCTCACAGTATTGCCAACAGTCGTTAAGTCGGTTTATATTTGAACATTAGTTTTTGACAGTTGGTAGTACGGTTTCTTGTTCGGAATGGCGAGTTGAGTTCAGGTTTGTTAGAGTAATTGTTTTAAGAAAATATCATTGTAATTTTTCAAAAATTAAAATTTATTCAACCATATTATCACAGTGATGTAATTAAGTATGTTTTTAGAGGTAGGAAGCTTAGCGTAAAGCTAGCTAATAACGAAAGGTTATGTTACGAGATATTTTCAGGTTATGATTTGTTTTGTCATTCCCTCACCCTCATTTCTTCATTTTGAATAAAAGTGAGAGGATGATCAGTTGTGAGGTATTGACTTTCAGACTAGATCGACTACGTTTTCGTACACTTTTGCTTATTGAAAATGAAAAAGACAAAAGCTTGTAGAAACTAAAAATCAAACATGTAAATAAATAAATAAATATGCAAATAAAATAAAATTTCAATATACAGAATAAAACCACAATTAGTAACCAAATTATGGGTAATAATTAGTATATACAGAGAGTAGAAGGCACTTTCCAGTAAATATGCCTTCAAATTATTGTGCAATGCGGGTAAAGATGATGTCGCTTTGATTTCAATTGGCAAGTGATTGTGCATTTTTTGCATTGTAAAATATTGAGCCCGCAACTATTTCTAAACACGGAGTAGGTATGTAAAGGTCGTGGATAGCCATGCTATCAAAGTATAAGCATGTTTATGTTCTTAATTTACATAAATGTTAATATGTCATTCTCAAGTTATGTAATCAAAACTGATAATATTCCAGAATGATAATATGCGTTATAAAGGATGAGTCATTTGACCAAGATAAATGTTTCAGCACTCGTATAAGGATAGGTTCTAAGTAAAAATGTCAAACTTTATACTGGCAATGTCAAATTTGATATTCACATCAGTGTTGCCATATCTCAAAGCTTAAGTAGCAACCTATGAAGCATTTTCTGGCTGTTCGTCATGTTCTCATTTCAGACACTCTCAAACATATTTAAAATACTGATTTCTGTACTCTGTACTCTCTATTAGACCTTGTATCTACGTCAAATTGTCACAAAATCTAAAATTACATAGAAAAATAGCAAGAGTCAGAATTTTTAATCTTTTAAAGAAGTCCCTGCAGTGAGCCCTGCTGCTTAGTCCGACTAGATATCTCTTTAGTAGACTGTTGAGGATGTGGTTAAGTTCAGATTTTTGGAAACTGGAAATTTTTCAGTCAGCAATATGTAACTTCCCTTTCAATGAATTATTCAAAACAAGCCCTTAGAATTTTACAGATTCAACGACGTCAATGATGATGTTATTTAAGGCCGCTTGACATCATGCATGATGAAGTTCATCTGATTGTTCCATGCAAGATCTTGACATTATCGGTTTTGTGCCGTTTCTATTGCATGCAAGTTGCAATCTAGTTACTTTTGACATAACAGATCAGCTATGTAGAAAATGTTAGTAAAAATTTGAGGTTAGGAATTTATTTACTTTTAATGTTTTCAGAGACTTGCAAGCAATTTCTTGTACGTTATTATTGCATTGTGTCAAGCGGTCGTTAATAAAAAAGGCTGCTATGTATTTTTTAATGATAAAACTTTGCTTTTAGAATAATATATCCTAATCGAATTTCAAGACAATTCTCATAATAGTTGGTTTATGAAATGAAAAACGATCCCAAATGACAAGAATTGATGTCAATTGAAGCCAATTGACATCTATTGTCATTTAATATCGATCACCTTGTATATATACCAAAAAATAAATGAAAAGCGATCTCAAATGACAAGAATTAATGGCCATTGAAGCCAATTGACGTCTATTGTCATTTAATGTTGATCACCTTGTATATATACCAAAAAATAAATGAAAAGCGATCTCAAATGACGAGAATTGATGTCGATTGAAGCCAATTGACGTCTATTGTCATTTAATGTTGATCACCTTGTATATATACCAAAAAATAAATGAAAAACGATCTCAAATGACGAGAATTGATGTTGATTGAAGCCAATTGACGTCTATTGTCATTTAATGTTGATCACCTTGTATATATACCAAAAAACGGATGAAAAGCGATCTCAAATGACAAGAATTGATGTCTATTGAAGCTAATTGACGTCTATTGTCATTTAATGTTGATCACCTTGTATATATAACAAAAAATGGATGAAAAGCGATCTCAAATGACGAGAATTGATGTCGATTGAAGCCAATTGACGTCTATTGTCATTTAATGTTGATCACCTTGTATATATAACAAAAAATGAATGAAAAGCGATCTCAAATGACGAGAATTGATGTCGATTGAAGCCAATTGACGTCTATTGTCATTTAATGTTGATCACCTTGTATATATACCAAAAAACGGATGAAAAGCGATCTCAAATGACAAGAATTGATGTCGATTGAAGCCAATTGACATCTATTGTCATTTAATGTTGATCACCTTGTATATATACCAAAAAATAAATGAAAAGCGATCTCAAATGACAAGAATTGATGTCGATTGAAGCTAATTGACGTCTATTGTCATTGAATGTTGATCACCTTGTATATATACCAAAAAATAAATGAAAAGCGATCTCAAATGACAAGAATTGATGTCGATTGAAGCTAATTGACGTCTATTGTCATTTAATGTTGATCACCTTGTATATATAACAAAAAATGGATGAAAAGCGATCTCAAATGACGAGAATTGATGTCGATTGAAGCCAATTAACGTCTATTGTCATTTAATGTTGATCACCTTGTATATATACCAAAAAATAAATGAAAAGCGATCTCAAATGACAAGAATTGATGTCGATTGAGGCCAATTGACGTCTATTGTCATTGAATGTTGATCACCTTGTATATATACCAAAAAATAAATGAAAAGCGATCTCAAATGACAAGAATTGATGTCGATTGAAGCTAATTGACGTCTATTGTCATTTAATGTTGATCACCTTGTAGATATATACCAAAAAATAAATGAAAAGCGATCTCAAATGACAAGAATTGATGTCGATTGAGGCCAATTGACGTCTATTGTCATTGAATGTTGATCACCTTGTATATATACCAAAAAATAAATGAAAAGCGATCTCAAATGACAAGAATTGATGTCGATTGAAGCCAATTGACGTCTATTGTCATTTAATGTTGATCACCTTGTATATATGACAAAAAATGGATGAAAAGCGATCTCAAATGACTAGAATTGATGTCGATTGAAGCCAATTGACGTCTATTGTCATTGAATGTTGATCACCTTGTATATATGACAAAAAATGGATGAAAAGCGATCTCAAATGACGAGAATTGATGTCGATTGAAGCCAATTGACGTCTATTGTCATTTAATGTTGATCACCTTGTATATATACCAAAAAATAAATGAAAAGCGATCTCAAATGACGAGAATTGATGTCGATTGAAGCCAATTGACGTCTATTGTCATTTAATGTTGATCACCTTGTATATATGACAAAAAATGGATGAAAAGCGATCTCAAATGACGAGAATTGATGTCGATTGAAGCCAATTGACGTCTATTGTCATTTAATGTTGATCACCTTGTATATATACCAAAAAATAAATGAAAAGCGATCTCAAATGACGAGAATTGATGTCGATTGAAGCCAATTGACGTCTATTGTCATTGAATGTTGATCACCTTGTATATATGACAAAAAATGGATGAAAAGCGATCTCAAATGACGAGAATTGATGTCGATTGAAGCCAATTGACGTCTATTGTCATTTAATGTTGATCACCTTGTATATATACCAAAAAATAAATGAAAAGCGATCTCAAATGACGAGAATTGATGTCGATTGAAGCCAATTGACGTCTATTGTCATTTAATGTTGATCACCTTGTATATATGACAAAAAATGGATGAAAAGCGATCTCAAATGACGAGAATTGATGTCGATTGAAGCCAATTGACGTCTATTGTCATTTAATGTTGATCACCTTGTATATATGACAAAAAATGGATGAAAAGCGATCTCAAATGACGAGAATTGATGTCGATTGAAGCCAATTGACGTCTATTGTCATTTAATGTTGATCACCTTGTATATATACCAAAAAACGGATGAAAAGCGATCTCAAATGACAAGAATTGATGTCGATTGAAGCCAATTAACGTCTATTGTCATTTAATGTTGATCACCTTGTATATATACCAAAAAATAAATGAAAAGCGATCTCAAATGACAAGAATTGATTTCGATTGAAGCCAATTGACGTCTATTGTCATTGAATGTTGATCACCTTGTATATATACCAAAAAATAAATGAAAAGCGATCTCAAATGACAAGAATTGATGTCGATTGAAGCTAATTGACGTCTATTGTCATTTAATGTTGATCACCTTGTATATATAACAAAAAATGGATGAAAAGCGTTCTCAAATGACGAGAATTGATGTCGATTGAAGCCAATTGACGTCTATTGTCATTTAATGTTGATCACCTTGTATATATACCAAAAAACGGATGAAAAGCGATCTCAAATGACAAGAATTGATGTCGATTGAAGCCAATTAACGTCTATTGTCATTTAATGTTGATCACCTTGTATATATACCAAAAAATAAATGAAAAGCGATCTCAAATGACAAGAATTGATTTCGATTGAAGACAATTGACGTCTATTGTCATTTAATGTTGATCACCTTGTAGATATATACCAAAAAATAAATGAAAAGCGATCTCAAATGACAAGAATTGATGTCGATTGAGGCCAATTGACGTCTATTGTCATTTAATGTTGATCACCTTGTATATATACCAAAAAATAAATGAAAAGCGATCTCAAATGACAAGAATTGATGTCGATTGAGGCCAATTGACGTCTATTGTCATTGAATGTTGATCACCTTGTATATATACCAAAAAATAAATGAAAAGCGATCTCAAATGACAAGAATTGATTTCGATTGAAGCCAATTGACGTCTATTGTCATTTAATGTTGATCACCTTGTATATATACCAAAAAACGGATGAAAAGCGATCTCAAATGACAAGAATTGATGTCGATTGAAGCCAATTAACGTCTATTGTCATTTAATGTTGATCACCTTGTATATATACCAAAAAATAAATGAAAAGCGATCTCAAATGACAAGAATTGATGTCGATTGAGGCCAATTGACGTCTATTGTCATTTAATGTTGATCACCTTGTATATATAACAAAAAATAAATGAAAAGCGATCTCAAATGACAAGAATTGATTTCGATTGAAGCCAATTGACGTCTATTGTCATTGAATGTTGATCACCTTGTATATATACCAAAAAATAAATGAAAAGCGATCTCAAATGACAAG
This sequence comes from Diorhabda sublineata, assembly GCF_026230105.1. NCBI lineage: Eukaryota > Metazoa > Arthropoda > Insecta > Coleoptera > Chrysomelidae > Diorhabda > Diorhabda sublineata. The sequence goes on from NC_079476.1 coordinate 2,887,464, forward strand.
AATTGATTTCGATTGAAGCCAATTGACGTCTATTGTCATTTAATGTTGATCACCTTGTATATATACCAAAAAACGGATGAAAAGCGATCTCAAATGACAAGAATTGATGTCGATTGAAGCCAATTGACGTCTATTGTCATTTAATGTTGATCACCTTGTATATATAACAAAAAATGAATGAAAAGCGATCTCAAATGACGAGAATTGATGTCGATTGAAGCCAATTGACGTCTATTGTCATTTAATGTTGATCACCTTGTATATATAACAAAAAATGAATGAAAAGCGATCTCAAATGACGAGAATTGATGTCGATTGAAGCCAATTGACGTCTATTGTCATTTAATGTTGATCACCTTGTATATATACCAAAAAACGGATGAAAAGCGATCTCAAATGACAAGAATTGATGTCGATTGAAGCCAATTGACGTCTATTGTCATTTAATGTTGATCACCTTTTATATATAACAAAAAATGAATGAAAAGCGATCTCAAATGACAAGAATTGATGTCGATTGAGGCCAATTGACGTCTATTGTCATTTAATGTTGATCACCTTGTATATATACCAAAAAAACGGATGAAAAGCGATCTCAAATGACAAGAATTGATGTCGATTGAAGCCAATTGACGTCTATTGTCATTTAATGTTGATCACCTTGTATATATACCAAAAAATAAATGAAAAGCGATCTCAAATGACAAGAATTAATGGCCATTGAAGCCAATTGACGTCTATTGTCATTTAATGTTGATCACCTTGTATATATATCAAAAAATAAATGAAAAGCGATCTCAAATGACGAGAATTGATGTCGATTGAAGCCAATTGACGTCTATTGTCATTTAATGTTGATCACCTTGTATATATACCAAAAAATAAATGAAAAACGATCTCAAATGACGAGAATTGATGTCGATTGAAGCCAATTGACGTCTATTGTCATTTAATGTTGATCACCTTGTATATATACCAAAAAACGGATGAAAAGCGATCTCAAATGACGAGAATTGATGTCGATTGAAGCTAATTGACGTCTATTGTCATTTAATGTTGATCACCTTGTATATATAACAAAAAATGGATGAAAAGCGATCTCAAATGACGAGAATTGATGTCGATTGAAGCCAATTAACGTCTATTGTCATTTAATGTTGATCACCTTGTATATATACCAAAAAATAAATGAAAAGCGATCTCAAATGACAAGAATTGATGTCGATTGAGGCCAATTGACGTCTATTGTCATTTAATGTTGATCACCTTGTATATATAACAAAAAATAAATGAAAAACTATCTCAAATGACAAGAATTAATGGCCATTGAAGCCAATTAACGTCTATTGTCATTTAATGTTGATCACCTTGTATATATACCAAAAAATAAATGAAAAGCGATCTCAAATGACAAGAATTGATTTCGATTGAAGCCAATTGACGTCTATTGTCATTGAATGTTGATCACCTTGTATATATACCAAAAAATAAATGAAAAGCGATCTCAAATGACAAGAATTGATGTCGATTGAAGCTAATTGACGTCTATTGTCATTTAATGTTGATCACCTTGTATATATAACAAAAAATGGATGAAAAGCGTTCTCAAATGACGAGAATTGATGTCGATTGAAGCCAATTGACGTCTATTGTCATTTAATGTTGATCACCTTGTATATATACCAAAAAACGGATGAAAAGCGATCTCAAATGACAAGAATTGATGTCGATTGAAGCCAATTAACGTCTATTGTCATTTAATGTTGATCACCTTGTATATATACCAAAAAATAAATGAAAAGCGATCTCAAATGACAAGAATTGATTTCGATTGAAGCCAATTGACGTCTATTGTCATTTAATGTTGATCACCTTGTAGATATACCAAAAAACGGATGAAAAGCGATCTCAAATGACAAGAATTGATGTCGATTGAAGCTAATTGACGTCTATTGTCATTTAATGTTGATCACCTTGTATATATACCAAAAAAACGGATGAAAAGCGATCTCAAATGACAAGAATTGATGTCGATTGAAGCCAATTAACGTCTATTGTCATTTAATGTTGATCACCTTGTATATATACCAAAAAATAAATGAAAAGCGATCTCAAATGACAAGAATTGATTTCGATTGAAGCCAATTGACGTCTATTGTCATTGAATGTTGATCACCTTGTATATATACCAAAAAATAAATGAAAAGCGATCTCAAATGACAAGAATTGATGTCGATTGAAGCTAATTGACGTCTATTGTCATTTAATGTTGATCACCTTGTATATATAACAAAAAATGGATGAAAAGCGTTCTCAAATGACGAGAATTGATGTCGATTGAAGCCAATTGACGTCTATTGTCATTTAATGTTGATCACCTTGTATATATACCAAAAAACGGATGAAAAGCGATCTCAAATGACAAGAATTGATGTCGATTGAAGCCAATTAACGTCTATTGTCATTTAATGTTGATCACCTTGTATATATACCAAAAAATAAATGAAAAGCGATCTCAAATGACAAGAATTGATTTCGATTGAAGCCAATTGACGTCTATTGTCATTTAATGTTGATCACCTTGTAGATATACCAAAAAACGGATGAAAAGCGATCTCAAATGACAAGAATTGATGTCGATTGAAGCCAATTAACGTCTATTGTCATTTAATGTTGATCACCTTGTATATATACCAAAAAACGGATGAAAAGCGATCTCAAATGACAAGAATTGATGTCGATTGAAGCCAATTAACGTCTATTGTCATTTAATGTTGATCACCTTGTATATATACCAAAAAACGGATGAAAAGCGATCTCAAATGACAAGAATTGATGTCGATTGAAGCCAATTAACGTCTATTGTCATTTAATGTTGATCACCTTGTATATATACCAAAAAATAAATGAAAAGCGATCTCAAATGACAAGAATTGATGTCGATTGAGGCCAATTGACGTCTATTGTCATTTAATGTTGATCACCTTGTATATATACCAAAAAATAAATGAAAAGCGATCTCAAATGACAAGAATTGATGTCGATTGAGGCCAATTGACGTCTATTGTCATTTAATGTTGATCACCTTGTATATATACCAAAAAATAAATGAAAAGCGATCTCAAATGACAAGAATTGATGTCGATTGAGGCCAATTGACGTCTATTGTCATTGAATGTTGATCACCTTGTATATATACCAAAAAATAAATGAAAAGCGATCTCAAATGACAAGAATTGATTTCGATTGAAGCCAATTGACGTCTATTGTCATTTAATGTTGATCACCTTGTATATATACCAAAAAACGGATGAAAAGCGATCTCAAATGACAAGAATTGATGTCGATTGAAGCCAATTAACGTCTATTGTCATTTAATGTTGATCACCTTGTATATATACCAAAAAATAAATGAAAAGCGATCTCAAATGACAAGAATTGATGTCGATTGAGGCCAATTGACGTCTATTGTCATTTAATGTTGATCACCTTGTATATATACCAAAAAATAAATGAAAAGCGATCTCAAATGACAAGAATTGATGTCGATTGAGGCCAATTGACGTCTATTGTCATTGAATGTTGATCACCTTGTATATATACCAAAAAATAAATGAAAAGCGATCTCAAATGACAAGAATTGAATTCGATTGAAGCCAATTGACGTCTATTGTCATTTAATGTTGATCACCTTGTATATATACCAAAAAACGGATGAAAAGCGATCTCAAATGACAAGAATTGATGTCGATTGAAGCCAATTAACGTCTATTGTCATTTAATGTTGATCACCTTGTATATATACCAAAAAATAAATGAAAAGCGATCTCAAATGACAAGAATTGATGTCGATTGAGGCCAATTGACGTCTATTGTCATTTAATGTTGATCACCTTGTATATATAACAAAAAATAAATGAAAAGCGATCTCAAATGACAAGAATTGATTTCGATTGAAGCCAATTGACGTCTATTGTCATTGAATGTTGATCACCTTGTATATATACCAAAAAATAAATGAAAAGCGATCTCAAATGACAAGAATTGATTTCGATTGAAGCCAATTGACGTCTATTGTCATTTAATGTTGATCACCTTGTATATATACCAAAAAACGGATGAAAAGCGATCTCAAATGACAAGAATTGATGTCGATTGAAGCCAATTGACGTCTATTGTCATTTAATGTTGATCACCTTGTATATATAACAAAAAATGAATGAAAAGCGATCTCAAATGACGAGAATTGATGTCGATTGAAGCCAATTGACGTCTATTGTCATTTAATGTTGATCACCTTGTATATATAACAAAAAATGAATGAAAAGCGATCTCAAATGACGAGAATTGATGTCGATTGAAGCCAATTGACGTCTATTGTCATTTAATGTTGATCACCTTGTATATATACCAAAAAACGGATGAAAAGCGATCTCAAATGACAAGAATTGATGTCGATTGAAGCCAATTGACGTCTATTGTCATTTAATGTTGATCACCTTTTATATATAACAAAAAATGAATGAAAAGCGATCTCAAATGACAAGAATTGATGTCGATTGAGGCCAATTGACGTCTATTGTCATTTAATGTTGATCACCTTGTATATATACCAAAAAACGGATGAAAAGCGATCTCAAATGACAAGAATTGATGTCGATTGAAGCCAATTGACGTCTATTGTCATTTAATGTTGATCACCTTGTATATATACCAAAAAATAAATGAAAAGCGATCTCAAATGAAAAGAATTAATGGCCATTGAAGCCAATTGACGTCTATTGTCATTTAATGTTGATCACCTTGTATATATATCAAAAAATAAATGAAAAGCGATCTCAAATGACGAGAATTGATGTCGATTGAAGCCAATTGACGTCTATTGTCATTTAATGTTGATCACCTTGTATATATACCAAAAAATAAATGAAAAACGATCTCAAATGACGAGAATTGATGTCGATTGAAGCCAATTGACGTCTATTGTCATTTAATGTTGATCACCTTGTATATATACCAAAAAACGGATGAAAAAGCGATCTCAAATGACGAGAATTGATGTCGATTGAAGCTAATTGACGTCTATTGTCATTTAATGTTGATCACCTTGTATATATAACAAAAAATGGATGAAAAGCGATCTCAAATGACGAGAATTGATGTCGATTGAAGCCAATTAACGTCTATTGTCATTTAATGTTGATCACCTTGTATATATACCAAAAAATAAATGAAAAGCGATCTCAAATGACAAGAATTGATGTCGATTGAGGCCAATTGACGTCTATTGTCATTTAATGTTGATCACCTTGTATATATAACAAAAAATAAATGAAAAACTATCTCAAATGACAAGAATTAATGGCCATTGAAGCCAATTAACGTCTATTGTCATTTAATGTTGATCACCTTGTATATATACCAAAAAATAAATGAAAAGCGATCTCAAATGACAAGAATTGATTTCGATTGAAGCCAATTGACGTCTATTGTCATTGAATGTTGATCACCTTGTATATATACCAAAAAATAAATGAAAAGCGATCTCAAATGACAAGAATTGATGTCGATTGAAGCTAATTGACGTCTATTGTCATTTAATGTTGATCACCTTGTATATATAACAAAAAATGGATGAAAAGCGATCTCAAATGACGAGAATTGATGTCGATTGAAGCCAATTGACGTCTATTGTCATTTAATGTTGATCACCTTGTATATATACCAAAAAACGGATGAAAAGCGATCTCAAATGACAAGAATTGATGTCGATTGAAGCCAATTAACGTCTATTGTCATTTAATGTTGATCACCTTGTATATATACCAAAAAATAAATGAAAAGCGATCTCAAATGACAAGAATTGATTTCGATTGAAGCCAATTGACGTCTATTGTCATTGAATGTTGATCACCTTGTATATATACCAATAAATAAATGAAAAGCGATCTCAAATGACAAGAATTGATGTCGATTGAAGCTAATTGACGTCTATTGTCATTTAATGTTGATCACCTTGTATATATAACAAAAAATGGATGAAAAGCGATCTCAAATGACGAGAATTGATGTCGATTGAAGCCAATTGACGTCTATTGTCATTTAATGTTGATCACCTTGTATATATACCAAAAAATAAATGAAAAGCGATCTCAAATGACAAGAATTGATTTCGATTGAAGCCAATTGACGTCTATTGTCATTTAATGTTGATCACCTTGTAGATATATACCAAAAAATAAATGAAAAGCGATCTCAAATGACAAGAATTGATGTCGATTGAGGCCAATTGACGTCTATTGTCATTTAATGTTGATCACCTTGTATATATAACAAAAAATAAATGAAAAGAGATCTCAAATGACAAGAATTGATTTCGATTGAAGCCAATTGACGTCTATTGTCATTGAATGTTGATCACCTTGTATATATACCAAAAAATAAATGAAAAGCGATCTCAAATGACAAGAATTGATTTCGATTGAAGCCAATTGACGTCTATTGTCATTTAATGTTGATCACCTTGTATATATACCAAAAAATAAATGAAAAGCGATCTCAAATGACAAGAATTGATTTCGATTGAAGCCAATTGACGTCTATTGTCATTTAATGTTGATCACCTTGTATATATAACAAAAAATGGATGAAAAGCGATCTCAAATGACGAGAATTGATGTCGATTGAAGCCAATTGACGTCTATTGTCATTTAATGTTGATCACCTTGTATATTTAAAAAAATAAAATAAAATGAACTATAAAAACATATCAAGTAACAGTCAATCATAACGAATAAATTGTCGATCAGTTTATTATTCTTTGTTTTGCGTATCAATGATGTATACATAATATATTTTATTTTTATACCCAAAAATCAATACATCCGATAATTTGCCTCATTCGAGTGTCGTATTATCGAGCCTTATCACCACTCCAAACATAAAGTGTATGCTGCTTTTATATTTAGGATGCTTCGGAAAGAGGAACTAACCACTTTATCAAGTATTTTTATCTACGAGGTAATTAAACTTAAACGATGCAAATATAAACTCAAACGAAAAACTTGAAATCTAGAAATGATTATTATCTTGAAAGTACGAAATTTATTACTGGTGCATTTTAAATTAAAGCTAATTCTATGGCTTCGTTCGCAGTAGATAACTTGGACACATTCCTAATTTATTCTGAATATTTTTTGGACGTTTCAAATGTGCACGCTTTGTTCAGAATATGTTCAAAATTAGCTAGGAGAATAAAATGTTTGTAATTAACTGGGTTTATTATTCATATTTGTGAGTATAAAGTCAACTACCACATTTTTTAAATACAATTATTTAGAAAACCACATACGAGGGGGTACCCAAAAGTAACCGGAATATCATTGCCATGGGAGGAGCTTTTGTAGTACTGATTTCTGCCGCTAGGGCTTGCCTAATGCAACTCATCGCCAGTTCAGTGCTGCGCAGGCCGTTGACCTGTCACGTTCTGTTCGTCACTAGTGATCGTTTTTGCTAGTGCTGTTTCACTACTGCTTCGTTTTTTTACGAGGCAAATTTAAGTAAACAACGTGCGGTGAAATTTTGTTTTCTACTCAGTAAAAACGCTGCTGAAACTGTTTTAATGTTGAAAACTGCATACAAAGATGATGCTATGCGGAAAACTCAAGTGTATGAGTGGTTTTCTCGATTTAAAAATGGCGATATGTCGATTGATGACAAACCTCGCTCTGGACGTCCATCAACTACCCGAATCGACGAAAATGTTGAAAGAATTTAAGAACTTCCACCATGACAAAGCACCTGCACACTCAGCCATCACTGTTAGTCAGTTTTTGGTTAAAAATAACATGGTTCCGGTGCACCACGCACCTTACTCGCCTGACCTGGCTCCCTGCGACTTTTTCTTGTTTCCACGCATAAAAATGGGCATGAAAGGACGGCAATTTGAAAACATTGAAGACATGAAGAAAAGAAAGAGACAGGAGCTTGCAGCCATCTTTAAAGATGAGTTCAAACAATGTTTCGAACAGTGGAAGCACCGCTGGGACAAATGTATTACTTGTAATGGAGAGTATTTTGAAGGGGATAAAGTTGTTTTGTAAATAGATTAGAGGTTATTTTGTGGTAAATATCACAAAAAGGATGAATTGCACATGCGCCAGATTAAAAATTCTTCCATTGAACGTATTCAGAATACGTTCGGAATTAGAAAACTGTACCCCACGAACACAGTATTTTGAATCCTGAAGATGTTTTATTAGCACAGCGAACGCACAAACTACGCATGAATCTGGTGACAGAATATGTTCCGGATATCTACATCGTATTTTAGAACCGATTGTACTCGTAATATGTCAATAAGAATTTTTAGAATGTTCTATCGAAAACAGATTCGTACTCGTGAAAACATAAAATCATAACAATACTAATAGATTTATGGTAAATAAAAATTATATTAATCAACTTTCTTTCCACGCTATGCCTAATAAATCTCCTATTATTAAAAATGTTCTGATCAATACTACTAACCGTATAACTAGCGCCCTCTATGAGAGTCAGAAATAAGAACGAATTCATTGGATATTTCAATTCAATGTTGCCAGTAGTTGCGACAAAACCGCCAATAATTTATTTTTGTTGCGAAAATTTTTTTACTGAGCAAACACAATTTTCTGTCTATTCTAGAGACGGGATCATCTTTTTTTGAAGCACCCTTTATAAGGCGTAATTAGATTTTTAAACTTTAATGTTATAGAAATTATTTCTGACGTTTAAACGTATGTAGAGTTGTGTAGCCTAACGATACAACCTCATTGTATACATTTACTGTAATATAAAAAGGGTTTTAAAAATGTTTGTTTGCATCAAAGGAAATACGTAACAGAGAAACTTCCTTTAGAGGGAAATATTCACGTTTCCCCTTTTACTACTCTGATAAATCAAATTAACGTTGTTCAGTAAACCTATTTCAAAGTATCTCACTTGCAATTTCTATTTTCCTATTTTTTTTTATCAAAATTTAGATATTTATTTAAGAAAAACGTGTACGGTATTATTCAAAGTTTTGCCCATCCGAAGCTATGACCTTTTCCCATCTTTCTCGTAATTTGTGGACCCCATCCTCCCAGTGAGGGCGTTCTGCACCGACCGGAACAAATGGTGGTCAGAAGGGGCAAGGTCTGGACTATAAGGCGGGTGATGGAAAACTTCCCATCCACTGTTTTCCAAATAATTCTTAGCCGGAGTAGCAACGTGCGGCCGAGCGTTGTCATGATGGAAAATTATTGTCTCTCGTGTCTGGTTGCATACTCCGGGCGTTTTTCGGCTACTGCTCTCTTCAAACGGATTAATTGTGTCCGATAGCGTTCTCCATTGATAGTTTCACCCGGATTTAGCAGGTCATAATACAGCCCACCTTTCTGATCCCACCATTACCTTCGCGCCATGGATATTCGGCTTTGCCGTTGAATTGGCTGGTTGGCCGGATTTCACATATGATTTTTTGCGCTGGTGGTTGTCGTAATGGATCCATTTTTCATCACCAGTAACCATCCGATGCAAAAATGATTTCCTTCTGTCGCCTTTCGACGTCTCTCGTCTTGAGTTCATGTGGAACCCAATTTCCTTGCTTTTGAATATATCCAGCTGCCTTTAAACATTTTGAAATGGCTGCCTGGGTGGCACCCAAAGATTCTGCGAGTTCTTTTTGTGTTTGGCAACAATCTTCATCGAGTGATGCTTCCAGTTCTTCATCTTCAAACTTTTTTGGCTTTCCAGGACGTTCATCGTCTTCCAAGCCAAAATCACCACTTTTAAATCGTACAAACCACTTTTGGCACGTTTGCTCAGCTAGAGCATATTCACCATAAGCTTTCACCAAAATACTATGACTTTCCGCAACATTTTTCTTCATATTAAAGTGATGAAGCAAAAACACTTCAAAACACAACAAAGTTTTTGAGTGAAAAAAAATGATACAATTTAAAAATTTTGGATCGAGGGCTATCCTTATAAGGTTTGACAAAAATCCACTCTAACCTTTAGATCGTCTGGCAAGAGCTCTTAGACTGTAATATATGAAATGAAAATTAACATCAGATAACTATTTTCTACTACTACATTTTTTTAATCAATAACACACGAAGTAAAAATATCATCAAGTGGGCGAGGTCCACTAATTACATTAATGGATTAGGGACAAGTTTGACTTGTTATTGGTAGGAGGAAATATCTATTGTGTAAATTGGGAGCATACAACTGATGACTGTTAAGCAGTAAAAAATGTTTTCTCGCCGTTTATACGAGATACCCAGAGATAATGTTTTAATTATCTCTTAAATTTTATAGTTTGAAATGGATCCAATTATTTTTACACAATACTGAAGGCGGAACAGAGTCAATTCTGTACATCACCAACACATAACAAAAAATAAGCGGAAAACTAAATACTAATTAATAGTTAATTAAGTGCCATATCACGAAATTTTCCGCAGACCAAATTTTTTTCTATAGTTAGCAGAACAGCCAATTTCAGAAAAATTTACCGAAGCTCCTCCTCTTGTAGTACCCTTGGACTTTTTAGAAGCAGTTTCAGGGTTTCGTACCCATTGAGATTTTAATCAGCTTGCTTCAGACTATCATTGTGCAAAGTTTCAGAAAAACTAACCGAAGCCCTTCCTCTTATGGTACCCTTGGACTTTTCAGAAGTAGTTTCATGATTTGGGGAATTTTGAGGTTTCGTATCCCATGAGATTTTTATCGTTTTGCTTCACAGTATCATTTTGCCAAATTTCAAAAAAACTGACTGTAGCTTCTCCTCTTATGGTACCATTGGATTTTTCAGAAGTAGTTTCAGGGTTTGAGGAGTTTTAGGGTTTCGTATTCATTGAGATTTTAATCAGATGGCTTCAAACTATCATTGAACCAAGTTTCAGGAAAACTGGCAGAAGCCCATCTCTTGTGGTACCCTTGGAATTATCAGGGGTAACTACCCTGATGGTTTGGGGGTTTTGGGATTCACAGTATCATTGTGTCGAATTTCAAAAAAACTGACTGAAACTCCTCCTCTCTTGGTATACTTGGACTTTTCGGGAATGCTTTGAACTACAATTGTGCCAAGTCTCAGAATATTTGACCACAACCAATTCTTTTCCCCACGGGGTACCTTCGGATACTTCATGGGTAGATTTTACGGGCTTGGGGATGTTCTAAGGTTTCGTGGACTTTGAGACTTTTAATCAGCTTGCTTTGAACTGAAATTGACTAAAACCCAATTCCAATAAGCGACGTCCTTTCTGTGTCTAAAGATTTTGAATGACTATTTGTACATAACGTCTTTTTTGAAATCATGATCAGATTTATAGTGATGCATGAAGGCTTTCCACAGAAAATGCAATGCAAACTTTGTGTCGCAATTTTTCATAAAATAATGTTACAGATCTCATTGGTGCATATGAAAATTCTAGCATTTTCTTTTATGATAATCTATATTTGATTTTGCAAAAAAAGCATAAAAAATTTGATGAAATTGATAAAGTCTTTATTGGAATCGATAGAACGAACAGTATAATTAAATGTTTGAAGATGATTTCATGCAAATATTGGCCGCGGCTCCGATTTAGATAGCCTTTGCGCAAGGTCAAATTTTGGCACACTCTCTCCAACATATCGGCCGGTATTTCTCGAATAAATGCTTCAATATTGGCTTCCAGTACGTCAATCTTTGCTGGTGTATACCTGTAGATAATAACCTTAACACAAGAAATAGTCCAAACGCATTAAAACACACGATCCAGGCGGTCAATTGACGGGCCCCAAACGTGAGATGAACTGTTCACCGAAGGCGGCTCTCAATTTGGCCATTGTTTCGCATGCCGTGTTGGATGTGGCACCGTCTTGTTGATACCACATCTCAGGCATGTCCAATTCTTCCATTTTGAGCGAAAAAAATCGTCAATCATCACAAGGTAGCGCTTACCATTTACAGTAACGTTCCGGCCATCGTCGCTTTTGAAGATGATGTCACAGGCCCATAATCCACATCAAACAGAGACTTTTTCAGGATGAATTGGTAGCTCTTGCAATGCTTCTGGCTGGTTTTCACTCCATATGCGGCAATTTTGCTTGTTGATGTATCCATTCAACCAGAAATGAGCTTCGTCGCTGAACACAATTTCTCGATAAAATAATGGATCTCCCTCCAACTTTTCCAGCGCCCTTACACCCAACATTAGATGTTGTGGGAGATCGTGTGGTTTCAATTCCTACACCAGCCGTATCTCACAAGGTTTTACACCCAAATTCTTTCGCAAAATTTTCCACGTCATGGACTAACAGAGGCCCAATTACTGCGAACGGCGGCGAATCGACATTTCACTGTACGTTTGCGTGTTAGTGGTTTAATGTCCAATAGTGTAAACTGGGTTCGAAATTTAATTACAAGCTTCCGAATAGTTCCATCAGTAGGCCCATAAATTGGAAGAAGTGCGCGATGCATTCTCTTAACCGAGCATGAATTTTGATAGTAAAATTCATGATTACATTTTAGACCAAACTAAACAATTTTGACAATGTCACAAGACACGATTCGCGCATTATGTGTCAAAAATAGTGTTGCCAAAAAGATACTCTTAATACGATCGCACAATCCAGTTAATGCCATGCCTTGAAAATGCTCCAAAGCTTGGCGTACTATGATAATAAAATGGGGATGAAAAACGTTGTTTCAGCGGATTATAACCCTAATATTTTCAGGCACTAAACGTCGTTTTAGTGTTAAAAAACGACTGTAATAAAAAAATACCATCGATATATTCCATATAAAACAATATTTCAACATAATACAAATTCTAAGCATTCAGGTAAATAGAAATTTGTAAATAAGGTAATTAAAAAACAGTATCGGTACATGATATTTATTTAAATTAGTATTATTCTAACATGTAATTATTACTAGATATCGAATTGTGCAGTATTTCTTCTATTTTTGTTAGCGCAACAAATTCTGAGAAGTTTATTTTTAAAAATATTGTAAAAAATTCTAGACATTGTTTCAATTGGTTATGGAATACTACTTACTTTCAAGCTTCCTTTATACTTCCAAACTGAAAGTGTGGGAGCAGATTATAGATTAAGAAAAATAAATAATTGTTGGATTGAACTTAGGGGGCGTTTTTTTATATTGTTCAGTGCATATGATCAGTAAATGAAGATTATAGTGACTGATTATAGTTTAAGATCTAAACTAAGATCGCGTCCTACACCGACGTGTCAACCTAAACTTCTAAACATAATTTAAGTAGGCAATTCTCTCAAAAATTGTAAAGGTTGAGTTTATAATTACATATATAATAACTTTTTTCTTTAATTTTGCCAGAACAAACTTTTCGGAAACTTTAACCGTATCAGCTGATTGCAAATCCTAAACTAGAACGAGATTCAGATCACAGTTTCCAACCGTTGCCTTCAATTTTCGATTAAAGTTACAAATGTAAAACATTATCTTACTACTAATAAGTTGAAATACTGAAAAGTATGAAAACATTAATCTTCAGTAAACTCTCAATGAAGCTCCTCATGAGAATAAAAAATTCAAAAAACCATGGACACATAAAACAATCCGTCAGCTGATCCCATTTACCCGCCAGTCTACGACGATCAACTTGATCCGAGTTTCCAAACTGATCCGGATGAGTTTCCAAACATTCAGTTCATGTTCAAGTTAACCCGATCATACTTTCCGAAAAGACCTGATTTGTAAAATATGCAACACTACAATTGCCTACTTTACTTGTCATTATTACCTAACAACTACGTTCAAACAGGTAAATTAATTAGTGATTGCACTCATCTGTAAGAAGTACCTTGCTCAACAAAATGTTGCTTGTATGCTCCACACCCTATTCCTAGCGATATTCAATCGTCAAGCTCCTCAAAATAGCTTCTTCATTATTGGAAAATCTTTTACCATCGTGCCAGTTTTTGGGTGAGCTGGTACATTGCACGAAACAACATGCAGCACCCATCTTGCGCACAGCTTTCTCATGTCCAAATTTGTAATTAATATGCGATGTACTGCACTTTTTGAAATGCCTATTATGTCTTCTAGCTCACGCACTTCCAATCGACGATCATCCAGTATCGCTTCGTGGATTTTCTTCAACAATTCTGGAGTCTTCATATTATTTTGTCGACCACTGCAATGCAGGTCTTCACATGGTGTACAGCCTCGTTTAAATTCTCCTATCCAATATTTTTCTTTAAATACCGAAGGAGCAGTCTCATCCAGAATAAAAGAACCTCAGGGTTCTGCCTGGGGCCACTCTTGTGGAACGTGATATACGACGGTCTTCTCCACCTAGAATTACCAGAGAACACAACACTCGTTGCTTTCGCCGACGACATGGCGGTCGTACTCGTGGCGAAACATCTGGAGGAGCTACAAGCAGCATTCTCTAAAACCATCAAGAGGATAAGACAGTGGATACGTTCAGCTGACCTGTCTTTGGCGGAGCACAAGACGGAGGCACTTCTCGTGAGCAGCCGGAAGAAAATGGAGATCATCAACATTAGAGTAGGCGACCTCGACATCCAGTCGGAACCCAATATTAGGTATCTTGGAGTAGTCTTGGATGCCCGACTAAAATGCATATAGCTAGCGTCAGCAATCCAGGGCGCGCTATCACGGATTATGCTCAACATCGGAGGCCCCAGGCAAACCCGGAGATGACTACTGGCAACTGTAGTCAGCTCCGTCCTGCTGTATGGAGCACCAGTGTGGGCAAAAAAGACAATGTCATCAGTCCAGCGGCTCTCAGCGATCAGAGTGGCGTCAGCATACCGAACGGTATCACACGACGCGGTCAATGTCGTTGAATCATACCCGCCTATTGACATCTTGGCAGGAGAACGACAACGGCAACATAGGAAGAAGAAGGAAGAGGAAGGTCCTCTGCGACGAGGAGAGGCCTGAGAGTTTTCGTCTCTGGCAAGAGAGATGGGACTGCTCAACGAAAGGTCGGTGGACACATCGACTTATCCCAGATATCATCAAATGGGTCAATCGGCAGCACGGGGAAGTCGGGTACTACATCACCCAGCTCTTGACTGGACATGGGTGCCTCCGGGCATACCTACACAGATTCAAGAGAAGTGACTCCCCAAACTGTCATCATTGCGGCGATGCGACCGAGGATGCGGAGCACGTGTTCTACCAGAGCCCCTCTTATGAAGAGACACGGGAGGAACTAGAGAGGAACCTGGACCACACCATCAGTCCAGAAAATATAGTGCAGCACATGCTGAAGAGCCAAGCAGCATGGAACAAGGTAGCGGAGTATACGGAGACCATCATCAAGGACCTCTGCACCACGTACGAAGAGTAACAGTAACATCATATAAGAACGCCCCGGCGAAGTAGTATTTACAAAGAGTGTCGCCGGGGAACCACAGTTCCAGCAGCAGGGTCAGAGGTGTTAGGGAAGGTTTAGTGCGGTAAGAATCCCACATAACTCGCCTGGCAGGTAGGAGGTTCATCCAAGGGAGTACCTTTTGAAGGATCCCTCCTGCACCTCATTAATCTAAACATAAAAAAACAAACAGGTGTGTACTAATATAAGAGCATCAATATTTGGTTATAGATAGGGATAGTAAGTTTGAAATATCGGAAC
The DNA here is from genome assembly GCF_026230105.1 of Diorhabda sublineata. Classification (NCBI taxonomy): domain Eukaryota; kingdom Metazoa; phylum Arthropoda; class Insecta; order Coleoptera; family Chrysomelidae; genus Diorhabda; species Diorhabda sublineata. The sequence goes on from NC_079476.1 coordinate 2,903,132, forward strand.
CAACTTGTCAGATAAAGACAATCTGTCCAATTCCCGCTACATACGAGCCGTAAACTATAATGGAGTGCTCAGGTTTTATTCTTATGGTAAAGACAAGGATGTCTGAACTATTTCCAAGTTATATTTTGTAAATGAGATGATTCTTTGATTAACTTTGATAAAATATAATTTTCCATTATTTTGGAATTCGTCTTATTCTCATCTTCTTAGTTTCCTCAAGTTATTTCCATGCCTGTTTGTTCAAAGCTTTCTGATTTCAGATGATACTTGTACATGAAAATGCTAATTACGCATTCCTCGAAGATTTTCTTGGTCTTCGATGTATTTGTATTTGTTGTGGTGGTGTTTCTCGCCACATATCCATCTGACCTCAACTTTATTCTGTCGATTGCCTGTCATTGTAATTTTTTTTTCCGGATATTGACGTAATTGGTGGCCATCGGTATACTCTCTGTCGAACATTGCGTGTCTTGTAGTCATCAGTATTTTTTTTTTGGCCAGAGTTCATATTTATAGAAAGGTTTTATCAAATATGAATTTCAGTTTTTCGAAAACGGATTTTTTTAAATCAATATCTTGGTTATGTTTTCTACTATTTCTATACCTCAAGGTATAATCACAGACTTTTAATTAATACACATTCAAAACTATGAAAAAAAACCTATGAAATATACTGCATTCCGCCCGTATTAATTTAAATCGTCTCGCAGGGCTAATTTCTACACCCCTTGATAAATAAATCCATTAGAGAAATTCTGACAGGACATCACCATTTATTCTAATTCCCTACAATCGTTTGCCATCAATTATTCTAGACTTGTTGAGCCCGTGAAACCCAAAAACCAACGCTTATTATTCCGCACAGCGCGATTTTAGCGAGTTATAAACGTAGATATAGCTTTGATGAAAAAAAAACGGCATTTGCGAAAAAAGCCAACGATATAGATATAATCATAATAATTCAAATATAAACATTCAATTCCGTAATTTCACTGATCTTAAAAAGTTATTGTCAACTAGATTATGTAAAAATAATAGCCCAGGAACTGTCAATGGATTTAAGCTGATTTACTGGATATTTCCGGCCATTTCTGAGCCCTCAAAGAAAGATAGTCTTAAAGTAGACATTAAAACGAACAAAAAAATCATGTTTCTCCCTCATCACACACTTTATAAAAGGCTTTACTTACTCTCCTAGTCAAAAATTTGGTTTGCGTAAATATTTTCTGCAAAAGAATGAAATTTCTATCGAATTCACTTTAGTCAGGTCATTTCATATCATGAGATAGAAACATTTATCGATTTTTTTAATAATTTTTCCGATTGGACTGGATACTGGACTTTGAACAACGTATTTCACATTTTTGCGACACGTGTCCGTTCATGCATTCGTGAAGTCTATACTTTTAACCACTGCAGCACGCGTTTTTACAGTGTATGTTTATTTTCTCCTAAATTGGCAATGATGTCGTGACTAAAACCGGTATCCCGTTCTGTATAATCAGAGAAACGAGCAGTACCAAAACTTAGATTACAAAGATATGATCAGGAAAAAAGTTCGGAACGAATTAAATGTCTAACGTATATTACACTTTTATTGTTAGTTTAATTTCTCGGTTTTGGAACCAACAACGAAATAGTTACAAGGTAAATCACGTAGTTAGGCTACCCGCTACACAGGTGAACTGATCCCTTTACCACTGACGGAGAGCGTGCCGAGACGCACTCGCTTAATTATCGGTAATAGGACCTTGGGATTTTTTTAATCATTTTGTAAATTCAAATTAATGTTAGATCAAATAATGTGGACCAAAAAACGTTTCCGTCTGAGTCAAATGTTTATCTCAAATAGCTCCGTACTCAATGATAATCTATCAAAATGGCTGCCGTATTAATAAAATATTATCCTCACTTATCACTTATCACAATGTAAAAGCATAAATAAAATTCATTAAAAAGGGAATAAACAATTTTATTGAATAGGAAGTACATCGTATATCTGTAATAAATCAGGGCGACAGTATAGCCTTTAGACTTAGCTTTGAGGGATCCATGAAGAGTCTACATTCGTTTGACCTATGCTCATAACTCAGTTTCAACATCAAGCAGCGTTTTCTTTAGGAAAATCCAAATCTCTTAAGAGATAATTCAGCTTCAATTGGTTAATCAAATCCGATGGTAGCTATTAGCTATTCCACCAATAGCTAATAGCAGTTCGAACCTTACTAAGGCCCATTTCGTACCAAGCTAGTCTAGTCCTCAAGTCGGACGCTTTTTAATTGGAAATATTAACTTACCATAAAAACAAAGAGAATGCGTGAATCTGGTTTCATACTAAGCGCGTCCCGTCAAGTCCCAATGCGTCTAGACTTGCCAAGACTTATTGCGACTCAGCCGGTTGAAAATTTTAAGAATCAATCAGTCGGGACAGTTGCAAGGAGAAAATGGATATAGAAGCACCAATTGCATTAGTGCAAGCGAAAAAATTGGTAAGTAACTAGGTTTTTATTAAGGATATTTTCGTGAAAAAGAGGTACAGATGTGTCTACAAAACATTTATCGTTTTGCCATGGTACAGAACCTTCTGGTGACATGAAATACTCTGTTAATTGTACTTGTAGGTCTCAAGGATTGAAGTTGAAGATCGATTGAATTTGGTTTCAAAAACTCGGTTACCAGAATCTTGTCACTTGTCCTCTTGAACTTTTCGGACAAAATTGTGTAATACACAAGCACTTTTAATTGAGTTTTTCGTTAATTGTACATCAGTTTCTATAGCTTTTCAAATGTACGGGATGAACCCAACAGAAATTTCGTATTTTCTTCATCTCCCTTCTTCTGTATAATCGGAGTGAAATTATGGCTTACAGAAGAGCATCCATCTTGTCACAAATTCTTCACAACACTGACTGACCCAGACGTGACGTGACTTGACTGAATAAAACTTGACTAGACGCAATTGGACTGGACTAGCTTGGAGCGAAATGGACCTTAGTATGAAAGCAGATTTACACATTCTCTTTGTTCTAATGGTAAGTTAATATTTCCAATTCAAAAGCTCCGACTTGACTGGACGCGAACGGACTAGACTGGCTTGGTGCGAAATGGGCCTAAGTCTAAGGTTAGTCTTAATACAGGACTTCATAAATAATTAAAAGCTACAAAGAGATCATTTCTGATGCTCAATTAACTCAGTATTAACACCTGATTAGTCGTTCGTAGATTCAACAATTTAGAAGAACAGTGGGCTTGAAGGTGAAAATTATCCGATATGAATTACTACTATTTTGAAAACTAATAAACGGAAAACGATTTTGATTATATCAGCTTCCAAAATAACCTAATTTTACATAAATCAGTCAAATTTCCTCATATTCCGGGTGTTACTTTATATATCTCGTTGCCATAGCAACGATCTTTCCGAGGGTGGGCGAATTTGAATGCCTCGATAATAAGTTACGGCTGAATCCGTCTCTGTTCTTCCGATCAATACAAACTTTTCCGCGGCATAATAAAGTGAGTAGAGACGATGTGGATTTCTCTTTTGCTCCATTTTGGAGGCGATTGATTATTAATGTTTTCCTTCCCTCTTGCACAACGACCTCGGGGCTAAATACAATTTACGTAAATAAAGACAAGCCAGCAATTTTATACTAATACAGATTATTTGTTTTCTTCAAACAATTCAGTATATTTCAAATGATTTTCATGGGTTCGTAGGTTCATTTTAATTTAGTTTAAATTTATTTAATCCTGACGTTGCGCTCTTTTCGTCAACGCGAAGAAGGAAATTTGAAACCAGTTCCAACTTTGTCGATTGCTTTTGCGAAATGTTTGATTAGCCTTAATTTGATGTATAAAAGTTACAGTAACAGCTTCGTTCGCTGTTTAATTCTATTTTGGCCATTCGCATCAGTGTTGCCATATTTTCGGAAGCTAAAGTTAGTAATTGAAATTTATACCCGTTGTGGAGCAGAACAGCCTTTAGACTTAGCTTTGAGGGATCCATGAAGAGTCTACATTCGTTTGACCTATGTTTATAACCCAGTTTCAACATCAAACAGCGTTTTCTTTGGGAAAATCCAAATTTCTTATGAGATAATTCAGCTTCGATTATTTAATCAAATGCGGTGCTTGGGGATTGACAGGTGCTGTAAGTTCTTTTCCAATTTCTTCTTTTACAGAACTAACTGCTAAAACTTTCCGCAACGTCATAAAGTGGAGAACTTTCTCTGAATGAAGAATTGTTTTTGTTACATTCATATTTTTCGATTTCCTCGAAAAGCCTGATATTGGTCAAGCAAAAACAACATTCGCTTATGTGATTGGTAGCCCAGTTTCAACATTAAGCTCTCAATCAACATATAAACTGTGACGTTTATGATACACGATATATTTAAACTCCCGTTTTAAGCAGATACCACTGATTCTATATCTGGAACTTAACACCTCAGCGTTTTCTTTGGGTAAATCCAATCTCTTATGAGAACATTCAGCTTCAATTAGTTAATCAAATTCGGTGCTAGAGGAGTGACAGTTCTTTTCCAATTTCTTCTTTTTCAGAGAACTGCTCGAACTTTCTTCAACGTCATAAACTGGAGAAAGGAACTTTCTCTGAATGAAGAATTGTTTTTATTGCAGAAGACACCGTATATTACTTCATATTTTTCGATTTCTTCGAAAAGCCTTTGATATTGGTCAAGCAAAAACAACATTGAATCTCACTAAACGACGCCCCTGCTTATCGCAGACTGTCTGGCAGGAATATTTCGAAGAAATAAAACTTTTGTCAATAGAAATGCATTAATGTTTACGATTCGATGTTTTAATTGGTAAACAGTGGAAATAATGAGTCCACGTGGACTGAGGGTTTGTTATTTTATATGGGGAGTGAACATTATTTTTCGTTTCTTAATTTGGTATGAGTATTTATGAAATATTGATAACTGTCTTTTGCAAGAACTATAATCAATTAAATTAATTCTCACTTCTTAAGTTTTCTTATAAATAATGTGGGCTTTTATCTCGGTTAATTGAAACGAAATTTTGTTGTAGAATAGTAATGGAATTCATAATTAACAGTTGAAAGCGCGGTTCTACATACAAAGCTACTATTATTGAGTTAGTGTTGTGCTGGGAGCCAACCACTTATCACGGTATTATGTTGGTAAACATCAAACTGTAATGTAATTCTAAATAGTCGACTAAATAATACGTTCATTAAGTAGATCTGGGGTGATGACCGCGTTATATGACAAACATCAAATAATTCTTGAAAAAACATTCACTACTAGTAGATTGAATTAGAGAGAAATTCCAAACATCAATGTTTCTTTCAATCTATATCATAAAATATTACTTTCAGAGGATTACTACAGAATTTTAGACATAACGTAGATAATTTTTATTTATCTTAATTCAATATTTCAAGATGACGTCGTAGATAAGCGGTCATATTGCATGTAAGGCAAATAGTTGTAATACATTATTTATTATAACGAAAAAAAACTGATTTTAATATTTGTAATTAATAAAAAATGCTTCTCTTTGGTATACTAATGTTCTAAAAGGTTCAAGCTAAAAAAAAAACAAGATTAACGTGGGGTTAATAAGTATTTAAAACAAGGATGATCAAGTGTAATTTGTTAAATATGACTGCGGGTTTTGACATCTCCAAAAGCGCGTCAATCGTTGTTTTTAATCAGCAGAGAATGTCATGTTTGTAAACCAAACTATTGAGAGAATCTTCTTCAATAGATCTATCGACTATTCCTTCTTCGATATCTTTCATCATCCTGGTTCTAGATTGTCTCACCCATTCGTTAATGTTATCTACGTCACATGATCTTTCTGAAGTTTCAACTCTGTGGTGTCTTCGAAAGTTGTTTCGTTTTTTGTTATTTCTCGCCTTGTTTCTGATGTTTTACGTTCGTTGCTTTGTAAATTCGTGCTTTTGTTTCTTTTCTTAGGTAGTTTTTTCACCCAAACTACGTTCTGAAGACATCCCACGACTTTATTTGTTCTGACTTCTTGTCTTCTACGTCTCCACAACTGGTTATGTCAATTCCAAGGTACCTGAAGTTCTTTCTGCTTTGTTTTATTTGACCTTCTAGTTCTAATTTGCATTATTATACTGTTTTCCTGTGAGATGTTCAGTAATATTTGAAGATCTTCTTCATTTTCGGCACATATCATGGCGTACAGGATTTTATAAACAGATAATTAGCTCAAAGTTCCAATAGAAATCCTGATAGATTCTTGACTTATCAAATTCACTTCTAACTTGATGAACACGTGAATAAGCAAAGTTTCTACGAGGAATTTCATTATATACGAGTGACGATGTCGATAAAGCGTTATGGGGAAAGGATACTTAATGTATTGGGTGTCATAAGGACAAAACTTCTTTGGTTATAACCAAAAGCAAGAAGATTCAACCCCACGTCATTATTAGGAGTACATGATATCTATTTTTCTAAAAGAAGTAATATAAATTGGTCTCTTTGCAGTCCTGATTTAACTGCTTTGGATTTTTATTTGGGGGTTATCAAAAATTTGAAATTGATTATAACAAACCGACCTCCCAAGACAATTTTGCAGAAATATTCGCTAGTAAATTGAAATTATTAAAAAAAATAATTTAACAATGAATAAACATATAGTATAAACCAGGAAAACAGTATAATATGACTGTTTACACTGAGAAAACCATATGCATGACAATGTCAAAAGAACTTGTTTGATGGAAATTAGGATTACAAGGTCAAATACTACAACAGAGAATGAAATACAACACGAGGTAAGAAGACAATTAGCAGTGGCGTATTTTAAAATTTGAAGAATAAATTAACAATAAAAAAAGACCATACAAATATAAATAGATTCTACATTGCAATTTGATACTGCAGTGCACAAAAAAATGCTATTTCTATATACAGAAATTCTTTTCCTTAATAATTAGGTCAAGTTTTCTTAAGCTCAATTTGCTTCTACGCGTCAAGCATTATTGTAAAAGAACACATTCTTCTTGTAGATCATCCGGAAGATCAAGAGGGTACAATTTTTGGTGTTTTATGGCGTTATCTCCCACTTTTGGTTCATACTTTGTATCCAATTTGCATGAAAATGCAAAATTGAATACTGCCTCATCTCAAATTGCTCAACAATTGGTCTCATATTGGGAACAAGGTATTAACTTTTTTTAACTTTCATCGTCTAAGTACTTTCTCTTAATTATTATCTTTTAGCAGCTTCTTCAAAAGCATCAAAAATATCCCCTTTTATTTTCCATGAAAGTGATAAGTAATTCGTAGTTCCTAAAAACTATCTGCGTCGACTATATTAAATTGTTTTAACACAGGTCCCCAAAATTCCGATAGTATGGCCATTTCTAGACAATTTAGTTTAGCCCATAACCCTATAGCTTTATTTTTAACCAATACGTTTTGTGTGGACACTTTTAAAAGCTCCAAGACGCGATAATAACTAATTCCAATCTTCATTAAAGCTATAAACCCGATCGCCTTGCAGACTCTTATTCTGTTTAGGAGACGTATCCCGCAGCCCCGTGTCAAGGCTCCAATGAAAAAGGTCGCAAGATGTTTTCAGAACGAAATATGACGGAAGCGACATCTGAGACAAGAAACAAAACCACGAATTAACAAAGCAGCAATCAGACAAAACAAATCTTGGAGAACACGGAGATGAAAATTCTCAGGCGCATGTTGGGAAAACACACTACTAGACTGAGAAGGACGCGAGAGCATCATATGACTTACCTCCTGTAAGTATTTCCAATAGATAATTTCAATTTATAATAATTTTTTTCAGAATGTCTCTTTATGGCTAACGATCTAGAAATCTACATGTCTCCTAAACCATAAATTATATCGAGTTGAACAAAGAGTATGGTTTTGTTGAAAAATCGATTGAAAAAATAAATTTTTGCTATCTTTCGATTATACAGGTTGTCCCTGTGAAAGTTACTGATTGTTAACTATTGGGCATGAGCCCCACTGACTTAAAAATTCAAAATAAAACGGGGGATTGTATGAGAAAACTTTCTTATGTCACAGCATTATTTTCACGTCATCTTCTCACTCCCGAATTTATTGCAGCAATTCCCTCAGCATCCTGTATACTAAATATGAGCAAAATTAGAGAAGGTACCTTAAACTGAATATATTTCACAATTTACTACAGTAGAACTATCCAGAATCAGCACGCGTGGAGGAAATGATAATCCCGCTTCTCTACAAAGATTCCTAAAAGCAGCTGATTATTTTGACACTATACTGAGGCCTATTGTGGCTCTGTATACCGCAGAAATCGAGCTTCAATTTCTATTATTACAAGACAATGCCAACGATCCAAATTTCAGCAAGGTGGAGCCCTTTCGCGCTGTGGAGTTGACGTTCGGCAATTTTTAAATGACTACTTTCCGGGAAGGTAAACAAGGTTATATAGAGTATCCAGAAAGGTCGTCAGACTCATCAATTTATTAAATAATTTTGAAATTCACTGTACATAGATGAATTTCAATAAAAAATACTGTAGCATCCGTTAATATTTTTTTACATACTGAAAACGCAAATTAAATTGTACTGGTATATAAAAGTTTATTATAGGGAATGTGATTCATTTCCTGCATTTTATACACTTTTGTAACCGACTGTAGCGAACCAATTGTTAATTAACAATGTGACAATTAGTACGATGACTGAAACTAGTTCTAGAATGTTAAACCAATGATTCATTCGATATCAGTATAAATCATCGTGGATTCTCTTTTTTTTTTAGTAACAATTTTTTTTATTTCAATCCATTTTACAAAAATTTATTATAAAAAAAGACAATATAAAAAGAATAATTCAATTTCAAAATCCAACTAAAGTACGAGGGTTATCCATAAAATAAAGTTACCTAGGAGCTCTAGACGCTAGGAACGCTGTTAGATGGGATTAGGTCGTGTAGCTTGGCTCCGTTTCACCCTGGTGAATTATTTACAACGTTCATTTTGATCGTGGAAGCGTGACTTTTGATTCTCACGCCAGGTGGGCAAAAAACGTTCCTCCTGTGGACGTACAAACGTCCTTGTCAAACAACGTTGTGACCGGCCATTATTTTCTGACAAAGTAATTGCGAAAGTGAAAGAAGAAATACTGAAAAATTGAGGTATGTAGAGTCCTCAGCGAGAGGATTCCTGATGTCAGTGAATCCGCCATTTTGAGCAGTCGCGTAGGATATGCCAAAGTTTGTGCAAGGTGCTGACAGATGACAACAAACGGCACTCAGTGATTACCATCTTTTCCTTGAACACTTGGGAGGAATGCATTTTACAACCGACGAAGAGCTGAAAGAAGAGGTTTTGAGCTATCTTCGCGGCGCAGCGATGGTACACCGCACGCAAAAATGCGTTGATCTAAACGGCGATTATGTCAAAAAATAGAGGGAAGTCTAAGATTTCGAAACATGTATAATTCAATGTCAATAAACATTTTTTTCGTTAAGAAAATGCGTTGAGTGAAGGCAGACTTCTATGACTCAGCCATAAAGAAGATGGTACACCGCACGCAAAAATGCGTAGATCTAAACGGCGATTATGTCAAAAAATAGAGGGAAGTCTAAGATTTCGAAACATGTATAATTCAATGTCAATAAACATTTTTTTCGTTAAGAAAATGCGTTGAGTGAAGGCAGACTTCTATGACTCAGCCATAAAGAAGATGGTACACCGCACGCAAAAATGCGTAGATCTAAACGGCGGTTATGTCAAAAAATAGAGGGAAGTCTAAGATTTCGAAACATGTATAATTCAATGTCAATAAACATTTTTTTCGTTAAGAAAATGCGTTGAGTGAAGGCAGACTTCTATGACTCAGCCATAAAGAAGATGGTACACCGCACGGAAAAATGCGTAGATCTAAACGGCGGTTATGTCAAAAAATAGAGGGAAGTCTAAGATTTCGAAACATGTATAATTCAATGTCAATAAACATTTTTTTCGTTAAGAAAATGCGTTGAGTGAAGGCAGACTTCTATGACTCAGCCATAAAGAAGATGGTACACCGCACGCAAAAATGCGTTGATCTAAACGGCGATTATGTCAAAAAATAGAGGGAAGTCCAAGCTTTCGAAACATGTATGATTAAATGCCAATAAACATGTTTCATGTCAAAAAATGCTAGACCAAGACCAAGACCGGACTAACCAACACAAGACCACATATGAGGCGGCAAGACCAAGACCAAGACAACAGATGCAAGACCAAGACCAAGACAACGGATGCAAGACCAAGTCCAAAACAAAGCCGATCATAGATTTGATCATCAATAATTTCCTCTTCTAAACTACTCATATCACTTGGAAACAGTTGCAATTGTACTAAACAAACTTGAGTCAGTTCAAAATTCAAGTTTCACGACAGACGCTGCCACGATTTCGCTTAGATGCAACATAAATAATCGTTGTATCAAAAATCATTTGTCCCCGTTATTATTAAGGAGTAGATTTTGACTGGGACGATACAAAGTTTTTAACACACCAACAGATAATACACATACCAAAATAATTAGGTCAAATATATTAAATTCGTTCAATTAAAGGTAGCGTTGGTTAATTGATCCCCAGCTTGACCTTTCTACAATATTCAGTATGAATTTTATTATTTATTCATTCACTGATCTTGTGAGATAAGAGGAATGTTGCTGGACATTGAAGAGATTCATTTTATGTTAAAACTAATATACCAGGATTTGAAAATCGCTTATAATACCATGCTAGTATTTTATTTTTAACACCTGTAAGAAATCGAAGTATCGCTAAAGAGCACGTGCATTTAGATCTAAAAAACCAGCTAATTATTTCAAAAAAGTCATCCCTTTATTAAGTTTAAACCATTATACCCCTTATACAATCAGTATGACACAATTTTCTTAATACCTTGTCGAAAAATGATAATTTTTAATAGCTGTTTAGAAGTTATAAGCAGATTCATGCAAAATAAAAAAGTTTTTCACAAAAAAAGTTGCATTAAATTATAAAAATGATCATACCTTATTGAACCTACAGAAAGCAAATCTTAAAATCGTTGACCTACTTCTATGTGTGATTAAAATATGTCAGAGATTGACAAGGATGTATTGAAAAATTGTGTTGAACGTAAACTATGAAAAAATTAATTTTAACGTATCCATTCTTGGAGAGTCTTGCGAGGTGGTTTTGGAATTCTTTATTTATTGGACTTAATGTGAATGTAAAACATTCAAATTCTAGATTTTATTTCTAACAAAGGTTGTTGATGGCGAAACAAAAACATTTAAATCAAAATCCGAGCCAGTTATTCTATAAATCATTCCAATTCTTCATGACCAAAGCGAGTTGCGGGCAACTTTTTAAATAATTTTTGAAAATTACCCCCATAATTCAATAATATATTGGCTGGTCCGAGTCAAAAGACAATTTATCGTGAATAAGAGGCTTTTTAGATGCTATTTATATGCGGAAATCAAATATTAAGTACTTTTATAGTTATATACATAAAATTTCAAAAAAAAGGTCTGCTAGGTTTTTAAAACTTAAAAACTTAGCAATTCCTATTTAAATGATTATAATGTTATGCCTAAATAAGAATCAAGTGTTTATTAAGTGATTTTGCTTAGAAAGTAGTCCATATTCAACATTCAACAATCGAAAATTCCTTGAATGACTTTTGTTTCCATGACCTTACTAAAAGTGGTGGATCTTGATGAGACGGTTGCTTGTTCCAAAATCAATGATCGTATTTAAAATCGACTCCAATTTTATTATATTCATTAACTGACAATTTGGTTAGGTTAGGTTAGGTTGGACTGCCAGCTTTTGATATTTCATCGATGGTCTTAGGAATAATCCATTCAAATAGGATCTAAGTGCTGATTAAGTGCAAGAGATTCCTGCCAAGAAGAATTTTATTATCAACTTTTAACCTTAAATATTCGTTGAATGACTTTTGTTTCCATGACCTCACTAAAAGTGGTGGATCTTGATGAGACATGTTTCAAGGTCAAATCTAATTTAAAATCGATTTGATATTGGAGCAACAAGCTTCCGTCTGATCAGGATCCACCACTTGTAGTGTGGTCATAGGAAAAAAAGTAATTCAACGAATATTTAAGGTTAAAAGTTGATAATAAAATTCTTGTTGGCATGAATCTCTTGCACTTAATGAGCACTTAAATCTAACCTAATCTAATCAAATGAGTTATGGAACAAAATAGAAATGAAATCAATTTTAAATACGATCATTGATTTTGGAGCAAGCACCCGTCTGATCAGGATCCACCACTTGTAGTGTGGTCATAGGAAAAAAAGTAATTCAACGAATATTTAAGGTTAAAAGTTGATAATAAAATTCTTGTTGGCATGAATCTCTTGCACTTAATGAGCACTTAAATCTAACCTAATCTAATCAAATGAGTTATGGAACAAAATAGAAATGAAATCAATTTTAAATACGATCATTGATTTTGGAGCAAGCACCCGTCTGATCAAGATCCACCACTTGTAGTGTGGTCATAGGAAAAAAAGTAATTCAACGAATATTTAAGGTTAAAAGTTGATAATAAAATTCTTGTTGGCATGAATCTCTTGCACTTAATGAGCACTTAAATCTAACCTAATCTAATCAAATGAATTAAGGAACAAAATAGAAATGAAATCAATTTTAAATACGATCATTGATTTTGGAGCAAGCACCCGTCTGATCAAGATCCACCACTTGTAGTGTGGTCATAGGAAAAAAAGTAATTCAACGAATATTTAAGGTTAAAATTTGATAATAAAATTCTTGTTGGCATGAATCTCTTGCACTTAATGAGCACTTAAATCTAACCTAATCTAATCAAATGAATTAAGGAACAAAATAGAAATGAAATCAATTTTAAATACGATCATTGATTTTGGAGCAAGCACCCGTCTGATCAGGATCCACCACTTGTAGTGTGGTCATAGGAAAAAAAGTAATTCAACGAATATTTAAGGTTAAAAGTTGATAATAAAATTCTTGTTGGCATGAATCTCTTGCACTTAATGAGCACTTAAATCTAACCTAATCTAATCAAATGAATTAAGGAACAAAATAGAAATGAAATCAATTTTAAATACGATCATTGATTTTGGAGCAAGCACCCGTCTGATCAGGATCCACCACTTGTAGTGTGGTCATAGGAAAAAAAGTAATTCAACGAATATTTAAGGTTAAAAGTTGATAATAAAATTCTTGTTGGCATGAATCTCTTGCACTTAATGAGCACTTAAATCTAACCTAATCTAATCAAATGAATTAAGGAACAAAATAGAAATGAAATCAATTTTAAATACGATCATTGATTTTGGAGCAAGCACCCGTCTGATCAGGATCCACCACTTGTAGTGTGGTCATAGGAAAAAAAGTAATTCAACGAATATTTAAGGTTAAAAGTTGATAATAAAATTCTTGTTGGCATGAATCTCTTGCACTTAATGAGCACTTAAATCTAACCTAATCTAATCAAATGAATTAAGGAACAAAATAGAAATGAAATCAATTTTAAATACGATCATTGATTTTGGAGCAAGCACCCGTCTGATCAGGATCCACCACTTGTAGTGTGGTCATAGGAAAAAAAGTAATTCAACGAATATTTAAGGTTAAAAGTTGATAATAAAATTCTTGTTGGCATGAATCTCTTGCACTTAATGAGCACTTAAATCTAACCTAATCTAATCAAATGAGTTATGGAACAAAATAGAAATGAAATCAATTTTAAATACGATCATTGATTTTGGAGCAAGCACCCGTCTGATCAAGATCCACCACTTGTAGTGTGGTCATAGGAAAAAAAGTAATTCAACGAATATTTAAGGTTAAAAGTTGATAATAAAATTCTTGTTGGCATGAATCTCTTGCACTTAATGAGCACTTAAATCTAACCTAATCTAATCAAATGAATTAAGGAACAAAATAGAAATGAAATCAATTTTAAATACGATCATTGATTTTGGAGCAAGCACCCGTCTGATCAGGATCCACCACTTGTAGTGTGGTCATAGGAAAAAAAGTAATTCAACGAATATTTAAGGTTAAAAGTTGATAATAAAATTCTTGTTGGCATGAATCTCTTGCACTTAATGAGCACTTAAATCTAACCTAATCTAATCAAATGAATTAAGGAACAAAATAGAAATGAAATCAATTTTAAATACGATCATTGATTTTGGAGCAAGCACCCGTCTGATCAGGATCCACCACTTGTAGTGTGGTCATAGGAAAAAAAGTAATTCAACGAATATTTAAGGTTAAAAGTTGATAATAAAATTCTTGTTGGCATGAATCTCTTGCACTTAATGAGCACTTAAATCTAACCTAATCTAATCAAATGAATTAAGGAACAAAATAGAAATGAAATCAATTTTAAATACGATCATTGATTTTGGAGCAAGCACCCGTCTGATCAGGATCCACCACTTGTAGTGTGGTCATAGGAAAAAAAGTAATTCAACGAATATTTAAGGTTAAAAGTTGATAATAAAATTCTTGTTGGCATGAATCTCTTGCACTTAATGAGCACTTAAATCTAACCTAATCTAATCAAATGAATTAAGGAACAAAATAGAAATGAAATCAATTTTAAATACGATCATTGATTTTGGAGCAAGCACCCGTCTGATCAGGATCCACCACTTGTAGTGTGGTCATAGGAAAAAAAGTAATTCAACGAATATTTAAGGTTAAAAGTTGATAATAAAATTCTTGTTGGCATGAATCTCTTGCACTTAATGAGCACTTAAATCTAACCTAATCTAATCAAATGAGTTATGGAACAAAATAGAAATGAAATCAATTTTAAATACGATCATTGATTTTGGAGCAAGCACCCGTCTGATCAGGATCCACCACTTGTAGTGTGGTCATAGGAAAAAAAGTAATTCAACGAATATTTAAGGTTAAAAGTTGATAATAAAATTCTTGTTGGCATGAATCTCTTGCACTTAATGAGCACTTAAATCTAACCTAATCTAATCAAATGAGTTATGGAACAAAATAGAAATGAAATCAATTTTAAATACGATCATTGATTTTGGAGCAAGCACCCGTCTGATCAGGATCCACCACTTGTAGTGTGGTCATAGGAAAAAAAGTAATTCAACGAATATTTAAGGTTAAAAGTTGATAATAAAATTCTTGTTGGCATGAATCTCTTGCACTTAATGAGCACTTAAATCTAACCTAATCTAATCAAATGAGTTATGGAACAAAATAGAAATGAAATCAATTTTAAATACGATCATTGATTTTGGAGCAAGCACCCGTCTGATCAAGATCCACCACTTGTAGTGTGGTCATAGGAAAAAAAGTAATTCAACGAATATTTAAGGTTAAAAGTTGATAATAAAATTCTTGTTGGCATGAATCTCTTGCACTTAATGAGCACTTAAATCTAACCTAATCTAATCAAATGAATTAAGGAACAAAATAGAAATGAAATCAATTTTAAATACGATCATTGATTTTGGAGCAAGCACCCGTCTGATCAGGATCCACCACTTGTAGTGTGGTCATAGGAAAAAAAGTAATTCAACGAATATTTAAGGTTAAAAGTTGATAATAAAATTCTTGTTGGCATGAATCTCTTGCACTTAATGAGCACTTAAATCTAACCTAATCTAATCAAATGAATTAAGGAACAAAATAGAAATGAAATCAATTTTAAATACGATCATTGATTTTGGAGCAAGCACCCGTCTGATCAAGATCCACCACTTGTAGTGTGGTCATAGGAAAAAAAGTAATTCAACGAATATTTAAGGTTAAAAGTTGATAATAAAATTCTTGTTGGCATGAATCTCTTGCACTTAATGAGCACTTAAATCTAACCTAATCTAATCAAATGAGTTATGGAACAAAATAGAAATGAAATCAATTTTAAATACGATCATTGATTTTGGAGCAAGCACCCGTCTGATCAAGATCCACCACTTGTAGTGTGGTCATAGGAAAAAAAGTAATTCAACGAATATTTAAGGTTAAAAGTTGATAATAAAATTCTTGTTGGCATGAATCTCTTGCACTTAATGAGCACTTAAATCTAACCTAATCTAATCAAATGAATTAAGGAACAAAATAGAAATGAAATCAATTTTAAATACGATCATTGATTTTGGAGCAAGCACCCGTCTGATCAGGATCCACCACTTGTAGTGTGGTCATAGGAAAAAAAGTAATTCAACGAATATTTAAGGTTAAAAGTTGATAATAAAATTCTTGTTGGCATGAATCTCTTGCACTTAATGAGCACTTAAATCTAACCTAATCTAATCAAATGAGTTATGGAACAAAATAGAAATGAAATCAATTTTAAATACGATCATTGATTTTGGAGCAAGCACCCGTCTGATCAGGATCCACCACTTGTAGTGTGGTCATAGGAAAAAAAGTAATTCAACGAATATTTAAGGTTAAAAGTTGATAATAAAATTCTTGTTGGCATGAATCTCTTGCACTTAATGAGCACTTAAATCTAACCTAATCTAATCAAATGAGTTATGGAACAAAATAGAAATGAAATCAATTTTAAATACGATCATTGATTTTGGAGCAAGCACCCGTCTGATCAAGATCCACCACTTGTAGTGTGGTCATAGGAAAAAAAGTAATTCAACGAATATTTAAGGTTAAAAGTTGATAATAAAATTCTTGTTGGCATGAATCTCTTGCACTTAATGAGCACTTAAATCTAACCTAATCTAATCAAATGAGTTATGGAACAAAATAGAAATGAAATCAATTTTAAATACGATCATTGATTTTGGAGCAAGCACCCGTCTGATCAAGATCCACCACTTGTAGTGAGGTCATGGAAACCAAAGTCATTCAAGGAATTTTTGATGGTTAAATGTTGAAAATGGACTACTTCTTAAAAAGAATCTGTTGCATATGATAAGCATTTAATTTATGTGAAACTGAAGGCAAAAAATAGTTTTTATTTAAATAGGGAGTGCAAAGTGTAGACCTTATTTTTTGAATTTTCCAGAAACTATAAGTGCACCTAATATTTGATTTGAGCACCTAAAAAGCCGTTTATTTACTATAAATTTTGAGTCCCCCTTTTTTACTTGGATCAGGGGTATAAAATTTTTATTATGAAATTTTGCATTATAATACAAATCATATATTTGATCAATATGATGCCGTTGAAAGCGGCAGAATCGTTTGTTATTTCTACCGTATTTTTTGCTTCTTCAAGTGAAAATATAATAACCATAAGACAAAAGAGAAAAAGATTTTTGAAGCATTCTGTCTATTTTTTATTTTGTAGTATTAACTTTTAATCAGTTCATTACAACCACAATAATTTTTTAAATAAAACCAGCATGATAATTCTAACTGTGTAACTTTTTTTCAACTGATGTGCTTCAGGATTAAATATTGATTACGATAATTAAAAAAGGATAACAATTAATATTTGACAATTGTTTTATAAAACATATACTGTAGAACAAATTAGTAAAGTATTCAAAACCAACACACGTTATAATTTAGACTTAATGAATTATTAATAAACAAGTTTTTGTAGATAAATATAATAATTTAGTTTACGATGCAACCATTTTTTCTTTATCTCCATCGTATTAAAAAATTTGACGTTCTGTTTGAAAATATACATGAAGTATATTGTAGTATATTTATCCCTCTGTTTTTTGTTATCCGATTCCACGCAATTTTCTCCAACTAAAATTGTCGAGTGTTTCATTTTATTCATACTCATATTTAAACTTTGATTCACAAGTTGAATATCGCAATCGCACAAAGGAAGCGATCTAAGACTAGCCGAATACGGTAAATTTTTACAAGAATATTCATCCAGTACCGCCATTCTACCGCATTTCGCCGGCCTACTGGCTCTAAGAATATTGTTGATACCGAGATTGTTCAATTTGCTCTGAATATCCATATTCTGATGTTGCAAGCCGATTGTGTGGAGTCTTGATCTTACAACATCTACGTCAATTTCCATAGATGAACAAATCTTGGTTCGGAAAATAGGAATAACCTTTTCGTTATTAACCGGGTGTTCTACTGACGTTCTAGATTTATTTATAGTTGCTTGAGACTCGTTAAATATATCATCCATGTTTAAAACATGTTTCGACTTTTGACCTTTTGGTTTAACACATAAAGATATCACCAAATCTTGATTACACTCATTGGTTAAAAGATTCAGATTTATTGTATCGTTTAGACGAATATTAGGCCCTTCGACAACAGAATGAGATGGATTATCAGGATCAAAAATAACATTTATATTTTGATTCTTATCAATCGAAAGTCTTTTTGCCTCGTGTTGACCCCCATCCGATCTAATAGATCCCTTTAATGAAGATCTATTGCGTTCGACAGATTGTCTACTCGGATCTCTGAGATCTGTAGAAAATCTGCTATTTTCCTTAACGGGACGATCTATATCGTGTACAGGTTCGGTTTCATCAGTAGGGTATTCTGCGGAAGATCGACGCGTTTGTACTTCCTTTGGACCGTATCCTTTGGAGTTGAGGCATTCCGGACATTGGCGGATCACAACGTGTATATCATCGTCTTCTTCTGTTTTACCTTTGATACAAATAACTAATTTACTACCAGTTTCTCCATTTTCTTTCCATGTGAATTCTAATGGTTGTTCTGTTGGGCAGGTATCCGCGCAACAGCACGAGTCTTGTGGAGGTTCAGTATTTTCGGTTGAAAGTAAATTTACGCTTCGTCTAGAAGCTTGATCGGTAGTAAGATGTTGAGATTTCGATTTCTCCACGTTCATGGAATGCATGGACGCTTCCCTTTCGAGGAAATCGCGTACTTTGTCTAAATCGGCCATACATTTGATAATTATTTTTCTAGCACCAGCCTTGTTAAGAGGACTGTCCCTCGAGGATCGTCTAGCTTCTTGGGAATTAGATCTTGACCTGTAACTAACTTCATCGGGTGAAGTTGTTAATTCATGTCTAGAATTGGTATTGGTTGATGTCATCACAGTAAAATCAGTATTTAGAGGTAGAGTTAGACAAGTTAAAATTTCTCTGGTGATTTTTTCAACTCGTACTTGTTGGGTTTCGTTTAAACTTTCCGAAGATTTAGTCTCTAATTTGTACGATGTCATTTCTTCGTTGCTGTCTAAAAATTGGTGTCGTTCCTGGAGTAATTCTTTCATGTAATCAATTATATCTCCTAGAAGATTATGTAGATCTATTAGTTGATTCAATACTGACGTGTCTATGTATATTTTTCCGTTTCTGCTAACTTTAATTTTGGTATCAAAAGTTAAATTGGGGTGCTTGAATATTTCATTGAATTGGGTCTTACTTGAATTTTTCCTCAAAGCTGCGTCTACTTCTTTCAGTAGTTGTACTGCTCCCATGATATCATTGTACTGATCTAATGTGATACAATAACCGGTTTCTGGGTGATTTGACGATTTTAGCGAATTTGCAGAGACGGATTTTAGTATATCATTGATTATAGGTAGAATTTTACTTCTAGCTAGTTGTAAACTGCTGGTTATATTCCTATAATAATGTGGTTTTGGAATTTTCAAAATACTGTTTAGGGAATCCAGCGATTTTTTATTCGATTCATTACTCATTTTTTATCAACTCTTTTTACTACAATTTTGATAACCTCATTTTCTGCCGCGGAAATATATGATTAATTTGGTCTATATTTAAAATTGTCAAATTCAAACTGTCTTAAATGTAAACAATTGAGCAATCTAATGAATTGTCAAAATCAGCTGATGCCCATTTGAAAATACGAGCCGTGGGGTAAACAAATACGTTTTCATGAACTTATTTGCAAGAATACTGACGCTCTTTTCATCGAATGAAAAGTGTTTAGCTCTACCTAAAGCTTTTAGTTCGTCCTTGTATATTTCAGCTGCCACTGGGTTATCCCTTTGCATTCTACACATGCTTAATAAACTTGAAAGCAACAGTGGAAATTAATGTCTAAAGAACTCCCGTAATTGCTTGAAAGCTTACATGCAGACTCATTAGAAAAACTACAAAAATACTCAGCTTTAGTCGTATTAGTTTCACTGAAACAGATCTAGAAAGTAACTACGAAGTCCTCGTAGCACTACAAAACAAAAAAACAATATAAAACAAATCTAACAAACTGGAAAAACCAAGAAAAGCTAACACGGGTACATACGATAGAAATAATTGTTTACCCCACGGCCGTCAGTTTGACGTAGATCAGCTGTTTGACTTATTAGTGTTCCGACATGAAACTGTCAGTTTAGATAAATCAGTCACGTTCCCAGATGCAAATACTTGTATAACATTTTGTTAGAAAAGTGCGCGCAAGTCACTGAAGGCAAAAAAGATACTTTCTGCATGTATTAGGTACAAAATTTTCTGTTCGATCAATATAGTTTCCGAAATAACGTCAATTATGTTGGAGTTAAATAAAAGTAAACGAGTTGTATTTCATAATATAAGAAATTATTTTAAATTAAATGAAAAACGGTGTAACAGGAAAAAAATTATTATTTACAACAGTCTCTTCCGAAAATTATTATCTTAGGTTTGACGAAAGCTTTCGGGAAAACATCGAAATAAATTCCAATTTCGCTCTTTACCTAAATAATTTCTAACAATCCCAGGTTAACTGAGTTAACTAAATTCAACTTTTTGTTTGTTGCTGCGAATTTTGGGGATGATAAAGTTCACTTACTTTATGACTTGTTTTTGTTAAATCTCGACTTTGTTTTTGATTCTTATCATTAAAACGTATATATTAATCGATAACAAGCGTATTTTACTGTTTTAACATCAGTATCTAATGTTATGGTGTTAATAGTAGTTCAAAGAGACGTTGTTTAAACAACCCAGATAATTTCTGCTTTGTATACGGAGAATGTGTATGTAAATATTGTGAAAAATTAGTCAGAAATGGTAAAATATATCCACTTGGAGTAATTTGGGATGCTTTTGGATGAAAATGAGAAGTTCTGGGCCCCCAATAAAGTGATAAAAGGAGCGCATTTAAATTTGGAACGCTGACTATTTGAGGAAAACCACGAAACCATTTCGAAGACAATTCCTGAGTCCAAAAAATCTCAAAAAATATATCTGAACTGTTTTAAACAGTTTTAAACTGTTTTTCACTAGATTATACTTTTTAATGCAAGCCCATTATTATTATGTGTTAGACACACATTTGTTTTTATTTCGTCAGAGGGCGCTCACTGCTCAGTGCAGCCACAAACAAATCACATTGAGTTTCTGAACGAATCTGTCAATGTCAAATATTCAAGACTGTCACTCTCTGACAGAAATGCGAGTGTGTGCGTTTTAATGACCTTTTTTCGCGTAGACCTTTTTTTTGTTATACCACTTAATAAAATGTTTAATTGATGTTGCAATAATGCAATTTATTAATATTGGATAAGAATGTAGAAAATATCGT
The DNA here is from genome assembly GCF_026230105.1 of Diorhabda sublineata. Lineage (NCBI taxonomy): Eukaryota > Metazoa > Arthropoda > Insecta > Coleoptera > Chrysomelidae > Diorhabda > Diorhabda sublineata. Next base: position 2,924,610 of record NC_079476.1, read on the forward strand.
CGTTTATAGTTACCTTCTTAATGTTAGTCATATATTAAATGTTTTCAATAAAACAATCAAAAGATTAGAAGGAAATAATGACTGATTTAAAGACTGAGCTAATTAAAAGAAAAAAATGATAAGTAATTTGGTCTTGAAATAAAAAAAAAGGATTAAATACTATTGTAAAGTCTTCCCAAGAAGTTTTTAATAGAACTATTAATAACTTTGTATTTATAAGGGTAGTTTGTATTTAGAGGACTTGCTTTCTTTAATTAGCTATTTGTCATTGAAGTCACATTTGATCATTTTGAGAAAATTATAGATAATCTAAATTTATATAGACTCAATATTGGTATGGATTATTTGTATTCAGAATTAACAAATTTCAAAGTAATTTATGAAGAAATATCAGAAGACAAAGACTTTCTCGAAATGAGTACTGGCCAAAAATGAAGCCATTTATTAGTAAACATTTCATTAGAAGTTGAAAACGTAACTAAAATTGTCTCATATCTACCCTCTGTTCCCACCACTTCAGCATTTACTGAAAGACTTTTTTCAGTTATTAAGTTTTCAAAATAGATCGTGAATTAATAATTTGTGCGAGAAGCTCTAAAAAAATACTTTTTCTAAAATACTGTTTAATGTTCTTCATAGAAGTAAATTTACTTTATTTCTTCTAAAAAGGTGTTGGCAACCCTAATCTGAACACTTAGAATAAGACATTAAAGAACCAAGATCATCACGAAATGATGTTGATTTTGAGGGTGTGTCACATAAATCGAAAAGCTTCCCCCAAAATGAGTTAGATGGTTTGTAAGAGATTTAAATCTTTTTAATCAAACTTCAGAGCTGTAAGCATCAAAACCGAAAGAGCAAAATTACGGCTTTAGTTGAGAAAAATGTTCAAATATCAAAAAATTGTTGATATAAATGAGCTGAAGCAATACAAACTCGATTTTATTCATTTACAGCTCAAAATGTAACATAAAATGTTGAGGTGTCTTGAAAAAATAGGATACAATGACCAACATTCTTTTCGGTCAACAAAATGATTGCATCAAATTTCCCGAGTCTTATATGTATTTGGGACAGTAGAGCTAAACAAGAGCATGGGGTAAAAAGAAGTTTGCCCATGAGGGTAAATATGTAGCATGGAATAAAAAATTTAATCTAGAATTCATTAGTGGCTCGTAACTAAATGTTCCTTCTCTATTACAAATAAAACTGACCAACGTTGGAAATCGTATCGTATCGTAGGTCCCTTTTTCATTAATAGAGGCTTGAAACGAATATTTAGAACTGCTCAAAAATCGGGTCAATTTTGACTTATATCCTGATTTAGCAAACCCAGAAGTTCCTGCGAATACAGTATGGTTTCAGCAAGATGGAGCACCGCCCCATCACCATATCAATGTTCGGTAAAACCTGAACCAAATCGGTGGATAGGTAGGCGCGGATCGCTAGAATGGCCAGCACGATCTCCTGATCTCATATGTCAAAAATATTGAATACAAAACTTTGATAACTATAAAAGATATTCTTATTAGATCAATCACACTTGCAATTAGATCAGTAACGCCTGAGATGTTGAGTAACGTTAGAAGACAGTTTACCATTTTGCCTGGACGTTCGCGGCGAGCATTTTGAACATGTCACACATTGAAATTAATGTATTGTTTGTGATATAAAATAATTTTCTTTTTATAATGTTAATATAACGAAAACAACAACAACAACAACAGTTGTATAGGTATAGCACCTATAAGATTTTTTTCAAATGCGCAATTAAAAAATACAAATCGTCCAAGGGTTCTTTTCAACATACCCCGTATAATTTATTAATGAATTGGTTCTATTTGGCTGTTTCACACCGTATATACATTCGCGAGGAAATGTATGTGAGAAAATAAGTGTAAACTAAGCTTTACATTCGAATATTCTCGGACGAATTCCATTTTGAATTTTCACTGGATTGAAAATCATCTTTCCCCATTATTTTATTTTAGAAAAATCTGGCTTTTTCATTGAGAACCTCTCCTGAGATCAGTGTATGTCTGCTTCGGTATTGGAGGAACTAAGCATACCTGTGTTCAACCTGAGGAATCTAACCAGTTTTCAATGTTTTTCTTTTGGTTTTTAAATCATCAATGTTTTTGCGAAATGATTTTATTTTATCACTCCGTATTGATATGTAAGGTTAGATAGTTTCTCACTTTTCTCACCTGTCAGAATCTCGTTTTTTTAAACAGCGTTTTCGTTTATACTGTGAACACATTTTTCCCACGAATCAACTGATTCACTTCTAAACAGCAACGTTGAGAATAATACTAAACAGGATTGGGCAAGTACTTCTGAACGCGGGCCATAATGAGATTTTCAAAATGTCCCTAGGGCCGGAGAACGTATGCTATTGACACACGGATGTTTTCAATGAAGTGAAGAACTTGTGAAAAATTTGTCAATAGCCAATAGACTAAAAATTCACTTTTTCAATTTATCATTATATTTGTCAAAAACAAATATTGAGTTTAAAAAAAATGGATGCGTCATTTCTAAACGGGCCGGATAAAGTAAGCAAAAGGACCGGCTCGCGGACCGGGTTTTGCACACCCCTGCTTTAAAAGATACACATAAGAATACAGGGTGTCCCACGACGAGTTAAATCTACCTGTATATTGCGAAATACTTCCGAAAATTTCCAAGTTTGGGTTTTCGAATACAATCTTTTCGAATGTAACTTTGTTATTTCAAATAGAAAACTCTATATATTAGTACATTTTTGAAATCTACGTGAAATTTTAGTACACTTTTGTGCTAAAACTTTTTTGACCGTTGCAAAATATGAAAATAGTTTCTGTTCTTATTTTTTTTTCAAATAGAATCACCCGGTTTTTTAATAAATTCAGGGGTAAAAAATAAGTAAACTTTCCTAGACCTTCCAGATATTAAATGTTTTCTGTAAATCTTTAGAGATACAGGTGTGGTCTAAATTTTTTTATGAAGTTAAATTTTGAACACTTCTTATACCCACCCTGTATAAAAAGAAACATTTTCGATAATAGATTCAAATACGTCTTGCCTTGCTAAAAGGAACCAAACAGAAACCATTTTCATATCTTTAATGGTATCCTAGTAAAAAAATAATTTATAAGGATCTGCGACGGTCAAATTTTTTACAAAAAAATTAATAACTTAAAAAGTATGCATTTTTAGAAAAAAGTTTTAAGATAAAGGTATACTAAAATTTCACGTATATTCCAAAAATGTATTAATATACAGCGTGTTCCATTTAAAATAAGAATATTACAGTCAAAAAGATTGTATCCGAAAACCCAAACTTGAAAACTTTTATGATTTTACTATACAAATAGTTTTAACTCGTCCTGGGACAACCTGTATAGTAGCAATAATCAAAACAACAATAATTTTTCTTAAATTATTCGAATTCTAATTTATTTAACCTTATTTTGTGTGACTTCCAAACTCGTTTTCAGCATATCCGTTGTCTCAAAAGTATCAAATAACAAATAAAATGACAAAAAAATATTTTTACACTGAAGATGCTTGACTATTTAAACCTTGCAGATATTTGCTTATCTAAAAAAAATAAATTCCTGGTAACATATGTGGGCAACAAGTTAATGTAGTCGCGGTATTTCCTCTGAATTATTTATGTCTCTTTATGTTTTATGGAGTCATTAGTTTCACATCCGATACAAATTTACTATTTTTTCGTTTTTATCCATTAAATGATTTTATTTGTCGTTTGTATCATATACCACAAGGTCAAATTGTTCAGTATATCAATTACGTTTATTATATAATGTGCTAAAAAGGTATGCCAAATATATAAAAAGTATTATAGTTGATTTAACAATTAACTGCTGTTTTCTAATTATTTAGAAAATAGTAGACGTATCGTTCTTAATAAGAGCTATTAGAATGAAGAGAGACGCTTCTATGAAAGTTACTTTATAGTTGAAAAATAGTTTATTTTTCAAAATAATCCAAAATCATCCAAAATAATAAGTCCGCAAAATTTGACATCATCTTCTCATTTCCTTGAAACAACTTTATACCGAGTAATTTTTCGTCAGTAAATCAAATAATTTATTAATCATTAATCAGTTTTATGTTTTTATATACAGGGTGTCCCACGACGAGTTAAAACTATCTGTATATGGCAAAACACTTAAAGTAAAATCATGAAAGTTTCGGTTTTCGGAAAAGATCTTTTTAATTAAAATATTTTGGCCGAATTTTTTGCATAACGTGACCCTATTCAAGCTTTCATGTTAAAAAAAGACAAATCATTTGATTATGACAATGACTGTTGGATTGATTGTGCCTTTTTGGTAGATATGAATAAACACTTGACTGATCTGAATATAAAGTTACGGGCGGATGTAATTTGGGCGCTAAAGGATTAATGTACTTTTTACAACATGTAAACTAGGCGCCAAGACCGAAGGGCCATTTTAATCCTATGCGTATTTTGGGCGCTAAACGACTGAAGTACATGATTTATGAAATACAGTTATTTATTAAATCACCGACATTTATAATAAGATATATTTTTGTATTTTTAGATTTTCCTATAAGAGAAATGACCTATTATCTATCAACTTTCCCTTTATTGGGTTATTTTATGACTCGACCTACCTGCACTTCTTAGCGCCGAAAATACATGTCGGATTATCTACCCTTCTTGGTCAGACAGGTAAAGAAGGATGGTTAGCGCCCAAATTACACCCGCCGAAAGTTACGGGGTAAAAATCCGATTGTCGCTCAAATGTATTAATATATTCAAGCCTTTGAAACAAAGTTTAGGCTGTGGGAGAATCAGGTAAAAAATCAAACTTTGGAGCATTTCCCTCATTTAAAATCATTTGGTACAGTGAAAAAAATTGGATGAATATTCTCAACTTCTGCAAAATTTGATTACGCAATTCAACAATAGATATTCAATCGGACAGTATTTTGGAAGAAAAATTTATAATGAGATTAACGCTATTACATTTTTACATTAGAAACATCGCACAAGACTTACGAATGAACATCTCCAATCAATTTTTAAACTAACTACAATGAGCTTGTCAAAAACAAGAGAAATCTGGTATCTGGATCCTCGAGCTCGGCATAATTACCTACCATCTTTTATCACTTTTTTATTTTCAACCTGGCCCACCTACGAATTCAAAATTTAATATATAGCCCTTTGCAAAATTAAGTTTAACACCTCTGGTTTACAGTGATTTTTTCTCTTCTAGTGTAAAAAATTATGGAAAAATTATACCAAAGAATTTATATCCAGTTCTGGTTTGATCATTCAGAAATAAAGCGACAATATTTACAATGGAACCTCGTATATTAATGATATTAATTTACAATAGAAACGATAATATTAATCACATTTTCTTGTTTGCTTTCAATCGAATAGCAACCAAGTTTCTTGTTACCTGTATAAAATAACGAAGAAATACGAAACTATAGCGTACATAATATGAGACTTTAGCTGAGGGTCAATTAGAATCAGTCATATATTCCATTTATAGACAAAGTCAAGTTTAATGTGAAGGAAAAAATCGTCCGATATTCCAAAAAGAAAAACAAATGATATCGCTGCTTTTTTGGTTCCATCTTTGAGGTAATTCGCCTTCACCGACCTCTGGTAAACAAAATGTGTGGCGAATGGTGTGACAAAAAGTTGGGTGGAAACAACATCTACGAATACAGAAGCTAATCTCAACTATACGATGGATGGGCACCCGGGCCGTGGCTGCACCACGCTACAGAAGTGCACTCTCTAATATTTGGTGATATGGGAACGTACCCGGCGACGTGGCTAGTCTCGTGGCTTGCCAGCGTAATGTAAAAAGGCCCTAAAGCGAGTGTTTCAATGCTGCCACATATTATACGTTCCGTTCTTTGGTAAGAGCTGCTTGAAATGTTTTATTGATTCAGCTTTCCATTCGTTACTTTTTATCACTAATGTATAATAAAAAACTGAAAACGTGAAAGAATTATTGAAATTATTAAAGTGAAAATATAAATTTTTGATACTTTACGCATTGGAGAGTCGTTTGCATTCATATCACGCTCATTCAATGTCCAACGGTAAGATCGATAAAAACGTTCTAAAATAAAATAAAGTCGCCTGTAGCTCCAACTTCACTGAAATTTAAACCACCAGTGGAATAAATGTAAATGGCGAAAAAATGGATCGAATACCGCAAACAAAAAAGGATGACACTGAGTTGACATTGGTTTGTCAGAAGGCAAAGCGTAGTGCTTTAAAATTTTGACCTTAAAAATGATGTCCTACAATATTTTGACTTTAAAAATCATAAGCCAGCAATGGAAAAAATGAAAATGTCGAAAAAATGGATCGAATACCCCAAACAGAAAAGGGTGGCACAGAATTGTCAGTAAGAAGACAAAGCGCTGTGCCCTTATAGACCAGCATTCTACTTGAACCAGAAGGCAGAAGGACTAGGGTTAAAAACCTAGGAATTGACGTGTAAAGTGTTCTGTTGTGCTGTTGTTCTGATGTGTTACAAAGTGCTGCCATCGAATGCCACTAGTCTTAGTCCAAATGCATCGCCCAATCTAACCTAAAGTCGAGGAATATACTTGCTTATTGCGTTCGAGAATTCTAAGGGCTAGGAAATTGTTGTTAATTCGACGAAACTCTGACAGCAAAATTAATCATTCTGCACGTCAATGCCCAGGTCTTCTAGCCTTCTGAGGCTTTGAAAATTAGCCTTTATAAAGCAGCAGCCTACTTGAACCAGTAGGCAGAAGGACTAGGGTCAAAACTAACGTGTAAAGTGAACAATTCTGATGTGATGTGTGTTCCATCGAATGCCACCAGTCTCACTCCAAAATTTCATCGACCAGCCAAACCTAAAGTCGAGGAATAGCGAGTTTTGAGTACGAGAATTCTAAGGGCTAGGAAATTGTTGTTAATTCGACGAAACTCTGACAGCAAAATTGATCATTCTGTACGTCAATGCCCCAGGTCTTCTAGCCTTCTGAGGCTTTTAAAATTAGCCTTTATAAAGCAACAGCCTACTTGAACCAGTAGGCAGAAGGACTAGGGTCAAAACTAACGTGTAAAGTGAACAATTCTGATGTGATGTGTGTGCCATCGAATGCCACCAGTCTCACTCCAAAATTTCATCGACCAGCCTAACCTAAAGTTGAGGAATAGCGAGTTTTGAGTACGAGAATTCTAAGGGCTAGGAAATTGTTGTTAATTCGACGAAACTTTTGCAGCACTTTATATCATTCCAAAATTTATCACTCTGCACGTCAATTCCTAGGTCTTCTAGCCTTCTGAAGCTTTATAGAGCCTTTTATAGAGCCTTTATAGAGCAGCAGTCTACATGAAAAGAACAGATCACTTCTTTTGAAGGTCAAAACATTACTGCACAGTGATGGAGATTATTTCTATTTAATTGAATTATCATGGTTCTCTATCTCTTGATTTATTCAGAAGAACTACTATCATTGCAATTTTTTAATATAAATAATTAGTATTTCAACTGGGGATGTTTCAACGTTGGTAAAAGTGCGTAAAACAGTTGGTAATAAGTAATAATTCATTACAAATATAATTTCAACAACAAACCTGTGAAAATATGTTAAAATAATAATAAAAAAAAACATAAATCATACCCAATAACAGTAGCTTTACATCCCGCCGGGATCGTTGCTTTTCTTCCTTAAGGGACTCATCTATCTGTTTCGTTCTGGCAATCGCCGCCCTTTCCTCTGCCGAAACTGTGCACCCCATGGCACAAACCTCGATGCACGACGTCTTGAAGCTTTTTTTATACACTTTCTCAAAGAATATATATGTTTTATAAAAAGTTTTTACCTATTTCTACAAACCAAACAGTTTTATTTATACAGAGCATCTTGAAGAATTATATTAACAATAATTTTAAATAAAGTTAATACGAAATAAAATCCTATGACCGATTATAAAGAATTTTAATCTAGCACTATGAATTATTGAGCCAATTACTATGGTGATTATAGGAATTGAAAGTGATCTACAAGTCACTAAAATCTACAAACTAAAAATAAAAGTAACAGCGACAAAAATCGTAAAAGTGTAAACCACAAAGAACTTAATAGCAAGAAACAACTATCAGTAACATGGTATCTTCCAGACCCCAAAAATTCAAGATCATTCTGTGCGACTTCTTTGAGGTTGGAATCAGAATTTTTGAATAATTCATCTTCATCTAAGATCACATCATCGAACCGGAAAAGAAAACTTCTGGGTTTGAAGTTCTTCCTCTGTTGAAGTTGAAATATCTGGGAATAAACCTCGACAGTAACCTTCTGTAGAATAAATATGTTGAAGTGGTGCTAGTACGATGAGAAACAAACTGAGGTTACAGTCTTAAAATATTCTGAGAGCATTATTACAAATTTTTTTCTCATACGTCTAAATCTGGCGATAGATTCCATTCTGAATTTATTTCAGGAAAGTCAAGAAAACGAAGAAATTCTGAGCAGTTTTATCTCATCATCGGATGATTAATAAAATAGGCATTGGAAAGGCTTTCAATTCCGATGGTAAACACAAATGAAAATTGGGAAATGGATCCACGTCTCAAATTTCAAAGAGATGTGCAAAAACCCTATTGAGATCTGGCGGAGGTTTTTAATACAATATTGGGCAAAATTAAGTTAAGGAAAGGAAATCTACCAATTGAAAATCCAAAGAAAATACCATAGAATGGTATACAGATGTGCAAACACCAAGACGGGAGCTGTCGTTGGTTTCCACCAATAGGTTAAGTAAAAATGAAGTTAGATGAAAGGGCTCTAACACTCCTAACTTTCAAGGAGGATCCATACCATCAAATGGTATGGAAATGTGCAGAAAACGGAAGCTAGCAAGTATTCGAAGCTTCTACCATATATTCACTACCGCTAGATTTCTGTAAAAATACTTTTAGGCACAAATACTGGAATGTGTGTTTGAAAAACCTTAAAATAAACTATTAGAAAAGTGATATTGCAATCTTTTTTGATAGTCAGAGGGTAGTTCACGCAAACCAAGCGATAAATTTAGTCCACGTTCAATCATCGATAGGGCCAGTGGACTAGAACGTTCGTTGTGTTTCCTCTACGACGGTAAATCTTTAATCTCAATCATTAAAGTTTCGTTTTTATTTGATTGATCCTCGTATATTAGTATTCGTGAGATGTCTCGTCAAAGGTGATAAATTATTGCAAACAAACTTCTTCTTAAATCTTTGCAACGAGTTTGAAGCAATCGAGGAATTTGATCATCATACAGCAACTTCGGAACCCAACCGCTTCGAATTTATGGCACCCAACTTCAATTATTTATCTTCGAAGGGTAGTTCACCCAAACCAAGCGATAAATTTAGTCCACTTTCAATCATCGATAGGGCCAGTGGACTAGAACTTTCGTTGTGGTTCCTCTACGACTGTAAATCTTTAATCTCAATCATTAAAGTTTCGTTTTTATTTGATTGATCCTCGTATATTAGTAATCGCGAGCCGTATTCGTGAGATGTCTCATCAAGGGTGATAAATTATTGCAAAAAAGCTTCTTCTTAAATCTTTGCAACGAGTTTGAAGCAATCGAGGAATTTGATCATCATACAGCAACTTCGGAACCCAACCGCTTCGAATTTATGGCACCCAACTTCAATTCTTTATCTTCAAAGGGTAGTTCACCCAAACCAAGCGATAAATTTTGTCCACTTTCAATCATCGATAGGGCCAGTGGACTAGAACTTTCGTTGTGGTTCCTCTACGACTGTAAATCTTTAATCTCAATCATTAAAGTTTCGTTTTTATTTGATTGATCCTCGTATATTAGTAATCGCGAGCCGTATTCGTGAGATGTCTCATCAAGGGTGATAAATTATTGCAAAAAAGCTTCTTCTTAAATCTTTGCAACGAGTTTGAAGCAATCGAGGAATTTGATCATCATACAGCAACTTCGGAACCCAACCGCTTCGAATTTATGGCACCCAACTTCAATTATTTATCTTCGAAGGGTAGTTCACCCAAACCAAGCGATAAATTTAGTCCACTTTCAATCATCGATAGGGCCAGTGGACTAGAACTTTCGTTGTGGTTCCTCTACGACTGTAAATCTTTAATCTCAATCATTAAAGTTTCGTTTTTATTTGATTGATCCTCGTATATTAGTAATCGCGAGCCGTATTCGTGAGATGTCTCATCAAGGGTGATAAATTATTGCAAAAAAGCTTCTTCTTAAATCTTTGCAACGAGTTTGAAGCAATCGAGGAATTTGATCATCATACAGCAACTTCGGAACCCAACCGCTTCGAATTTATGGCACCCAACTTCAATTATTTATCTTCGAAGGGTAGTTCACCCAAACCAAGCGATAAATTTAGTCCACTTTCAATCATCGATAGGGCCAGTGGACTAGAACTTTCGTTGTGGTTCCTCTACGACTGTAAATCTTTAATCTCAATCATTAAAGTTTCGTTTTTATTTGATTGATCCTCGTATATTAGTAATCGCGAGCCGTATTCGTGAGATGTCTCATCAAGGGTGATAAATTATTGCAAAAAAGCTTCTTCTTAAATCTTTGCAACGAGTTTGAAGCAATCGAGGAATTTGATCATCATACAGCAACTTCGGAACCCAACCGCTTCGAATTTATGGCACCCAACTTCAATTATTTATCTTCGAAGGGTAGTTCACCCAAACCAAGCGATAAATTTAGTCCACTTTCAATCATCGATAGGGCCAGTGGACTAGAACGTTCGTTGTGGTTCCTCTACGACTGTAAATCTTTAATCTCAATCATTAAAGTTTCGTTTTTATTTGATTGATCCTCGTATATTAGTAATCGCGAGCCGTATTCGTGAGATGTCTCATCAAGGGTGATAAATTATTGCAAAAAAGCTTCTTCTTAAATCTTTGCAACGAGTTTGAAGCAATCGAGGAATTTGATCATCATACAGCAACTTCGGAACCCAACCGCTTCGAATTTATGGCACCCAACTTCAATTCTTTATCTTCAAAGGGTAGTTCACCCAAACCAAGCGATAAATTTTGTCCACTTTCAATCATCGATAGGGCCAATGGACTAGAACTTTCGTTGTGGTTCCTCTACGACGGTAAATCTTTAATCTCAATCATTAAAGTTTTGTTCTTATTTGATTGATCCTCGTATATTAGTTAGAGAGGTATGAAAATGATCGATAATTTCCTCATTATTAAAATTATAAGAAAAATTTTATACAGCATTCTGTTAATATCTACAGAATGGGCTATAACTTATCGATCGTTGTAGTACTAAAATCTGGCGCTATATATTATCGAATCCTATAAAATTGTCTCAAATTTCATCAATAATAATCATATTTAACAAAATTGCCTTATTTAAACCCTTAATTTTAAGCCATTTAAAAAAAATCGAAGTTTTTAATCATCATTTTGTATTTTTTATATTTTGACATATTTTTGGCAGGTACTTTATGAAAAAATGTCACTTTCTACTTTGGATCGTTTGAAATATCTACAAACGATCGTTTCATCGAATTTTTTATATAGGTTGATTCAATAAAGTATAAAAGTATTTTAATGTATTAATTAATCACTCTGTATATGATTTATACCGTTTAAATATCACATTTAGTAATTTTTTTTTACTTACAGAACTTCTCTGTGGTATAGGGAAGGGCATCTACAACAACAAGTACAAGGAGAAAGAAAAATCTGACAGAAAATTACTCTATCAATTACTTGCAAGACAAGACAATTCCAAAAAGTTTCTTAGGAAATTGAATGATCTCAACTATATCTGGATGACATTGCCTTGAAATTACGTTAACTTACACATAGACTCTACAAGAACTTAAGACATATTTTCCTCAGGATTTGGAGACAAAACGGTCAGGACTACTTTAACGATTTCATTTTTTTTTATATTTTTGGAAATAACGAAAGTAAATCTATCTAGTTTTTTTATAACGCTCTTATGAATTTCGATAGGGTGTGACGGCAACGGCTATTTATAGAAACAAAAAAAATCTATTTTTAATGTATACATACAGTTTTGAATCTGTTTATAATCGTTCCGGTTTGTTTAAAACCTAACAGTTTTTTAAACCCAAAAATGCGTTGAATCGACGAGACGAAGTAAAAATAAAATATACAGTATAGTTCAATAAACTCAAAATTTTAACCGAATGAAAATGAAATATACGGAAAAAAGGAGCAAATTGGAAATAAAGGTCGATTTCCGACAATTAAAACAGTAGTTGATGATAATGAATCACTTTTGAGTTAAATCCATATTATAAATGCCGAAATTTTATATATTTGTATACAGAAACAACTCTAACTTGAGAATTTAGCCCCTAGATGACACTAGTTACATTAAAGAATTACCCTAAAAAAGAAAAGCATGGAAGTTCTACACCGTAACAACTAGAGTTGTGACAGTATTGAACTTCGCAATAGTATATAAAGCAAGTAAAAATCACAGTGAGACCCGATAAAGTTTTATGTTGCGACTAGCTAAAGCTAAATTATTTTATTAGAGACAATTGGCAACTTACAACTTTACCATTGGTTCTTGTTTCTTCTGGCATGAAGGGTTTGCAAAAAGAGGGACAAATGTTGCCTGTAACACTATTTAGTGAGTCATGAATGTAGGAGTAAAGAGATAATTTTTTCACTCTGACAACTGTACTGGAAAAAAAAACAAAAACAAATTTATATTTACTTTCTATTTGTTTTGTGTACGGAATATTGATAAAATCAAGACTACTAACCACAATTTTCTGAAAAAGGGGCATACTAAAAATGAGGGAGACATGAAAAAGAGAAAAAGCGCATGCTCAAAAGTGATCCTGTAAGCAATTTGAGATTGGTACTCCTTATAAACTTACAGGGATTAGTACAAATGATATTTTTGATTTAAAGGCATTATGTACCCAAATGTGACAGAATTTTGTAAAGAAGAAATACAAATAATGAAAAAATTGTGTAAACGGATGTTAAGATTGTGATGGTAGAAAAATCGAAGCTCAACATACCGTTTTATAGAACTTCTTATAAACAAGGTGATTTCAAGTCAGTTGGCGTAAGACAGAATGCCAAGAATCTCAAGAACCAAGATCAGAAATCATTATTTAAACCAGTTCTTGCTTATGAAAAGGCCCCGCTTATAGATACAAACAAAAAAAAGATTTATTGGATCTTTGTAAAGAAAATGCTATCAAACCTGTATATTTTTCGATTTATGAAAGTTTGTCAAAAAATTCAAAACACAGAGAACAGGAAACGTATGTCTCAGGGCCGGATTAAGCTAGGGGCTTGGGGGGGCTACTGCCCCGGGCCCCAAGTCCAAGAGGGCCCCATCATTTGGAAATCATTCTGTATTTTTTGATTTGTTGATGCCACAAATCTAAAGTATTGATACTATTTTGTGAATTTTTCCGGGTTTCCGAATTCTTTAAGGGGGCCCCGTCATTATTTTAGCCCCGGGCCTTATAAATCTTAATCCAGCCCTGAACAGCCTTATTCGATTTTTTAGTTTTAAAAAATGAAATTCAAAAGCAACTCGTTCAAATTTCAAATATCTAACAAAATTTCAATACAAAATTACTGTCTCAACATGTATTAAGAAATTATGTTCAGAGAATATCAAAATTAATTCAATAGTTTGTAAGTGTTAAATTAGGTTGCTATTATACAGGGTGAGTCATGAACAACTACCATATATACAGGGTGTTAAAACTGTCAGTATATGGCAAAATACTTATAGTAAAATCATGAAAATTTCTACGTTTGGGTTTTCAGATACGATCTTTTTAACTAAAATATTTTCAAAGATGGCCAACTTCCGGTTCTACAGGAGGTCGACTGTAACTTTGTTATTTTAAATGGAACACCTTTTATATTAATACATTTTTGAAATCTACGTAAAATTTTGGTATAATTTTGTCTAAGAACTTTTTCTAAAAATGCATACTTTTTAAGTTATCAATTTTTTTGTAAAAAATTTGACCGTTGCGGATCCTTATAAATTATTTTTTTACGAGGATACCCTTAAATATATGAAAATGGTTTCGTATTTGAATCCCTATTGAAAAATTTTCAAAGTGTTCAAAACTTAACTTCATAAATATCAAATTTCTTCATTTTTTTAAATAGAACCACCCGGTTTTTTCTATTTTATTGCATTCAGGGGTAGAAAATAAGGTAAATTAATCGTTGTAACTCGTCGTTGGACACCATGTAGAGTCCGTCAAAGAGGATATCATGAGGGTACTAAAAAATGTCAATTCCTCTTTATTAATTTATTGATATGTGGAATTGACCAAAAATTTTAATCTTCATAAATCGTTTTTTTAATGATTTCTTCCAGTATCAAGCATTCGACTGATATTAGGTAAATTCTGGGATCGGCTTTGGAAAAATCAATTTATGGAAAGCTGTGTGCAGAATAGGTGTAGCGTTTACTCACAATGGAACTAAAACTGCATCGTGAAGATGTTTCCAACGAGTGTTTCGTAATGTTTAATAGAATTAAAGAAGTTTCATAACCATGGATGAAACATGGATTCATTACTTCACACCCGAAAGAACAATAAAAACAATGGACCAGCTTCAAAGAAGGCCAAGACCGTTCCATCTGCAGACAAGGTCATGGCGTCGGTTTTTTGGGATGCGCGTGGAGTAATTTTCATTGACTATCGTGAAAAAGAAAAAATTATCAACGACGAGTATTATGCGAACTTATTGCAACGTTTGAGAAAAGAAATAAAGCAAAAACAGCCACATTTGGTCAAGAAGAAAGAGTTGTTTAATCAAAACAATGCACCAGCTCATACATCCGTTATTACAATGGCAAAAATTAATGAATTAAAGTTTGAATTGCTACCTCATGCATCCTATTCGCCAGATTTAACACCCTCGGATTATTTTCTATTCCCAGACTTGAAAAAATAACTCAAAGGTCAAAGTTTTGTGTTTTCTTTGTTGAGCCAGGTACTTTCGGGACAATCCTCGTATTCTGCTAAGATTTTTCAAATATGGCTTGGAAAATGTTAGATTTGGAACAGTTGGATGTATAAATATACACTATCTAAACGTTTATTATAAGTATTAATTGTTTATTATAAATTTATTTCAAGTGAATAGAGTTCAAAAGTTTCAGTATTTCGTAATCTCAGAGCCTGCTTGCTTTCATTCTATACTAAACAGATGAGACCGAATGTATACAGATCACCCTATTATTTGAAAGCGACAAGATGCATCATATATGAAACTTTTACACGAATGAATGATCACTTTGTAAATAACTAGACATATGGTGCATGAATGCGTGGTAAGAATGATTCCAAGTATACCAAGTGTAGAAGATTTTTTCCTTCAACAAATAAAATGATTTTTTCAACTAACTATTAAATTAACCAGATATGTCAAGAATTTTATTTTAAAACAAAATGTTTTTAATAGTTAGAAAACATTAGTATTGATTGTTATTAGAGTGTGAGCTGTTAAATATGTTCATTAGTTAAGTTTAGTGATGTTACTTCACGAAAATTTCCAAAATCGTTAGCGAACGTTCGGAAATCGATATTTTCTTTCGTTAGTATTTAGTAGATATTCAAATTGGCTTTCAATATACAGTATATTTTATTATTTTGAAGAAATTTCACACGATTCATCTATAGACGGCGTTCCAATGAAAACATTACCACCTCTAAAGCTCAAACACCAAGACTTTTTTCGAAATTTTCATACAAGTTTGATACTCAATAAAAATAATTAATTTTTTAATCGATTACTTCGTTATTATTATTGAAAAAAGTTAACAAATTGTGTATAGAACAGACGACAACCTTTCATGGAATGGAAAATGAAGAAATAATTCATGAAACATGCAAATGTTAAATTGCCAGCTAATTTTCACTGGTACGACCACATTTAATTCAGTGGAAAGTATATGGTCACGGGTACACAGCTGCACACCATCTATCGGTCAAGGTCATAATTTAAAGTAGTAGAAACTTTAAAAGATGGCGGGTGGCTCCATCTATCATTGGGTAACCATGTAACTGGACAGAAGTAGTAGACACTTGATGAAGTTTCCAGAATAATCTAGAATTATTGCAAAATCATACATCACTCTAAATATTCGTTGTCCTTTCATTATTAAATCTTCCCTATTAGACCAGGGTAGAAGTCTAAAAGTGAAAAAAAATAATAGCTGAAACCTATTTTTATCTTTTACCAAAAATATTGTGTGTGTCCCATATATATTTATTTTCTCGCGTTATTTTGAGATAATATCGAAAAAGCACCCTAATTTTGTAAGTAAAATTCTCCCGACAAAATATGAGGTTTTTTAAAAAGTCGGTGACATTTTTATTCGTTGAAATCTCTACTTCTGGATGGTGTAAAAAAATATTACCATCATCATAATAAACTTTCTCAGAAAAGGCAAAAAATAAGACGAAAAAAAACTAGCTACCAAAAATTTTTTTTAATCATTACGTACAATTTTTAGTTGTACAATGTTTTTTGTAAAATATAAAAATAAAAAACAAAAAACTTGTTTCTTTAATTTTTCACATACATTTTGAGGTTATGGGAAAAAAGTGTAGTTACAAAAGTTATAGGTAATAAGACTATCTACAATTTGGTTATTTATTTCTTTCCATAGGACTTGTAGTTTCGACAGAAATCGAGATAAACCGTTTTTTACCCTTAAAAACTCATCCCCTTTTTCCTCCCGACCTCAGATCGCCCGTAAACTATTTTTCCTTTTATTTTTATCATATTTTTCTCCTTTTTCAATGGGTTTCATCGTACCATTATTTTTTTTTTTTTGGTTTAAAAAATTATCGACCCTGGTCTATATGTCCTATTTTTTGATTTACTGCATTTCCTGATATTTACTTCCATTCCATTCGAAAAGAATTGGTCAGATATCTTCTGATGGTTTTAATATTGTTATGAACTCGTCCTTGACATGAGCCGTGAGGCAAATTCGCGGCGCGAAAGTCTTTTTATTTATTTGTTTTGTTAGTTTATTTTCTAGAATTTTTGAGAAATTCGTTTTGGGTATATAAACGAGTTTGTCTAGCAGCGAGAATTCGTTTATAATTAAAAGTTATAATGAACGAAATGACATATAAAAGTAACCGGTGAATCTAAATAAATTATTTAAATTAGTTAAGTCTAGTGTAAAATGAATTAATTAAATAGGTAAAAGACAGCGTGATGTTTTTGGCAATATTTTCACTTGTTCGATCTACAACTAGAATCGTCAATTTTTATGATTATGAACTACCAGCAAAATATTAAAGACATACGATTATGTTTTACATTTGACAAAAGAAAGTGAATTTCAAAATCCATAGTTTTGGAAGCTAATATTCTTAAAAATAAAAGAACGATAGAAAAGTGTATTAATGTCTGGGATGCGTTAAAAACCTTTTTCTGTGAATAATGAAGAACAGTAGATTAGGACAAATATATTTTAAATGATGCTTTAACAGAGTAATTAATGACTAATCAAAATTGTTGTTAATTGGATATAAATGAAGGAATGATATTCCAAAAAGAAATTTAATAAAACGACCGAAATTATCCATTAAAAGTTAATCTAATCTAATCTAATATAATAAAACCAAAAATTTTTAAAACAAACAGAAATACTATTAACATTGAAAAATAAATGTTGTCATAATGATCTAGCAAATGTTTTTTTAACGATGTCACTGAACGAGATTCTCGTAAAAAATATAGAAAGTAAATCACCATTTATTATGTAATATATACGAGGAGTGGTTATTAAATAATGAAGAAGTGCACACGGGCCAAAAACCAGCAGCTGACATCTGTTACCGCGAAATTTTTTATTGCGAATGCAGTACCTTTTGCTATGACAAACAAATCAGTTTACACTTAAACGAAAGGCCAATTCATATAATAGAAAATACTATCTATACCGAGTTGAAAAAAGTTTCGAATAAACAAATCAAATTTCTAAGAAATACGACTTCAAACTGTGATAAGTCATGGGTTTTCCATCAGAACAATGGGTTTTCCATCAGAACAATGCGATTTCTATCTATTTCCTAAGATGAAATCCACTTTAAAAGAAACAACTTTTCGAGATACGACAATGATGATGTAAATATGCCAAATCTGATATTGTCTTCATAAAGTTTAACATTTATGGTAAACGTACTCAAAACGTGTTGTCATACGAGTGCTATTTGAGTTGTTTACAGATAGTTGAAATATTCATCTTTGTTAAAAAAATGGAATTTAATCGTGAAAATGTTCTAGATGAAACCTTTGGCTTTTGAAGATGAAGTATTAACTCGAGCTACCATTTTCTGAATTCAATCGTGGTCGTGCTTCGCTACAGAATAAATTTCGCGAAAGTCGTCCAAAATTGAGGCATATTTTAGCATACATTCAATATTATATGAACATTTGGCTGTCAAAAATATTTGTTGGATGCTGTATCATTTGAAAATCGCTCAAGAAAAGCTGGTGTGTCAGAAGACGTCTATAAGATCGTGATAGGCGACGAATCATGTATGGGGAGCCAAATGCAACAATAGTTAGTGCACGAAACACTTCGAAGCAAATGGTAGCATGTTTTTTCGAAATAACTCCACATACCGCCAACGTTCCGTTAGAACAACGTAGAATGGTCAATTCGGAATAGTTCACCAGCATTAATGTGCCAGAAGTGTTCAAAAGAATCAGGGAAACCAATCGCTAACAAACAAAAATGTTCTTGAACAGTCAAAACATTTGATTAATGGATCCCCATCGTAAAATTATTGTTTGGCTCTCAGATCAATTAAATTGCGATTTCAACGTTTTTCTATACCTGAAGAAGCGGTTGATTCGTTAAGTCACATGGAAGATTTATCGAAAGAAATGAAAACAAAATGAAACGGATACAAATATTCTACAGAAACATGGAAATAGTTGGAATTGGAACATTAATAGGGAAACAAGAAGATCTAGAAATTGAAATAGATGAAATACAACTGGAACAAGTAAATAGTTTCAAATATGTAGACGTGGACATAGAGAACGATGGAAATCAAGAAGCAGCGGTCAATGCGAGAATCAGCGCCGCAATCAAACTCTATTATGCGTTGTACAGAAAAAACAAAAAACACCAAAATGAACGTGCATAAATCAATATTCCGACTTGTCCTTATACGCTCATCCCAGCGTAAGCTGGGTACTTATTAACTCACTCAAAAGCAAAATTCAAGCAGTTGAAATGAAGTATTTGCGCAGAGTCAAAGATGTCACTAGAAAAGATGGAATAATAAACGAAACGATAAAAGAGGAGTTGAATGTAGAAGTTGTGATTGATTGACATACAATGACATCAATTTTACTACCAAAAATTGAAGTTTAAAGTGGATGCAACTTTTAACACGCGTTTTCGTACATTTTTCTTGATTATTACGAATTCCACCTAATAAGTAATCTATTAAAAAAGAAATATGATGTAATTATTATTTATAACGCCAAAAACAAAATCATAATGTTTACGTTTGATCGTAGACGTTTATAGTACTTTTTGAAGTCGAAGCCCCAAAATTTTGTGAAATTTTCTTTGACTATTACAAATATGACCTAATAAGTAATCTATTAAAAAAGAAATATGATGTAATTATTATTTATAACGCCAAAAACAAAATCATAATGTTTACGTTTGATCGCAGACGTTTATCGTACTTTTTGAAGTCGAAGCCCCAAAATTTTGTCAAATTTTCTTTAACTATTACAAATATCACCTAATAAGTAATCTATTAAAAAAGAAATATGATGTAATTATTATTTATAACGCCAAAAACAAAATCATAATGTTTACGTTTGATCGCAGACGTTTATCGTACTTTTTGAAGTCGAAGCCCCAAAATTTTGTCAAATTTTCTTTGACTATTACAAATATGACCTAATAAGTAATCTATTAAAAAAGAAATATGATGTAATTATTATTTATAACGCTAAAAACAAAATCATAATGTTTACGTTTGATCGCAGACGTTTATCGTACTTTTTGAAGTCGAAGCCCCAAAATTTTGTCAAATTTTCTTTGACTATTACAAATATGACCTAATAAGTAATCTATTAAAAAAGAAATATGATGTAATTATTATTTATAACGCTAAAAACAAAATCATAATGTTTACGTTTGATCGCAGACGTTTATAGTACTTTTTGAAGTCGAAGCCCCAAAATTTTGTCAAATTTTCTTTAACTATTACAAATATGACCTAATAAGTAATCTATTAAAAAAGAAATATGATGTAATTATTATTTATAACGCCAAAAACAAAATCATAATGTTTACGTTTGATCGCAGACGTTTATCGTACTTTTTGAAGTCGAAGCCCCAAAATTTTGTCAAATTTTCTTTAACTATTACAAATATCACCTAATAAGTAATCTATTAAAAAAGAAATATGATGTAATTATTATTTATAACGCCAAAAACAAAATCATAATGTTTCCGTTTGATCGCAGACGTTTATCGTACTTTTTGAAGTCGAAGCCCCAAAATTTTGTCAAATTTTCTTTGACTATTACAAATATGACCTAATAAGTAATCTATTAAAAAAGAAATATGATGTAATTATTATTTATAACGCTAAAAACAAAATCATAATGTTTACGTTTGATCGCAGACGTTTATAGTACTTTTTGAAGTCGAAGCCCCAAAATTTTGTGAAATTTTCTTTGACTATTACAAATATGACCTAATAAGTAATCTATTAAAAAAGAAATATGATGTAATTATTATTTATAACGCCAAAAACAAAATCATAATGTTTCCGTTTGATCGCAGACGTTTATCGTACTTTTTGAAGTCGAAGCCCCAAAATTTTGTGAAATTTTCTTTGACTATTACAAATATGACCTAATAAGTAATCTATTAAAAAAGAAATATGATGTAATTATTATTTATAACGCCAAAAACAAAATCATAATGTTTACGTTTGATCGCAGACGTTTATAGTACTTTTTGAAGTCGAAGCCCCAAAATTTTGTGAAATTTTCTTTGACTATTACAAATATGACCTAATAAGTAATCTATTAAAAAAGAAATATGATGTAATTATTATTTATAACGCCAAAAACAAAATCATAATGTTTACGTTTGATCGCAGACGTTTATAGTACTTTTTGAAGTCGAAGCCCCAAAATTTTGTGAAATTTTCTTTGACTATTACAAATATGACCTAATAAGTAATCTATTAAAAAAGAAATATGATGTAATTATTATTTATAACGCCAAAAACAAAATCATAATGTTTCCGTTTGATCGCAGACGTTTATCGTACTTTTTGAAGTCGAAGCCCCAAAATTTTGTGAAATTTTCTTTGACTATTACAAATATGACCTAATAAGTAATCTATTAAAAAAGAAATATGATGTAATTATTATTTATAACGCCAAAAACAAAATCATAATGTTTACGTTTGATCGCAGACGTTTATAGTACTTTTTGAAGTCGAAGTCCCAAAATTTTGTCAAATTTTCTTTGACTATTACAAATATCACCTAATAAGTAATCTATTAAAAAAGAAATATGATGTAATTATTATTTATAACGCCAAAAACAAAATCATAATGTTTCCGTTTGATCGCAGACGTTTATCGTACTTTTTGAAGTCGAAGCCCCAAAATTTTGTCAATTTTTTCTTGATTATTACAAATATCACCTAAAATCACCCAAAATATTTTCTCATTTTTTTCAACTATTGGTTATATAATCTTCACGATTGTTTTGTACGTCATAAAAAATACTTGCAACACAATTTCTTTAGTTGAAGAAAATTTGAAAAAACTTTGGGGCTTCGATTTCAAAACGAACCTGCATCGAGCGCACTCTGGTTCGAGCGCACAGATTATATAGGAGGGTGCATCGAGCGCACATTTGCAGGTATAAAGACAGTACCTTTAATCCCTGTATTTAGCTTTACCGTAAATAAAAGAATAGCCTAACCTAACCAAAAATGGACTCATTCTAATTTTTTCAATCAATTTTTCTTCAATATTTTATATAATATTAAACATTTTGCTGATTTTCGAAAATCTTAGATATTACTGATGGTTTTTCGTTTTGTCTTAATTATAATAATTAATCGAAAGTTCGTATGTTTGCCCATTTCTAGGACTCACTTCGGCAGATCAATTTTCTTGTGCGCTCGTTGAACTCCACCACATAACATGTTCAATATTCAATTTTTGGTTGTAAGACATTTTTTAGCAAAAGTTTAGTTCATTGTGGAAAAAACGATTCGTGGTAGAAATCCGTGAATAACTTCACACGGGTCAAATATCAATAGTTAAGTTTTTCGCTAAATTGTTAATTCATCCAATTTATTGAAAGTGCTTGCAGTTAAAGAAGAGGTCAAGTACTTTAATATATTTACAAGGATTGAGATAAATAACTCTAATAATATATGCCATTTGACCTTAACAATGATTCAAAATATAATTTAATACGGGCAGCTTAACTTGTCGTCGAATGATTAAAAACAATTTTCCACTATGGAATGGAAACAGCCGTAAAAAGTAGATAATCGTGAATTAGAATGAGAATAAGATGAAACTAGGCAAAGTGACAAAAAATGTTTTGGATAAAAATAACTGGGCGCCTCAATTTTTTAGTTCATATATCTCGCACAACTAAATAAACAATTTAAAAAAATTAAACTGATTCACGAGAAGAACAAAAACAATAATTATTTTCCTAATTCTTCTTCTTCTTCATAAAGTTAATGGTCACAGGTCAAAAAACCATTCTAAAGATCAGTAAATTGAAGTATGAACTGTTGTAACATCCTCCCTATTCGCCAGACATCGACCCTTCTCACTTCTGGCCGTTCTACCTCTACTCTAACATATCTAATTCCTTTTCCTATCTATTCGCTCTTTGTGCTTTAGTTAATTTACCATGTTGTAATTGAGAGACTTATTTTAGAACTCGGAGAACCCAATAGTTGTATACCTAAGTTTCTATGTAATGGGGGTGTCCTATATCTTTTAGGATGATCCCAGCGTACCAAATGTTAACCTCGTCGATCTACTAAGTTGGAATTTCTGGTGATATTCATACTGTTACGATATTACATTGTTTGACGCGCGTTTAGATAACCAAGTTATCGTCTTCAGAGACTGTTGACAAACAGTGTTGATGTAGTGGTGATGTAAACAGTGTATTCAGTTGATTTACCAGGTTTTATATAGCTACTCACCTCTAACTTTTTTTGTCGATGTCTTCTTCTGTGATTGTTATAACTTTAGTTCATAATGTGGACCATTATTTTATCAATAGTGTCCAATTCTTCCAGAATATCATGCTATTATTTTTTTTACAAATCTTAAGTTGCCCACTTATTTTTATTCCTCTCTAATATTGAAAGACACCCTCTAGAGTTTTCTTGAAAATTTTTTAATGATATTGTCTTTTAATCCAGTTCGGTTTATGTTTGCATCTTTTAGTGCACATGAATAACCAAACAGACCTTTTAGATCTAACAGAAATCTAAAAAACTGATATAACTGATTTGGAATCAATAATAAACTGAATCAATTTGAAACGCGAACACGGAACTAATAATTTTGAACAGTTTGGTTTTTATATGCATTTAATTAAAGTTCTTTAAAAATAGTAAGTGCTCTATATTCCAAGTTTGAAATTTATATATATTTTCAAGATATCTCCATACCGGGAAAATATATCGAAATGCGATCTTCGCCGTTGTGTTGTGGTTTCCGCTTTTCGATCTACTTCAATAATCCCTGATTAAAACTTCATCAGTTTAGTTAATATTTTATAAAAATAACTTGATATTTAAATCAAAAGTAGTTCCCTCTAGCGTTTATGTGTTTTATAAGATAACTACTTTTAATACTTTTAACCAGCCCCAAGACATCTCTATAAAATTGGCTGGTCCAAACCAAAAAATATACTAGGCTTCTGAGGTGCTATTTAGATGTCAAAATCAAATATTATGTGCGTTTATAGTTTTCGAAAGATTTCAAAAAAAGGTCTGCCAGAATCGGCGATCAAGTTGGAATTTCTGGAACCGTTGGCGATATTTATACTGTTTACACTGTTCACACCACTGCTACACCAACACTCACGATTACAATGTCTGAAGCGCGTTTCGATAACAAAGTTATCGTCTTCAGAGACTGAAACTGTTTACCCAATTATGAGTGTTGGTGTACTGATAGTGTAAACACTATATTCAGTTTGGCGATCCCTATGTAAATGAAAATAATTTCGCGCCTTTTGTTCCACAAACAAATTAAGAGGTTATGAGGTGCAACTGATTGTTAGTAGTCCATATTGAACATTTAACCATCAAAAATTCGTTAAATGACTTTTGCTTCGATGACTTCACTCAAATTAGTGACGGGTGCTTGCGATGCAAAGAGTTTATCACTGACGAAAACGAAAACATTAAAAAAGTCATCAAAATAATATCGGATTCAGATGGATGAGACCCTACAGATATGAAAGGAACGTGTTGGACTCCTCGGGATTAATATTTGGCTATGCGTAAGCTTTGTTCAAAGTGGGTGCCACGCGAAGTCACAATCGATCAAAAACAACAACTAATTGATTCCGAGGAGTTGTTGGAGCTTTTAATCGTAATAAACCCGAATTTTTGGGTCGATATGTGACAATGGATGAAAGATGTGTAAGCGACAGTCAACCGTATGGACTCCACGTGATGAATCGACAAGAAAGCATGGAAAGACGCAAAAAAATATTGAGATTCGAGCTGCTTCCGCATCCACCGTAATCTCCAGATTAGCGACCTTCCTCCAAAGAATGCTCGCAGGACACAAATTTTGCACCATGATGAGATTATCGCCTATTTTTAACCTATCGATAAATGGCCGCTAATTGTTGTATTGCCATCGAAAGCATTTTCTACACATACTGCAAGCTCGAACATTTACGATCCATACGGATCACAAACCTTCAACTTTCGCCTTTCAACAGAAACTTGAAAAGGTTTCTCCTCGGCAAACGCGCCACCTTATCGGCCAATTAATTACGAACAACTTAGTTGCCAAAACAGTCGCGTATCGAAGAAATCGAAGGACCGATCGACTACGGCGAGCTAGCAGCTTCTTTCTTCTTCTTTGAAACTGAAACAAATACAGATGCCGAGAACGAAAATACTGATTTACTGCGACACGTCAACAGCAAAATCTCGCTCGTACCTCACACGAGCTTTCACCTTTTGCAGCTACTCCGAAGCACGTCTCCCAGAGGTGCGTCTGATAAAGAAAGTTTGCCGCGAGTGGGCACAAGCTTGCGACGAGTGCCAGCGATCAAAAGATACTAGAAACGTGCATCCACCTTCGGCAAGACTCGAGCACGCTGTCAGAGAGAAAAATTTACTGTTTGACCTGTGTAGCTGACCAGTAGGTATCTCAATGATGAATCAAAAAGACGAGACGGTTGCTCACGCCTTCTGAGAAATCTGGAGGTTCAAACCATACGAAATGTTATTAGGACACCCACGCGGCTATCCGGGGAATTCTAGGAGACCGGGTAGTGAACTAGCGGAGTTTATCAAGGAACTACGCCGGTATTTCAACCTCCTACGACCAACACCTATCAAGCGACATGGCACACGGATACCGTTCGTCTGTCAAGATCTGGCCACAGCAGAACACGTTTTTCTTGTCGCGCAAGCCTTACGACAGACATAATGATTAAACGAGAGTAAAAAATTCGGCCCCCATCCTTGCAAACAGTGGTGAACCCATAAGGTTTGGTTATGAAGTATGGTGCCTAAATACCTCCTTCAGGTACTTATAAATTTTGAAGTTTATTAGTCAGTACCGAACCTTCAAAATGAAAAGATTTTGGCAAAAGCTACAACCTCTTGATTTCATTTTTAGATGAATTGCCTGGTCATATAAATAAATTACCTTATCACGTAGTGAAAGGGGGTATTTGGGTACTGGAACCATTCGGAAAAGACTTTAAGTTGCCATCAAATGAATAAGATGGGTCGCGGAAATGTTCGAGGTTATTGAACGAAAAGAGAAAACTTCCTTTATCAAAATACGCGGAAAAGTATTTAGGGCAATATATTGCCTCTAGTTTCTTTACTCTATCTTTATAAAACTTGCCCAAGCTACAGATTTATTGTGAAAAATTTCACTTAATTTTAATTATTTCTCGATACTTTTACAAAAGTAGACGACTAGTCAACGAATGCAATAAATTTCAGACGATTCAGAACTTGTAGGAGCTGTAATGTTTACATTAAACGTATAGATATGTATGTAGACACATATTACCAGATAGCGATACATAAATTTTTCGACTGTTTACATTAGCAAAACTTACTCTCTAACACAAATATCGAGCAATAAATGTCAGATGTAAACGTATCTTTAGAGTGGACATTGATGCGCTTGAATAAAAAAAATGTCTTTATACAAATTTTAACAAATGGTTTTAAGGAAAACATGTAATAAGTTTTGTTTTTGGAATGATTCTGCCTCTCAAATTCTTATGTGTTAAATTGGAACACGGATAACTGATCATTCTGATTAAGTGTCTTGATAATTTGTAATATAATCTAGTATAGTTCTTCCAATATCAATTGCAGAAGACAATTATGCGAGAAACAAGCAATATTTCATAAAAATGCACTCATTTTTTATTTCTTTATTTATTTAATATCGCATCAACTGCAAGGTTATTAGCGATATGTTAGTTATTGTTCAATCAGAGCGACTATGGTGTTTGGGAAGTTGTTAGGCTAGACTTTCGTTTTTGTACTTCTGACAGTTCAACACTAAGTGTTGATTTTTGAAGCTGTTTTTCCATGGTTGGACAGATGGTTTTACAGATTTTAATATCGACTGCGATCTGTTCCACTCGCTTTTCCACCGGCACTGTACTTTTGTTTTGATTGTCCCTTTATAATCGTTTGTTATCACTTCGCTTACAATTGTTGCTTCTTTGTTATCTGCTACTTCTTTGACACATTTGTCTGCTTTTTCCTTTCCTGGGATGTCTGTAGGGTGTTCGGGAAAGAGTTGTTGAATGGTTTGTATCGAGCTCATGGAGTCTGTAATTATGGCTATTCTATTGTATTGATTTCTTCTAGCCTATAATATGGCATAGAGTTCTCCAGTGTGGACGCTGTTAGGTGAAGATAGTTCTACAGTTCTACAGCCAGAAAACTATTATACTTATGGCAATAACCGAATTGTCAAGGATAGTTCGATGAAGACAAGATTATTTGCGTCAAATAAAGGACTGCCCAGGTTCTAATAGACACATAATTCATCTAGATGAAACATGGTTGGACAGTCACGATGTAGTATTGGGTTGACAATAGTAAAAATTGCTGTTTGAATGGGCCATGTTCTAAAGGGAAACGCATTATAATAGTACACGCTGGAAACAAAGTCGGTTTCGTGCCTTATACTTTATAAATATCTGCTAAAAAAAATTAAAAACTGTGCAGCTAATTATCCTGAAGCTCAAATAATAGCATTTAATTCTAAAAAAATATTCCTAATCTTGTCAGCGATCGTAAAAAAGGTTTTTGCTTTGAAATTTCGTACAAAAAGAGCTCAGTTCACGACTGGTACCCTGTTTAAACCAAACTCCCTTATAGGCAGATATATTTTACTCGTCTATTTACGTTTTATAATTTAATATCCAGTCAATAAGGTATAATAATGATTCGATTGCCTTTTAACAAATACTTTCTCGTCTAAGATATATTTTTAAAAGTATTTATAATAATAATAAATTTATGAAATGAGGTATCTACGCCTATGGTAGATCAAACAAGATTGAAGGCAAAGTTTTTTATAATCTGCAGATGATATTGGAAGAACTGTATGTAATAAACATAATTGGAATTAATAAAAATTAATGCAATTGTTGAAAACGTAAAAAAGAAAATGGTCTAAATATTTGACGTCGATTTTAATGTTTATGTTTGTCACTATTACAAATCGATATAGCAGATAAGTGTAGTAAAATTTTTATGTCATTACATCAATAAAGAACTTGTTTTTCCAATTAATAGAGTTTAATAAATTTTTTTCAAGAGATTAATTCAAAAATCGGGACGTCCGAAACTTTTTAAAATAAACGGGACTTGATCATCGTACTTTAAAGATATCCCCTCAATGTTTTGTATTTCTCTATGGAAACAAAGATGAATACAATCCTAAGCCGATTCCAAGGAACGCTTACGTCGGACGGAATACATTCAAGATATACAGGGTGTTTCCTCGACTCACCCCTTTCCATGATATCGCCCTTAAAAGTTGGGATATTTTTGTCTAATTTCAATAATTTTAGAAACTTGAAATTATGTAATTTTCGTGCGCTCGCAAAGGACAAACTACGGGGATTTTTTTCAATATTCCTGTTACATTATACGGGGGTGTAATTATCAACCGTTACTTGATTTCATGTCAATATTTTAATATTTTTATACTTTCGCGGTTCCCTCGTTTTTTGGTTCTAGAAAATCGAAAAATCATCCAATTTCGATGATTTTTTTTAAATCTTCGTTTTTTCGATTTGCGAAAAAACTTATGGGAATAAAAAAAATTAAAACTTATATTGGTTAGGATAGGTTAGGATAGGTTAGGTTAGGTTAGGTTAGGTTAGATTAGATTAGGTTAGGTTAGGTTAGGTTAGGTTAGGTTAGGTTAAGTTAGGTTACGATATGTTTCGTAAGGTTACGTTAGGTTAGGTTAGATTAGGTCAAGTTACGTTAGGTTAGGTTAGATTAGGTTAGGTTAGGTTGGGGGGGTGTGCTAAAAAATCAGAACGAATCTTCACATTTGGTCTGCTTTTCAAACACACACACATACATTCCGCCACTCGTCCTACTCCCAATAATCTTTAACAGTCAACCTTAGTAAGATACCATTTTTTTAATGGTGAAAATTTTCAATTTTACAAAGTTAACTTTTAATTTTGTGCACTTGATCACAATAAGTGATTTTAAGAATGTTTTTGTTCATATAACTTTAATGATTACTTGATAAAGACGATTATATGTGAGAAAAGGTCAATTTTGTTACAATTTTTAATTGTAAAAACATGATAAATCAACATTTTGGTATATATTTTTTTTAATTTGTTCGTTTTTTTGTGTAGATTATGAAAAAAAATATAACAAGTTCATTAGATTATTTGGAAAAAAGTTATCAACAATTATACGTGAATGAGTGCATTTTCATGAACATTTTAAGCCCTGAAGCCAATATAAGTTTCAATTTTTTCTTATTCCCATCATTTTTTTCGTAAATCCGCCGTAAAAACGAAGATTAAATGAAATCGGAGGATTTTTCGATTTTCTAGAGCCAAAAAACGCGAAAATATAAAATTACTAAAATTGTTTTTTCACTATGAAGTTTCACAATTTATAATAAAATTATAACTTGAAATCCTTGTTTTTTTTTAATATCATGTATTCCAACTTGTTTTCCCAAAAACAATAGCTGCAGAGAAAAAAATAAACACCATAATTTATAATAAAAAATAATGAATATTATTCAAACTTCGCCCACTCATAAATCTTCTCAAGAAACTTTATTGATAACTTTCCTGTATTTTAATTTCTTAACTACGATGAATCTTTGATGAAAATTTATTCACCAACTTGAACCTTGAAAGCATTTGAAAGAAAGGGGACATTTGGGTACTGGAGCTTCGAAAAGATAGAATTCCAAAAGGTTTCAAATTACCATCACATGAATAAATGAAGAAAAAGGAACATTTCGAAGCAAAATAGAAAGAAAAACCGGAGTTGGATAGACAACAGTGTGGTTGCAGTTGCAACAAATTCTTTGGGAGAATCTCCAATCAAGCTTGTGAAGAGATATTCCCACAGCTATCAAATATCTCCATCTACAATAAAAATATGATAGGTTGGATCAAGATATAAATCAGTACCGTATATCGATCAGAAATAAGAAATAATGTCAGGGCCGGATTAAGATTTATAAGGCCCGGGGTTAAAATAATGACGGGTCCCCTTAAGGAATTCGAAAACCCGGAAAAATTCACAAAATAATATCATTACGTTAGATTTGTGGTATCAACACATCAAAAAATACAAAATGATTTCAAAATGATGAGGCCCTCTTGGACCTGGGGCCCGGGGCTATAGCCCCCCCAAGCCCCTAGCTTAATCCAGCCCTGAATAATGTAGATCAATACAAACAAAATCACAGGGAGAAAAATCACTAAATTGGAATTCAAAAAAAGAATCGTCAAACATATCTGACGGGATACAAAACAGTGAAATCTGAAAGTCCAACAGCTCCGTCATCGAATAGGTCATCCCGAGTTTTGGAAGGCATTTGATACCACAGAACTGATTTATTTGAGGAAGTGGACGAAGGTGAGTGAATGGTTGATGTAAAAGTGTTTCATACAAAAAAAAATGATTACGTACCATATGAGATAAAGAAAATGATCATTATAATAAATACGATCAAATGTTTTACAATTAAAATAAAAAACTGCTTAATTCTTGCTGATTTTAACCCTGTATATAAACATCACCCCCAAAGAAATAGTGTAACATATATGTCACACCCCCCTTATCACTAAAGCGTAGTAACATTTTTTTAAGATTATTCTGGCTTATTGAATCAAGAAATTTTGAGAAATCTCAAATTTTTGATGAAAAATCATTTTCGTCTGGTGGGTTATCCCTGTATATCCATGAGTAAACGAAGCTATTAAATATTAAATACGCTATAGAAATTTATTTAATACCGAGAATCTAAATCTTTTCTCTGATAAGTTGAATTTTCAGTTGTTAGAAACTAAAAATTTATTTTTAGATAAACAAAGGTTCGAAGATAATTTTAAAGTGCTTTCTATTCGTTTAGAAATATTAATATCTAAATAGATATTCACACAATTCGCACCTTCAACCCCCTAATTTTTAAATTGGAATTATATTCTGGTGTAAGTTTTGCATTTTTATCACAATAAATAAAAAAGATAGGGGAGAGTACGATTTCCGTGGCGCCGCGATTTAAAATCGAAAACGAAGAATGGAACTTTTTGATATCTCGCCTCGTTTTCGAGATATCGATACTTAAAGTTATAATCAAACGTTAGTTCCAAATTCGCTTTATTGAACAGATGGCGTTCAATACTTCGTTTCAAATGAATATTGTATCACTTCAAATTAAATATGATTCTTGTAATTCAATAAACAAAATATTTTTTTATTTAATTTCTATATTATTTACCCTGATACTCCAAAATTATATTGAAAAAAAAAGATTTTTATACCAAAATTAGCCAGTTTTGAAAATTTTCATCACTTTGTTTTTCATAAAGAATTGTCGGTTATTTTTCATTATTTATGAAATAAAAAAAATATTTAATGATAGTTTGAAGATTTAATTAGTAATTTAATGTAAAAAGTGCTTTAAAAAGTTATTTATTTTCGTTTGTTTTATAATTGAAAAGCCAGACTACTGTATTATTTCACAATTATCTTGGAAAAGTTCTCTAGCAATCATTTTTGCATCTTTTATCATATTTTTAACTACAAAATCAACCGAATAAGAAAAATAACTGTAAAAAATCGTTCCAAATCTATCCATTTCGAATTTATCTACCCCCAATCTCCCCTTTCCAAACTCACCCGTTCCTCGTGGCCAGTGGCTTTTGGGCAGACCAGGGTCCGCGGTCATGGGGCGAGGGGGCGAAGCCCCCCATAAAAATAATAATAAAATAAAACTAAAATAATCCTCACACAAAGAAAAATTTTTTTAGGCAATTTCGGCTGTAGAAAATTCACGATTTTTGAACTTTTTACACTCAAAGTGCACCACGAGAAGGTTAGGTTAGGTTAGGTTATGTTAGGTTAGGTTAGGTTGATATATACAAATATTGAATAAAAATAAATTTTTCCAGCTTCAAGTATCGATATCTCTAAAACGAAGCGTTATATCAAAAAATTGTATTCTTCATTTTCGGCTTATTTTGGATCGATTTACAAAATGGCATAGTCTAATCCAGACGCTACGGAAATCGTAGTCGTGTCGGACTATTTAAAATCATTAAAAAGAACGTTTAAATTTAAAAAAATAAATTTAAAAACATTCAATGCAAAAATTTTTGTTAAATATTAAAATATATTCTCCGTGATGGCTACCATTTCGTGACGGATATTTTTTAATTGTGCCAGGTAAGTCTGTTAACGTAAACCTTAGATTTGATATAACACTCCCATAAAAAAGTCCATATATGTTAATTCGGGACTACGTAGAGGCCAACAACTTATGTTGCCTCTTATATATAGGGTCAATTTAATACGAGCAATCGAATTTTGTCGCATAAATTTAGAAACACCCTGCATATCCATGAGTAAACGAAGCTATTAAATATTAAATGATTTGCGCATGTTTATACTATATGTATATTTATAATTCGCGCTGTTAACACCAATAAAATCAGTTTCTTATCTATGACGCTATAGAAATTCATTTAATAACGAGAATCTAAATCTTTTCTCTGATAAGTTAAATTTTCAGTTGTTAAAAACTACGAAAATTATTTTCAGATAAACAAAGGTTGGAAGATAATTTTAAAGTGCTTCCTATTCGTTTTGAAATATTAATATATAAATAGATATTCGCACAAATCGATCTTGACCTACCTAAAAGTAACAATAAAATTCCAACGGTGCGAAATTGAATAATGAAATATTAAAAAAAAATCAGAATATTATTTCAAGTAACAAAAAATTCCGCCGGAGATAAAGTGCGGTAGGTTAGCGAAACATCGAACTGGGCGTCACCCCGTGAGAGTTTCTCAAATTAAATGTATTTTGAAATTAATAGAAAGGGCGTTGAATAAATTTATATCGCATTAAAATGTTTGGTAAGAGAAATAGGTACCTATTTAAAATAGAATAATCACAGTTTCATGGGAAAATATCACTGAACAATAACACCGGGAATTGATAACACAATTTATATTCGAGTTCACATAGAACACTAATTTTAATTTTTAGACGACGTCCGATACTCGATTATCAACGTTTACCCGATATAAAGTCACTAAAGGCGTTAGCGTTAAATATAATCGAATTAGTGGTTAGATATCGAAATCGTTTGTCGATCCGAGTCTCTCATATCGGGTGTAACAGACCCTCCGAATGCGATAAAACCATACGTTACAATCGGTCCGCGTGTGTTTGCTTTTGGAATAGAAATAATGATGAAACTGGTGGGGTATGCACTGCCGGTGTTAACCATGTTGCCGAGAGTAGTTACATTTCCGTACAAGCAAATCGATATTCAGCCCGATACCAATCATTTCATTAATACGTCAAAATTAAATAATTTACTGACATTATTTGAAGTTAACCTCGTAGTTTTTGGTTATTATTTAGTTTAGGTTGCATACGCCCGATTTTCTTCAAATTTTAGTATTTTATACAGTTTTTCATATTTAAAAAAATATACGACGATATATTGGACAATTCTTAGGTCTCTAGACCTTTAAAAAATGTTTCTTCTTGCTCTGCAAACACAGCTTTCATTACCTCATCGTTACCGAAGAAAATTTACGACCTTTTAAACTTTTTTTCAGTTGAGGAAAGATATGATAATCGGACGGAGCCAAATCTGGTGAATAAGGGGGGTGTTCTAGTAATTCAAACCCTAAATCACGAATTTTCAGTGTGCAGGAGCGTTGTCCTGCAAAAAAACACTTTCAAATAGCTTTCCGCGTCTTTTCTCTTTAATTTTTTACCCGTAGAGTGGTCAGTAATGTCGAATAGTAATCTCCAATTATTTTTCTATCTTTATCCAAAAAATCAATCATGATTACTCCATGGCGATCCCAACAAACTGAAGCAAGAACTTTTCCAGCAGTTTTTTGGACACGAGGTCTTGTAGAACCAGAGTGTCGACATTCCATCGATTGTTGCTTTGTTTCTGGATCATAGAAATGTGTCCAAGTCTCATCTATAGTAACAAATCGGTTTAAGACGTCTACATCGTTTTCAAATCGGGTAAAGATCGAACGCGATGCTTCTACCCATGCAACATTCATTTGGGGATTCATTTTGCAGCAATTTTCTACCTTCATCCAAAAAATTAAACATGATTACTCCATGGCGATCCCAAAAAACTGAAGCAAGAACTTTTCCAGCAGTTTTTTGAACACGAAACTTCTTAGGTTTTGGAGAACCAGAGTGTCGCCATTCCATCGATTGTTGTTTTATTTCTGGATCGTAGAAATGAACCCAAGTCTCATCCATAGTAACAAATCGGTTTAAGACGTCTACATCGTTTTCAAATCGAGTAAAGATCGAACGCGATGCTTCTACCCATGCAACATTCATTTGGGGATTCATTTTGCAGCAATTTTCTACCTTTATCCAAAAAATTAAACATGATTACTCCATGGCGATCCCAAAAAACTGAAGCAAGAACTTTTCCAGCAGTTTTTTGAACACGAAACTTCTTAGGTTTTGGAGAACCAGAGTGTCGCCATTCCATCGATTGTTGTTTTATTTCTGGATCGTAGAAATGAACCCAAGTCTCATCCATAGTAACAAATCGGTTTAAGACGTCTACATCGTTTTCAAATCGAGTAAAGATCGAACGCGATGCTTCTACCCATGCAACATTCATTTGGGGATTTATTTTGCAGCAATTTTTTACCTTTATTCAAAAAATTTAACATGATTACTCCATGGCGATCCCAAAAAACTGAAGCAAGAACTTTTCCAGCAGTTTTTTGAACACGAAACTTCTTAGGTTTTGGAGAACCAGAGTGTCGCCATTCCATCGATTGTTGTTTTATTTCTGGATCGTAGAAATGAACCCAAGTCTCATCCATAGTAACAAATCGGTTTAAGACGTCTACATCGTTTTCAAATCGAACGAGATGCTTCTACCCTTGCAACATTCATTTGGGGATTCATTTTGCAGCAATTTTTCTCATATCCAAATTGACGTGAACTATATAATGAACGCATTCGTATGAAATATTCAGTGCTTCAGATCAGATCCGTTTTAGCCCAATTCGACGGTCTGATAAAATCATTTCATGAGCTGCATCGATATTTTCAGGTTCTTGATGATGGCTCGATACTCCAATTTTTCGATTTTCACAATTTCGGTGGACATCTTTCTTCTTTTAATTTATTTTGTAACTCTGGTTCACTTTTTTCGGGCGCGGAAAACATTCCTTCACATAGTTTTAAAGATTTGAACAATTGAAAATGTACACCAACTAGATTAGTTGATATTTTGCAAATACTTGATATTCGCAAGGACTAGAATATCTTTTAAAGAAACCTAAGCCCCTCCCACCGCCCCCAATCCTCTCCAACATTAAATATAATTAGTTACGACTAATGTAATGACCCAAATCAATTTCTAACAATAATAATTTATTTACACGTACAAATAATCATCAATTTCTATTGGATACATTCGTTACATTTCTTCAATAAATACTTCAATTCAATTTGAATATAAATAATGTATTTTAAATAGAAATAGAAAGTCGCTCAATATTTTGAGTATGAGCCTAACCTAACCTAACCTAACCTATCTAAATTTTCAACCTCAAAAAAGGATGTGAAGGAATTAATTTCGTGCCCTACTTATATATTAAATGAATCGGCATAATCTTCTCCACAACATACTAAAATTTCAAGGAAACTAAGTAATTACCTAATTATAAAATGGGAATTATTTTTTTTATGTAAAAAGCCAGCACACTCGTTCACACGAGTAACTCGAGCGGTGCCTACTGTTTGGATATTGATCTTGAACTTCCGTAGGTTGCAGTATTCGAAAAAGACGTGTCTTGGTAGCTGATCCAACAAGCACTTCTCCAAAGAAATGAGTCGCTGTAAACTGACGTTCTTGGCCACGCCATGGAAACTTAATATGTTGACCTACGCAATTTCTCCTACCACATTGACCCCAATCAGTTAATAAAGAGAGATGACAGTTTATCTCAATCCCAAAGTCTTTCAATCACTTGCATCAGGATGATCGTTGATTGTGACAAGTGACAAATAATCTTAGATGACAATTATTCTCATTTCAAGTTTTTCTTTTGTATCTCTTGGGTGTTTGTTGAGGCTTTGTTTTTAATAATGGGTCATGTGACAGTTGCTATTACCAACTTTCTTATTTAAAACCAAATTATTTATTTTTGAGATTCTCCAGAAAATTCTGGGTATAATTTATGTACAATGTCCTATACCATCTTCGGAAATATCAAATGTTTCCAGATGTATTACAAAAGTTAAAACGTTAAAAAAAGAAAATTATTTTATATCAAAAATTCGCTACATTATGCATTATTTCCTATTCATTTCTTGATATTGAGAAAGTAAGCAAAGACTATTTCAGAATTTCTTTTTACTGATTCGAATTTAGAAAAAAAACAGAAAGAGTTTTGTTTAATGGAAGGTTTAATGGAAATGGAAGTTTCGCGAAGCAACCACTGGTTAACGTTGGCCAAACACATCAATTTTTCGAATATTAAAGGAAAATAATGATGACAATGTGATCCAATTAGATGTTTTAGTTTTTGGCGAGAGCCATTTGTACTTTACGGTCAAAATTGCTGCTATTGGTCCAATGAAAATCCTCACTGGTTGAGAAAAGAACATAGATAATATTCTGAATTGTTGGAAATCATATCGTAGGTTCCTTTTTCCTTTAAATTTTTAGATCTGCTTCGAAATAATGTCGTACCAACTTTGACAAACTTACATTCTGATCCAGCAAACCTACAAGTTCTTGTGAGTATAATATAGTTTCAGCAAGATGAACTACCGCCTCATTGCCATCTAACATCACAGGTTCAGTCAAAAGTATGTTGCCCAAACATTTATGGGAGCTGTGTATGTGTTTCACGAAACTTGTGAGGATTTACGTCACTCCGAAACCTCACATTTTGAGTATGAACATTTCCATTGAGAAATAAACTACTTTCGTCGCTGAAACAAATTGGTCTGGGATAGTCTGGCTGTTGGGGAATTTTAGTGGCATCAGACTGAAACATCGCATCAAATTTCATCACCCACTGCATTGGTAGCAGCTTTTTCTTTCTTTCCTCTTCCTTATATGACTAAACTGGTGAATGTTGTCATGAAATAGGCCAATTACTTCCTGATGTTTTAAGATTTTATCTGCTAATCTATAAATTTTTCAGAATCTATATTAACGAATTTACTGAGCCATTTCAAATAAACAATATTCGTGTATTTTAATGCATTCGAAGCCAAGCCACGTCAAAAAAAAAAACATAAAAACCCATCGAGATTCTCTCGCATCAAAGTTCAGAAAACTGCATCATGTAAATTATATTGCAGATAATCCTTTCAAGTAAATGGACAAAGTAAAAACAAAAACTTCATCGTCATAAAACCCGGTTATTTTCAAAGTGCGGCGCCATTGTGTCTTCATATCAGTTCGAAAGATTACATACAACTTCCAAGTTTATTACGAACATAACTGAATGTCTGATGGAGAACGATATTCGATTCCATTCCTGGATTATTATTATCCCGAAGGAATTCGCACTTACTGTAGAGTGATGATGATACGGGAAAATATTCTAGAAAACATCGGACTTTGATCTTCTGGTTTTCAAGGTTTTAATTGATATCATCGTTGTTACATAAACAAATAACTGCTTATAAAATAATCTAATGTTTAAATGCTTTGATTGATATCAATGTATATGAAAAAAATACTAATATTCCGATGTACAAGGGTTGTGTGCAAAGTTTCCGACCTAATCTTTAAGAAGTTATCAATATAAATTTCTGTTTGGCAATTATATAAGTGAGTTGTTAAGAAGATTCTTCTGAAAACATTGTGTACATAAATTCAAACGTAGTCGTATCAGCTTGACTAACAACGAGCGGTTTTCTTTGAACGAAGACTCGAAAAGAGTCCCTCCATTATCCTGATATGAATCTAAAGACCTATCCTTAACATGGTTCGAACCTAATAATAATTCACGCAACATGACCTCTGGAATGGGGTGCTTTCGTTTCATATTTCCATTTGTCATTGGAGCAGGCTTTACGAAAAGTGTCGTTTCATACAATTGATTTGTTTTCCTTCATCGGGGTCATTCCGAATTTTTGTTACATATTCGTTTCTCCACTTTATCAAACAACTACATTCCATCCATCCATTTCCATTGTTTGTTCCTTTTCAGTTCTTTTTTCTTTAATTCACTGAAACATTCCTTTTTCGTCTCTTTCTCACACAATTTTGTAGAGCGTAGTCTGAGAAGTATTTGTCAAAAACATTGTTTCCTGGATAGCATCTGGACATTCGTTTACTACAAAGTCGATTAAAAGCTGTTGAAATTACTTTGTGAGCATCTGTTTGGCCTCTATCTTTGCTAGGCTCTTGTAGATCGTTTACCGAATCTGCAAATCGATTTGTTGATGGTTGATCTTGAAGCTACGACTGCCACAATAATTTGACCTTCAATACACCGCATATTTGCACAAATCAAAACTTAACTGCTGACTGTAAACCGGAAACCTTACTAAGAGTACCTACTTGATGACTGTAGTAAAAATATTTCGAATTATGTATGAAGCCCTATTTACTTTTTTTCTTGGTATCATTAGATTTAGTAATTCTAATTTTTTGTGTAATGTTGTTCTTTATCTATATTTTTGATTGATTCACTGATTCTGAAAATAAAATATTGTAATGCGCACCTGGATAAGTTGTTTACTATTCAGTTCGCAGTGGGGCATCTCTTTTTGTAAACATGATGACCAGCATTATGAAATATTTCGATTCGACCAATAAATTTTATTCATTCGATTATCGTTAATTCTATATAGAGTGGCTAATGGAAGGATGGTAGCATTTAATAATACATGTTAGCCCTATCTGAGTACTGAGGCTGATTAGAAAAGATTTTCCAGTCGGGTTCTCTAAATTTCTTTCTGACTTTCTTTAATTTTTTATTTTTCATACCTTTTAATACGTGTATGTTTCTAATTGTTCTTGATTTTAGGAGTTTTCTGTTTCAAAATTAATTTTTTTAATAATTCTTAAAAGATAGATAAAATTTGACGTATCCACTTTTATTTAAGTCTTCATCAATAGGTCAAAATCAAAATAGAACTTTGTTCTAATAAGAAAAATTAATTTTTCCTTAGTCAAATATCTCAAATATTAAATTATTTGTAGTTTTATTAGAATTTACAAAATAGAGCCTCAAATTTTACTTAAATTATTTTGGACTTTTTTATCATTTAAAACTTTCTCGTTCTACTCCAATAAAACTACAAATAATTTAATATTTGAGATATAAGGACTAAGAAAAAATTAATTTTTCTTATTATAACAAAGTTCTATTTGGATTTTATTCTTATTTTGATATTCTGATATTCATAATGAAGAAATGAAAATGAAAATGAAGAACATTTAGAAACATGAATTTCACTCTAATTTTATATTCCTTTTTTCGTTTCTATGAACCATTTAATGACTGTTTATATTAGTTATTTCCCTGTTAGGACATAGATAATTTTAAAACACACAGAAAATTCTATATAGTTTATTATTATACCCGAAACAAGGGTGTCTAAATCGGTATTAATTATCCGTATAGTTAGTATGTAAATGTACATCCGAAAACCTTGAATTTAATGTTAATATAAATACATTTACATCTGCTCTATTTGTATCTAATTAGAACTTATTAAATTATATGTTTTGTAACTAATAATTCAGAAACGACCATAATGTAATTATCGTTTTGTTTTTAAATACACTTGTAATAATGAATAATAACACTGGAATTCATTTCCACAATGCTAATACATTTCTAATAATAGAAAGCATATTTAAGCACTGATACCAGTCCAGTCGACTCATGATAATATCAGGAGAAGTCATATACAAAAAATGCTTGTGAAATCATAACCTAAAACTGTTTGTTTTATCTTCAAGTTTATCAATCAATAATCAACAAAATAATTAATTTAATATTAAATAATAATTTCTGTCTTCGTTATTTTGTTATTTACTAAGAATTTCTTCAACTTCTAACGATGCAGTAGTGAGCAAGTAGCTTTAGTAGCATTTTGTCATATTGTATTTACGACTCTAGTTCGTGAAATTTTTTCTCTAAGGTTTCCAGGCCTGGAGAAATATAACTGGAATTGAAATACCTCTGTAAAATACTTCTTTGCGGGTTCTACTTGTTCAGAAATATCTCAAACCTTGTAGCATTAACAGCATTACGAGGATGGTTCCAGAAGTACCTGATCCCACAAAGAAAACACCAAAATTTGGGAAAAAATGTTTATTTTCAATGCAGCTCCATACACTTTTCCCAACGATGAATAAATTCGATACCCTTTTTAAAAGGAATCATCAAGCTTCTTTAAATAGCCAATAACTGCCGACATCACCTCTTCATTGTTGGAATGTCATCGACCACCGAGCCCTTTTGTCACTTCTGGGAACAGGAAATAATCCAAGGAGGCTAAATCTGACGAATAAGGTGCATTAGGTAGTAATTTAAACTTTAATTCAATAATTTTGGCCATTGTAATAACCTACTAGCTTTTACCCGCGGCTTCGCTCGCATCGAATCCATTAAATAAGTATCAGAAATCATTATAATAGAAAAGAACGAACTCTGTAGCTACATTAGAACCTGAGATATAGATCTTTGAATGTAGAAAAATTGCCAAAAACCTACAAAAATCCATAACTCTACATTGAATGTCCGCGCCTAGCTCCTCTCCAACTCAACCGATTTAAGTGTTCAAAAACTCAAAAGAAAGAAGGTGTTTCAGCGAGTGTTCTTAAACTAAAACGATCTCTGTAGCTATATTAGAACCTGAGATATAGATCTTTAAATGTAGAAAAATTGCCAAAAACCTACAAAAATCCATAACTCCACATTGAATGTCCGCGCCTAGCTCCTCTCCAACTCAACCCATTTAAGTGTTCAAAAACTCAAAAAAAAAGAAGGTGTTTCAGCGAGTGTTCTTAAACTGAAACGATCTCTGTAGCTATATTAGAACCTGAGATATAGATCTTTAAATGTAGAAAAATTGCCAAAAACCTACAAAAATCCATAACTCCACATTGAATGTCCGCCCCTAGCTCCTCTCCAACTCAACCCATTTAAGTGTTCAAAAAC
Organism: Diorhabda sublineata; assembly: GCF_026230105.1. Taxonomy (NCBI): domain Eukaryota; kingdom Metazoa; phylum Arthropoda; class Insecta; order Coleoptera; family Chrysomelidae; genus Diorhabda; species Diorhabda sublineata. The sequence continues at coordinate 2,965,873 of NC_079476.1, forward strand.
TCAAAAGAAAGAAGGTGTTTCAGCGAGTGTTCTTAAACTAAAACGATCTCTGTAGCTATATTAGAACCTGAGATATAGATCTTTAAATGTAGAAAAATTGCCAAAAACCTACAAAAATCCATAACTCCACATTGAATGTCCGCGCCTAGCTCCTCTCCAACTCAACCCATTTAAGTGTTCAAAAACTCAAAAAAAAAGAAGGTGTTTCAGCGAGTGTTCTTAAACTGAAACGATCTCTGTAGCTATATTAGAACCTGAGATATAGATCTTTAAATGTAGAAAAATTGCCAAAAACCTACAAAAATCCATAACTCCACATTGAATGTCCGCCCCTAGCTCCTCTCCAACTCAACCCATTTAAGTGTTCAAAAACTCAAAAGAAAGAAGGTGTTTCAGCGAGTGTTCTTAAACCAAAACGAAGTCTCTATCTTGAATAGAACCTGAGATATTGAGGATAGAACGTGTGTATGTGAAAAACTCCCATAAGTAATGTACAGGGGAAAATCGCATTTGAGTATAACTTGAGAATGGTGAAAATTAGATGGAATCCGATGGTTGATGGCTGATCTGTGCATCAATACCTTTCATTGAAAAAAAAATTAAGCAAATCGGTTGGGTAGAACGCCTGAACGGACTCGGAATGGAAATCATCAATTTTTTTTATATATAAGATGTGTGAGCTGGTGCGACACTTTCCTCTCAGTCAAATGCGGGCATTTCTGCTTGGGACGTTCCAATAAGTTCGTGTAATACTCGTTGTTGATAGTTTCTTCTTTTTCAATGAAAATTATCCCAGGCGCATCTCAAAAAAACGGTGCCTTGACCTTGTCTGCAGATGGAACGGTCTTTGCCTTCTTTGGGCCCGGTTCTTCCTTTTAAATCCATTGTTTCGATTATACTTGTGTTTCAGGTGTGATTGGATGGACCTACTTATTATCACTTAAGAATACTGGAAGTTCTACTGCCACATTTTTACCACTAGGACCTTTTCATTTTGCTCAATTTGTAATTACTCCTCTTTTGAGTGCGCCTTTGACCATCCTGATCATAGCTGCTCACGCATGTCTTTCTACGACAAAGTGCCATAGTTTGTTTAGTAGATCATTCACTAGTGCAATGGTGATGTACCTCTTTTGGTGATTACTTCTGTTTTCATTCCCAATCTGAGTCTCTGCTTTTTTCGTAGATAGCCTCAATCAGAACCAACGTAGTCGCGCTTCTCAGCGTGATTTCGCATTTCACAATATCTTGAGGTAAATTATCAAATACTTCCGAAATATTTAAGAAAGTGCAATACCGTGAAATCTACAATATGTACTGCAAAAGAAGAATTCATGCATCGATTTGCTATTATCAAGCATTGAATTGAATTGAATTGAATTGAAATACTTTTTAGTTTCCGTGAAAAAGCATTAGTCAGTTAAGTATCGAAATTTTCATCCAAAATCTATTGTCGGCAAAATAATGAATATATTCCATAACTTAGCCGCGCTCTGTATATTAACAAGATATTTGAAAGTTATGTACGTGTTCTATCATTTAGTTTGTTAACAGAAATGCCTCTTATTAATAAAATATATTAAATTTTGTATTCCAAATTAAAGTTCGTGGGCTAGTGGTACTGTGCAATTAAATGTAGCAGTACTGAGCATATTCCCCACTGTCCAACTTCAGATTCTGCAGAGGGTAAATTAGTTATTAGAAGCGCACGTAAAATAATGTAGTGTTAGTGTAGTGTTAGTGAAAAGTGTGTTCAGTATGAATATCATCAACTGTTCCAGCACAACTTACGCAACCCTGGCTAACTAGCAATTGAAGCAACTGAAAATTGTTCAAATATCAGACAAGCAGTCGATGAAATTTATATACACCAAGAATATTTTTAAGGGAAGGTGTAAATTGAGACACGTATAGCGAGTGTGATACGACAGGTACGTGTCATACGCTCAGCACCGTGATCCGCATATTGAGCTCAAAATTATTTGAATCCCAGGACCACCAGGAGTCAAACGATAGCTTAAATACTGGAAAGTTCAAAATATTTTGCTTGATTTCTATGATGTTTATTAACAATACAAAATAATAATTTGAAAACGTGTAAAAATTTACTTAAATTGTGGGTAAATAGTCTCTTAGCTACCCAATTTTTTTTAATGTTGTGTACAGAGTGGTTGAAAAACTGGTGAATGCTAAAATCATATCATACCTGGGTGATTAAATGAATTTTTACAAATCTGTGGTTAGCTTAGTCTGTATTGTGCAAATCTTTGTGTGTAATATATTTCGTCTTCTATTAGAAAAAAGGAAAAATACTAATAACACATGTGGCCCAAAAAACTTTCTTTGAACTATAGTGCCGCGCGACTATCGGTCGACGGTACCGCGTCGCGTTTTTAGTCCCTTAGCAGAACAAAGCAAATGTGCAAAATCAATAGATAATGAAAATAGAATGCTACGTTGCCAAATTTTTTATTCCTGCAAGGAATTGGCGACAATCACGTTTGTTTTCGAAGAGTAAAATAGCTTCAAAAAAAGACGAATAAAAAAATTTTATGTCGCAGATTTATGAAAAAATGAATTTTTTCAAGTTTTCACTGTAGAACACTATCATTATTGAAAAATTATAGGCAAGTATTACGTTGCTAGATATATTTGTAAATAGATACTAATTTCATGCAAAAATAGTAAATTTTTTTTGACAAAAAATTTTTTCTGTCATTGAAAAACGGAGCATTGCTCTAATGTTCAGCTTAACTAAACCTAACCTAACCTAAACTTTTTTCAATCTGCTCATTTTGCTCTGCTAACTTCAGTTATTTGCACCTTCTCTAGGAGGTTAAGCAGGAAGTCATTGGCCGATCAGACCAGGTACTTCTGGGACCATCATCGTACTACAAAATCGTGAAAAGGTCGTTGGAAACATGTGAGATTAAGAAATTTGATTTTTTATTTATAAAACATCAGAAGAACAATTTTGATGTGCTGTCGGAATCGAAAATGTTGACAAAGGCAAGTCTAATCAAAGTGAAAGTGATTAGAGTTGTCATTTAGGAAACATCGTTCAAAAATAATGAAAAAAAAAACAGTGAATTTCTTCGTTCTGACATTCTGATAAAAAATTTAACAAACCATATCGATCAATCATTGCCTTTTTCTAATATAACTTCGATTGACTCCAAAACTTAAATTACAACATCAGGTACGTGTTTCTATTGGATAGAAGATATAAAAAAATTAACGACGACCACAATGAATTTCCGGAAAAGCGTATCTGCACGATTTTGCTGCTATTTTCTTCGTTTACTGGAAAGTTTGATTAAAATTTTAAATGTTATTCGTAATTATTGAATAAGCACCCCAAAATGGTTCAATTTGCGTTTTTTAACAAATTGATTATGGCTATTTAAAAAAAGAGACTGATTTTTTTGCCACGCTTGTGGTAACCGTGTAAAAATGAAACTTATATGGTAAATACAGTGCGATCGCAAAAATCTTTAATCACGCTTCAGTGACAAATCTCAACAAGCTTTACACAACGTTTCAACTTGCTGCTTCCATCTATTTTATTAAAGTTGAGCTCGAACGACCACCTAGTCAAATTGTTTTGAAAAATGTTTCAAATTCAGTTTCAACAATTAAAAGTTGTTTCGCTGGGGACGAGAATCACGTGGAAGTCCCGCGACTCCAGAAGACATTAAATTAGTAGAAGAAAGTTACTGGCGCTTAAAAACAGAAGAAATTTCTGCACAGACCGACGCACGAAGGGCGAAAACTCCAAAAATCTGGCCAAAATTCGAAAAATTAATGCATTGGTTTAGAACCTTTTGTCCTGCAATGTAAGCATGATAAAAACCAGTTCCAGGAGGTCTTTGACCCCCTAAAACTTTACATGATATGGAGCAAAATACTTCTCCTCCAAGAATGTTTTACAAGCAATGACAAAACTTGGAGAAACTTTACATCCAATGTAGTGAATGCTTCAAAGTTCGTGATTTTCTTGCACAAATGCAAGAAAGTATTGGAGGGTGAAGAATGATGTACGTTGAAAAAAAATTACGTTTTCTCTTTAGTTGAGATTAAAACAAAATTGATGTATGACTAGTTTGAAACAAAAAAAATTACAGTTGTTCTGAGTAGAATCAAGTCTGTAGGTCTAATAGTTGAGATACAGCCTTTCAAAGTTTATTAATTTTTTCCCAAAAAAGTAAAACTTTTGGTCAACTTTGGACCTAAAAATCAGGGAAAATACGTATTCTATAAAGGAAGTTATACGGATAGAAGTTACAGCAAATTTAATTAGCTTTCATTTAAGCTCAACCGTACGAGTTTAGGCCTTATGGTTGACACAGGCCAACAGCTTCTCCTTAGTCATTGATAAGGTGGTCGACTCTTCAAACATGACCTCGTTATATTGAAGGGAATTGTAGCGACTCACACGCTCTGCAGTTTTGGTGCTCTTCTCTGCCACATCTTGTGGGTAACCATCAAAAACTACAGCAACATTTCGCCCATAATGGTTCAGGGTGTAGCTGACATTCCTTGCAATAATGGCCATGATAAAGTCATTCCGATGCCATGTCACCTTATGTAATAGGTAACCTCCGTCGTGTTGGCTCCTAGAGAGATGTTCTGGGGCAGCGGTGTGAAAGCCGAGAAAAAATTAGATTTCATCCCTTTCCGCATTCCTCCTTCGCTGAAAAGAGACATGGGATACGGAGGTAACTCATATGTGAAATGTTCTTTCAGTTCTTTGTCGGACTGCTTCACTATACACATTCGCTGGAAGAAGTGAGTGACTCAACATCCACTCGATTATCCCTCACTTTTATGGAGGTGCTCAATTATTTCATTATCTATTTTATTACCTATTTTATTAAGAATCTGAGGGTACATAATTTTTTCACGTTTCTCAACTTTTATGTTCACGCAATATACCTTTCAGAATTAAATTATGGTGGTTAATAAAGAGTACCTAGTATTTTTTGTGTGTAAATTACCCATTACCATAATTAGAGCTCGTAAGGTCGAATTTACGAAAAAAAAAACGATTTTTCCATTTTTGGTTATTTGAGGATTGTGAGAGAACCATAAGGTCTAAAGACGTACGCTTGAGCTTAAATGAAAGCTAATTAAATTTGCTATAACTTCTATTTATATAACTTCCTTTGTAGAATACGTATATTTCCGGTTTTTTAGGTCCAAACATGACCAAAAGTTAAAATTTCACATTTTTAGAAAAAATTAGGAAATTTTGAAAGGCTGTATCTCAGTAACTATTAGACCTACAGAACTACACTAGATCTCGTTTTGTAGCAAATTTTATCTACTTTGAATAAGTGTGGATTAATTATTCCCGACAAACGCATCGTTTCAAAGTTATTTCAAGAAAACCAGCATAACGGCAAAAGTTCCCAAACAACATACCAAAAAATCAGAACTAGCTGTTCACTTGGCGATTTTAAGACTTTTTTGTGTACGATTTGACTGGCCTATATATTTATAAGTTCTGAACAAAGCTCATAATCGAACTCTCTATGTAAAAATATACAAAATCAAATCTATAGCTCTCAACATTAATCGAAAACTGCTCAAATTTGTTTTTGCAATAAAAATATGAAATTATAATGATATACATATCCTACCAATTATCATTTAAAAATTTATGTATTACTTATAAATATGAGTTTGGATGTTCCACGATGTATAAAAAATCAATCAAACTAAACATAAAAACATTTTATGGCGACTAAACCTTTTCATGTCACCGTATATTATGTATTCAATAGAATGAATCAACTTAGTATGCAATACGATAATTAAGGAGTCCTTTGAATAATCATTCATGAGCAGCACGCGTATTGTGAATAAATTTATAGAATAATAAAATTTGTTTAAAAAATAACCTTCCCAGGAGAATATCGCCGTTCCACGCCCCCTCATCTTTATAAGTAATTTATTTATTTCGTATAAGTAAGAGGGAAAAGTTCGCTAGTCATAGATAATCGATTTATCAAATATAATCGATTAGGGTGAGATTGATTATGCGAATTATTCTAAATAAATATTATTTTATTTAAGGGTGTACATAAAATAGCCAAAGGGTTGCCAGGACGTCGTATCCTGCGCATGACCTTAGCGTCCGCACCCAGACGACTTATTGAAATATCGAACCCCCGCCCTACTCACCCAACAGCAGCAGCTTGATGTCCTTGGCTGCCTGAATCCCATCTTCTTTGAGATTTTTCTCGATCTGTTTGCTTCTAGCCAGGGCTGCCCGCTCTTCTGCTGAAGAAGTGCACCCCATCCTGCACGTTCCCTCCTTACAAAACGTCGCGCCGGTTTATTTCCACCCTTTCGAACACTGAAACCACCACACACCCTGTCTCACTTTTCACCTGCCACTGACTAAAACTAACACTGGTCGGCACTCATAATTCTTTTATATTGTTCTGCAACAAGCGTCGACTTGATTTTTCCAATCTATTGATACTGTTTTGTTTTATGGATATTTGACAGACCGGCCGTGATGTTTCTACGAAGAGCGCGTCCGCCACCGTTCGTCAGAAACGCACATTCGCTCGATTCTGTGCAACACTTGGTGCGCCTGCGTTGCACCACTCTCTACTCATACTCACACCACGCATCGCCACAGTGATGGCGAAAACGAGGAACCCCTACTCTAACTACTATTTTCCGCTCCGATTTGATTTTCATATAGTCCAGGACGATATCCAAAAATATATTGTTATATTATCTAGAGAAAAACAAACTCATACATAAACTTCAAGTTTTCTAGAAAACATTTCATTTGAATTCGATGAAAGGTAATTATACACTTTCACGGTCACCTGGTATTTTGGCTCTAGAAAATCGAAAAATGGATGGATTTTAATGATCTTGCTCTCAAAATGTTCCATTTTACGGCGTATTTATAAAAAAAAATTAATAGAAATAGCTGAATGAAAATTTCTCATAGTTTTACTGTTTTAAATCGTAAAAAAAACGGTTTTGCAAAATAATCCTTTACAAAAAATTATCTTATTATCAGATAAAGTTCTTATATTTTTTTTGCATTCTACATAAATTAATGAACAATTTAAAAAAAAATCCAAAAAGAATGAGTTTTTCAGTTTTTATAGCTTAAAATGAAATCGATGAAAAACAATCAATTTTCGTGAATAGTTTCGTACTATATTCTTCAATGTTAATAGTTTTTGAACCATTAAAAATCGAAAAATAGATAAATTTTATAATTTTGGTCTCAAAATGTTCCATTTTACGACGAATTTATGAAAAACACGGGGTTAGTGGCCGAATTTTCGGTTTTTAATAGTTTTAAACCTTAAATAGTAGAAAAACTTTTTTTTTCAAAATATTCATTTTTTATGTAAATTGCGAAAAAAAATATACGAACTTGATTCCACGACGTCAGAAACAGTTACGAATGATTATATGTAGAAAGTCATTTTTTTGCATTTAAAGTCATGAAACTGTAAAAAATATTTATTTTTTTTTTAATTTTCGACCAAGATCATTAAAACCCATCCATTTTTCGATTTTCTAGAGCCAACCTAATATAACTACCTAACCTAACCTAACCAAAAAACCAGGTGACCGCGAAAGTGTATAATTACCATAATTTTTTGTGAAGGATTATTTTACAAAACCGTTTTTTTACGATTTAAAACAGTAAAACTATGAGAAATTTTCATTCCAGCTATTTCTACTAATTTTTTTTATAAATCCGCCGTAAAATGGAACATTTTGAGACCAAGATCATTAAAATCCATCCATTTTTCGATTTTCTAGAGCCAACCTAATCTAACCTAACCTAACCTAACCAAAAAACCAGGTGACCGCGAAAGTGTATAATTACCATAATTTTTTGTAAAGGATTATTTTACAAAACCGTTTTTTTACGATTTAAAACAGTAAAACTATGAGAAATTTTCATTCCAGCTATTTCTACTAATTTTTTTTATAAATCCGCCGTAAAATGGAACATTTTGAGACCAAGATCATTAAAACCCATCCATTTTTCGATTTTCTAGAGCCAACCTAATCTAACCTAACCTAACCTAACCAAAAAACCAGGTGACCGCGAAAGTGTATAATTACCATAATTTTTTGTAAAGGATTATTTTACAAAACCGTTTTTTTACGATTTAAAACAGTAAAACTATGAGAAATTTTCATTCCAGCTATTTCTACTAATTTTTTTTATAAATCCGCCGTAAAATGGAACATTTTGAGACCAAGATCATTAAAATCCATCCATTTTTCGATTTTCTAGAGCCAACCTAATCTAACCTAACCTAACCAAAAAACCAGGTGACCGCGAAAGTGTATAATTACCATAATTTTTTGTAAAGGATTATTTTACAAAACCGTTTTTTTACGATTTAAAACAGTAAAACTATGAGAAATTTTCATTCCAGCTATTTCTACTAATTTTTTTTATAAATCCGCCGTAAAATGGAACATTTTGAGACCAAGATCATTAAAATCCATCCATTTTTCGATTTTCTAGAGCCAACCTAATCTAACCTAACCTAACCAAAAAACCAGGTGACCGCGAAAGTGTATAATTACCATAATTTTTTGTAAAGGATTATTTTACAAAACCGTTTTTTTACGATTTAAAACAGTAAAACTATGAGAAATTTTCATTCCAGCTATTTCTACTAATTTTTTTTATAAATCCGCCGTAAAATGGAACATTTTGAGACCAAGATCATTAAAACCCATCCATTTTTCGATTTTCTAGAGCCAACCTAATCTAACCTAACCTAACCTAACCAAAAAAACAGGTGACCGCGAAAGTGTATAATTATCATAATTTTTTGTAAAGGATTATTTTACAAAACCGTTTTTTTACGATTTAAAACAGTAAAACTATGAGAAATTTTCATTCCAGCTATTTCTACTAATTTTTTTTATAAATCCGCCGTAAAATGGAACATTTTGAGACCAAGATCATTAAAATCCATCCATTTTTCGATTTTCTAGAGCCAACCTAATCTAACCTAACCTAACCTAACCAAAAAACCAGGTGACCGCGAAAGTGTATAATTACCATAATTTTTTGTAAAGGATTATTTTACAAAACCGTTTTTTTACGATTTAAAACAGTAAAACTATGAGAAATTTTCATTCCAGCTATTTCTACTAATTTTTTTTATAAATCCGCCGTAAAATGGAACATTTTGAGACCAAGATCATTAAAACCCATCCATTTTTCGATTTTCTAGAGCCAACCTAATCTAACCTAACCTAACCTAACCAAAAAAACAGGTGACCGCGAAAGTGTATAATTATCATAATTTTTTGTAAAGGATTATTTTACAAAACCGTTTTTTTACGATTTAAAACAGTAAAACTATGAGAAATTTTCATTCCAGCTATTTCTACTAATTTTTTTTATAAATCCGCCGTAAAATGGAACATTTTGAGACCAAGATCATTAAAATCCATCCATTTTTCGATTTTCTAGAGCCAACCTAATCTAACCTAACCTAACCAAAAAACCAGGTGACCGCGAAAGTGTATAATTACCATAATTTTTTGTAAAGGATTATTTTACAAAACCGTTTTTTTACGATTTAAAACAGTAAAACTATGAGAAATTTTCATTCCAGCTATTTCTACTAATTTTTTTTATAAATCCGCCGTAAAATGGAACATTTTGAGACCAAGATCATTAAAACCCATCCATGTTTCGATTTTCTAGAGCCAACCTAATCTAACCTAACCTAACCTAACCAAAAAAACAGGTGACCGCGAAAGTGTATAATTACCATAATTTTTTGTAAAGGATTATTTTACAAAACCGTTTTTTTACGATTTAAAACAGTAAAACTATGAGAAATTTTCATTCCAGCTATTTCTACTAATTTTTTTTATAAATCCGCCGTAAAATGGAACATTTTGAGACCAAGATCATTAAAATCCATCCATTTTTCGATTTTCTAGAGCCAACCTAATCTAACCTAACCTAACCAAAAAACCAGGTGACCGCGAAAGTGTATAATTACCATAATTTTTTGTAAAGGATTATTTTACAAAACCGTTTTTTTACGATTTAAAACAGTAAAACTATGAGAAATTTTCATTCCAGCTATTTCTACTAATTTTTTTTATAAATCCGCCGTAAAATGGAACATTTTGAGACCAAGATCATTAAAATCCATCCATTTTTCGATTTTCTAGAGCCAACCTAATCTAACCTAACCTAACCAAAAAACCAGGTGACCGCGAAAGTGTATAATTACCATAATTTTTTGTAAAGGATTATTTTACAAAACCGTTTTTTTACGATTTAAAACAGTAAAACTATGAGAAATTTTCATTCCAGCTATTTCTACTAATTTTTTTTATAAATCCGCCGTAAAATGGAACATTTTGAGACCAAGATCATTAAAACCCATCCATTTTTCGATTTTCTAGAGCCAACCTAATCTAACCTAACCTAACCTAACCAAAAAAACAGGTGACCGCGAAAGTGTATAATTATCATAATTTTTTGTAAAGGATTATTTTACAAAACCGTTTTTTTACGATTTAAAACAGTAAAACTATGAGAAATTTTCATTCCAGCTATTTCTACTAATTTTTTTTATAAATCCGCCGTAAAATGGAACATTTTGAGACCAAGATCATTAAAATCCATCCATTTTTCGATTTTCTAGAGCCAACCTAATCTAACCTAACCTAACCTAACCAAAAAACCAGGTGACCGCGAAAGTGTATAATTACCATAATTTTTTGTAAAGGATTATTTTACAAAACCGTTTTTTTACGATTTAAAACAGTAAAACTATGAGAAATTTTCATTCCAGCTATTTCTACTAATTTTTTTTATAAATCCGCCGTAAAATGGAACATTTTGAGACCAAGATCATTAAAACCCATCCATTTTTCGATTTTCTAGAGCCAACCTAATCTAACCTAACCTAACCTAACCAAAAAAACAGGTGACCGCGAAAGTGTATAATTATCATAATTTTTTGTAAAGGATTATTTTACAAAACCGTTTTTTTACGATTTAAAACAGTAAAACTATGAGAAATTTTCATTCCAGCTATTTCTACTAATTTTTTTTATAAATCCGCCGTAAAATGGAACATTTTGAGACCAAGATCATTAAAATCCATCCATTTTTCGATTTTCTAGAGCCAACCTAATCTAACCTAACCTAACCTAACCAAAAAACCAGGTGACCGCGAAAGTGTATAATTACCATAATTTTTTGTAAAGGATTATTTTACAAAACCGTTTTTTTTACGATTTAAAACAGTAAAACTATGAGAAATTTTCATTCCAGCTATTTCTACTAATTTTTTTTTATAAATCTGTCGTAAAATGGAACATTTTGAGACCAAGATCATTAAAATCCATCCATTTTTCGATTTTCTAGAGCCAACCTAATCTAACCTAACCTAACCAAAAAACCAGGTGACGGCGAAAGTGTATAATTACCATAATTTTTTGTAAAGGATTATTTTACAAAACCGTTTTTTTACGATTTAAAACAGTAAAACTATGAGAAATTTTCATTCCAGCTATTTCTACTAATTTTTTTTATAAATCCGCCGTAAAATGGAACATTTTGAGACCAAGATCATTAAAATCCATCCATTTTTCGATTTTCTAGAGCCAACCTAATCTAACCTAACCTAACCTAACCAAAAAAACAGGTGACCGCGAAAGTGTATAATTACCATAATTTTTTGTAAAGGATCATTTTGCAAAACCGTTTTATTTACGATTTAAAACAGTAAAACTATGAGAAATTTTCATTCCAGCTATTTCTACTAATTTTTTTTTATAAATCCGCCGTAAAATGGAACATTTTGAGACCAAGATCATTAAAATCCATCCATTTTTCGATTTTCTAGAGCAAAAAAACCAGGTGACCGCGAAAGTGTATAATTACCCGATGAAAATACGTAAAATTTCAATATTGAATGTCTCGACATTTTGTTCGTATTATTGAATATAAAGTAAAATAATAATAACCGGTGTTTATTTTTATTAGATAATTTACGGAAAATCGGGATTTACGGAGATCAGTTTTTTCAAAAATGATTCCAAGATACATTTCAAAACGTGTCAATACTAAGCTTACGTCAAAACATAGTAACTACGATGGATAGCACACAACTCGGATCCAGGGTCTTGACAAAGGGGGGTCATTAGTATTAGGACTAGTACTCCCCCAAAGATATGGCATTTTAAGCTTTATACCCACAAAATATAAGTTAATTATATTATTTTTGACAGAATAATGACGAATTTTGATCAATTTTTACTTTAAACCTCAATTCCTCATCGACTTTGAAACAAAAAACTAAGTTAATTAATCAGTATCGAGAGGGAAGTTTCATGACCTCCATGAACTCCCCTAGATCCGCGCTTGATAGCACAGAATTTTGCTTCATAACCCCAACTGCCAACAGAAAGATAAAAGAGGCTAAAGGAAAATTGTTAAGAGAAAAATGTCAAGAGACAGAAGAGCTGGAACGGAGACTTAACAGCTTTAACGTACATAAAAGAGTCAAAGAATTTACCTGAACTAACAGAAAGTCATGGGAGTCACGACCCCCCTGGATTCGCGCTTGATAGCACAGTTTTTTGCTTCATAACCCCAACTGCCAACAGAAAGATAAAAGAGGCTAAAGGAAAATGGTTAAGAGAAAAATGTCAAGAAATAGAAGAGCTGGAACGGAGACTTAACAGCTTTAACGTACATAAAAGAGTCAAAGAATTTACCTGAACTAACAGAAAGTCATGGGAGTCACGACCCCCCTGGATTCGCGCTTGATAGCCCAGATTTTTGCTTAATAACCCCAATGTCAACAGAAAGATAAAAGAGGGTAAAGAAAAATGGTTAAGAGAAAAATATCAAGAGATAGAAGAGCTGGAACGGAGACATGACAGTTTTAACGTACATAAAAGAGTCAAAGAATTTACCTAAACTAACAGAAAGTCATGGGAGTCACGACCCCCCTGGATTCGCGCTTGATAGCACAGATTTTTGCTTCATAACCCCAACTGCCAACAGAAAGATAAAAGAGGCTAAAGGAAAATGGTTAAGAGAAAAATGTCAAGAAATAGAAGAGCTGGAACGGAGACTTAACAGCTTTAACGTACATAAAAGAGTCAAAGAATTTACCTGAACTAACAGAAAGTCATGGGAGTCACGACCCCCCTGGATCCGCGCTTGATTGCACAGATTTTTGCTTAATAACCCCAACTGCCAACAGAAAGATAAAAGAGGCTAAAGAAAAATGGTTAAGAGAAAAATGTCAAAAAGAGTCAAAGAATTTATCTACACTAACAGGAAAAGAAACGTTGGAAAGTTGATAAACGAAAACAACAAGCTCATTATAGACAACGAAGGGCAGTTGGAGATATGGGAAAACTACATCAAAAATTTGTTTACTGATGATCCTCATGCAATGAATACTCTTGATCTGGATGGTCCCGAGATAATGAAAAGTGAGGTAATAAAAGCCATAGAACAAACAACGGATGGAAAAGCAACAGGATGCGATGAAATACCGGTTGAATTTTTGAAAGTTATCAATGAGAACAATATGAATATCGTGTTTAATAAGATCTAAGCTACCGGTCAAATTCCATCCGACTGGTTGAAATCTACGTTTATAACATTCCCCAAAAAAGCAAACTCCAAAAAGTGCAACGAATATCGCCTGATAATCTTAATGAGCCACACACTGAAGGTATTCTTTAGAATTATTTATTCTAGAATAAGAACAAAATTAGAAGAGCTAATAGGTCGTACAGGGAACCCCTCTTTGTGATGCAGGTCTTGATTCAAAAATTCCTAGATCAGCAAAAAGATGTTTATGCTTACTTTGTCGATTAAGAGAAAGCATTTGACACTATCAACCACGACAAACTGATTATATCGATCAGGACTCGACACCAAGGATATTCAGATTATAAAAAAATCTGTATTGGAATCAAATTCAATATGGAGACATGAAAAGTCAGGACATAGGCATTGCTAGGGGTGTTAGGCAAGGTTGCATTGCTGTTCAACTTGTACTCAGAACAAATACTTATAAAGATACTGGAAGAATGTGATAAGGGCATCAAAATTAACGATGTATCAATCAACAGTATTATTGGCAGATTACGTCGAAGATCTACAGATGATGAAAGCTGGTCTTAAGATCAACAGAAAGAAAACCAATTTTATGGTGATTAGTAAGAGAAAAATACAAAATGTTGAGAGAGTACACCGCTTCAAATACTTGGCATATACAATAAATGATGTATGGAACCCTGATTTAGAGATTCAGATTAGAATTGAAATGGCAAGATCCACATTCATAAAAATGAGAAACCTCTTGAGTAACCGCAGCAACCTGAGCATTGGTACCCCAAAAATGTTAAGTACTCTCCACGCTGCTTTACGGTGTGGAAGGGTGGACGCTAAAAGTAGCACCAATGAAAAAATTAGAAGCTTTTGATATGGAGGAGAGGGTTAGGTAGAAAGAAAAAATCCTGGCTGAAAAATGGTTCCAAATACCAGAAGATTCGAATATAATTCGTGCGGCCCAAAATATCAAATGATGGTCGCCAACCTTATCATATCATTAATTGTTATTATTTATTGAAAAAACTCACATAAGGTATTTAAATACAATCAAATCTTTCTTAGAAAACTAATAAATAAATTTGTACTAAACACTATCGAAGATCGTACTACTCTCACTTAATTTGTTAATGTCAATTTGCTGCCACTTTTTTCAAAACCTTTCATCTATAATTATCACATCCTATTTAAAATATTAAAATGGTAGAATTAACTGCATATGCATTTGATGTATGATTTTGTTTCTGGTAACTCGTCAAAAAGTTTTATACTGAACGCTTTCCAGGGGTTTTAATACCTCCTGTAGCTATTTTCAATAAATAATTTATGATAATTTTCTTCAGAATATGTCTTTATGGCGATCAGTGTCCTTGGCAAGTACAACGATCTAAAAATCGAAATTTTTTGAGTTAAACAAACAGTACTTTTTTGTTAAGAAATCAATCTTTAGATTGTACACTTCTGGATGGTTAATCATTGGGCGTGAGCCGCCCCTGGACATCAGATAGTAGTGTAGAATTATTTATTCCGACACAAACACTCCTTGGATATTCGTAATCATCCATTGAAACTTTTCGAAACTTTAAAAGCCTGTAACTCACTTTTTTGCATCAAGTCCCGAAACACCCTGTATATTGCTGAATAAAGAATGAAAAATCATTTCAAACTCAATATATTGAAAAGACAAATGAAGAATAAAACAACTTTCGGACCTCACTGTATAATAAATCTTGTAATTTCTCTTCCTCTCTCAAATGGTTTATAATAAATTTGGTATTCTAGACGATTCTAAATATAAGAAATCTATTTTTCAACCGGACTATTCTACTTACTCTACATATTATGGAGGAAATAATTTTATTATCCATTATAATATTGGCGTAGTGGCAGTGAGATCTGGCGAAACGTACAAATAATATGAATAAACCAAACCAAAATCGAAGCTACATTAAATTCAAGTAGAATTATTTTGTTGATTTTTGTGGGTGGATTGACATGTACGCATGTAACCAATTTTTAGCAACTTTAATTACGTGGCGCTAAACTAAATTGGTAAATGTTTACTTTATTAATTAATAACCTGATTGCACTTAAATGAATGTATGCAAACAACTTGATAAATAAGTATACAAGAGATTCAAGCAACTAAGATTGTCTTCTTCAACTTTCTCCTTACCTAATTTCTTTGTTGCTTTAGCCCTTTTACTTGTTCCTAGTTCAAAACTTTCTTATTCATCAGGGCTTCAACACCAGAATACTATTTTGAGTCTTCCTCTAGCTTTTTATATCTTGTTCTTTCGAAAGGTTTTTCTTTTATCGGTCTCAACTGCTTCTGTAGACTTAAAATAATTCCAAAAGTCATATCCCCGAGAGTTTTTCTTTTTAAGTACTCCTTTGATCAACTTTAGTATCAATCAGGAGCGTAGCCAGGATTTAGTTTTGGAAGGGGTTTGCTTTGAAGTAAATAAAACAACAAAAATATACTTGCATGAAATTTAATATCTATATGTTCATCGGAAAATTTACGACTTGAGCCCAGCAGCCGTCCGGAGAAACTTCTACAAAACTTCGCTCATTCCGACCGAGGAACGTGGCGAATAATCGAGAAACAACGCAAAGTTTCCATGCAATACAAAATAGTTCGGTATCTCGACTAGAGATGGCGTTACTGCATCTGCCTCTCGTCAAAAGATGGCGGTAGACGCTACTATATATATTCAAATGTAATAATTTAACTCTCTTTACTCCTCGAATTTTGCTTATTTCGGGGGGGAGGGTTGAGCCCCCAAAACCCTCTCCTTGGCTACGTCCGTGGTCTCAATGCTTTTCTATACCTTCCTCGTTCCCTTTTATAGAGTTCAATGACTTTTTGGTCGAAGTATTTGGGGTTCACGATTTAAAAAAAAAATCCATTATTAAAAACTTGATTATGTATATAATTATGTAATTTATGGTATTCTCTACACTCTGACCCCAAGGGATCTATTGTGTCCACTTTTCTTGCTATGGCACTGGGGATACTCAGTGTTTACAGCTGATCTATGAATCCTACTCATTTTAGAAAGTTTAGGATATGAGCGGGCTCTTGCTGCAAAAGATCTTCATCTTTTATTTCATACGCTTCCAGGTGTAAAGCTCTGGACTTCCGAAGTCTAGATATAAGTTTCGTTTTCTATGAAACAGAATGTGCACGTTGTACTCTAAAATTAGCGTCATCAAGCTTCCACTGAGGTGGTAATTTCCCGACAAAACTCCTATTAGTATTAGTAAATTATTTTTACCTAGGTTGATACATTCGACAAATCTTTCCTAATTATGGTTTACCAGGATCATCTTTGCTTGCCTCAACTTCTTTTCCAGTTTTTGGTTTTACTTCTTCTATCTGGGCCCGTATACTCCTAATCCAGTTTTATCTGCTGTTTTGGAGCCATACTTAATTTTGGAAGCCTGCAGACTGCAAAATTCATTTAGCAAATGATGCCAGTTAGCCCCATTTTTATGATGATCTTTCAGTAAAAATTCAAATAAATTTATGTGAGGTTATCCTTATCATCGTTGATTCCAGCATTGTAGATGTTTTTTAACCCTTTTTTGTCAGTACCTTATCATTTTTCAATTGAAGGAAAAACGCACTTTCATCACAATTGAAAACGCGTGTTGCGTTATTAGTTACATCTAATAGATTCTCAATCCTTCTGTGGTATCAGCTACAGAACAATGGAAAAAGTACTGAAAAAGAAGGTAGTTGGGGGGAAAACCAATTATTGGGATAACTTACAGGGGTAAAGACTCTTCTGGGAAACTATAAGCAGAGTAGATTTGAATTCTCTCGCCTATAAACTAAAGATTTTGAGGATAATGATTTCCAGTTTAATCCGGTTTCATCAGCATTATAAACAAAATCCAAGTCATAATTATTTTTATCCAATTTCTTCTTAATATCATTTTTAAACGACTTTGCTGGGTCTACATTAGCAGAAATTTTTTCACCTCTAATCTCCAATTCACGAAATCCATGACGAGATTTAACCCTTGATTATTTAATTGGTCGCAGTTGATAGTCCAGATAATCGTGAATCTGTATAACTGAGGACCAGATAATTTTTATTAAATATTTTTAAAGTTAATTTTTTTAACCGCATTTATAAACAATTAAAACACATACTTTTTTAATGAAAATTTAATAATAACATATAAAAAACCACATCAAGTATCTACAATGGTATCAAATACTGTAATGAAATTTTCTATTGTTGAAATTAAACTAAAGAATTATCATAGTACATGTTATTCATATTTCGTCTTTGAATATCTCTAATTTCTACGATATCAGTCTTTAATCGGAGTTTCAATATTTGTTTCCAAATTGCTTCTCTATGAACATCATTTGTAATACCGAGTCTAAGAAGAGAGTTATCATTGATCCTTAAAAGAGATCTACCTGTAATTTCATGTTGATTAAAATTGTCGACATATAAGTGATAATAATCACTGCAATGTCTTCTTAACCATTTCTGAACATCCACTACATTCCATGAATATACTGATTTAGGTTTGGTGTTAGTAGCTTTTACCTCAAAACAATAAAAATTGATAGAATACTGTAATTAATTGTGATTTTATTGTTTCATAGAAATAAAACATCTGTAAGTAAAAATAATAATAACAAGTACATTTTCCGTTATAAATTATTTTATTAAGCAAAAGTATTTACCTTTGTATTACTTGTTGTATTTGATACTTCTTCAGTTCTAGCCTCGACCATAATAATAATTTAATACATTAAAGAATAAGAAAATACAAGAAAAAAGTGGTTCGGTAAACAAATTATTTATCCTTTTGTGATGGTTGACCTTTGACCTTTTTCTTCTTCTTAAGGTTGGGTAGGCCTTAATCGTCAGGGCTACTCGGCCTGTTTTTTGATGACTATCCTACTTCCTATACTAATACTGATACTGACCAAGTTCTAGAATTATGATGTTTTGGTGAATCACTTGAAAATTTTTATATAATTTTTTTGCTTTTACTGCGTGGAAATTTAAACACCTTTAACCTTTTTCTTCTTCTTCTTCTTAAGGTTGGGTAGGCCTCAGTTGTTAGGAGAATTCAGCCTGTTTTCCAATTACTATCAAACTTCCTATCTATTCATTTACACTGTGTACTTGCTAACACTGACCAAGTTCTAGAATTATAATATGATGTTTTGGTGAAGAATATAACTTTTATGTTTTCAATGCTTGCAAATTTAAACAGTATGACTTGCACTGATAATGGACCGTAAGCTTTATTCGTAGTATATTAAAGTTAATCAAGGAGCAGTTATAAAAAACTTGGGATGGGTCTTGCTTTCCGCTATAGGGGCATAAATCCAAAGAGGATGAAGAGAAAGATGTTGTACAATCATTTTGTCAAGACCTATTTATTTTCAACATATCATTTGTACTTCATTATAAAAATAAATGTTAATTTGAACATCATATTTTGTCCAAGTATATATACTTCTGATAAAATATAATAAGAAATTGAGTTTTTTTTAGTTTCCATTAAGTGGCTCAACTATACGAAAATTATCAGCAAGAGGCCATATTTCGCTACATGTCAGCACACTAACCTCATTGTTGTATGTAATTTCCATTTTATACATTATTGCCAAAGTTTACTATTTTATATATTGGTGAGTTACATATTAATTGAAATTCGTATTTTGTTACTTGCTTAAGATTACGTATCAACATGACAGCATTAGCAACGTTAACGGCAACATATACCGATTCAGAAGGTGAAGAAGATGGTCGTGATGAAAACTATGAAAATGTTAATGACCAAGACGTTGTTATGGGATCTCCACATTCTCCTGAAGAAAATCGTTCTTATACATCTTCCCAACCAACTAGTCCGGCACCTATTAAAATAACTACAAAAGTTGCTAAATTGGTGTCGTATATAGATGATACTGTTGTTTCTGATGATGAAGGAGAATCTGAATATTTACCACACGAAGTTATTATAATGAAGGATACGAGTAACAATGGGGATGAGAATTTGATAGATGAAGAGGGCATGATACCTCCAGAGCCTCCAGGTCACTGTTCTACAGAGTTACAAGATAAAATTACAAAATTGTATGAAAAAATGCTAACACAACAAATGGATATGAATGCAGTAATTCAGAAGAGGAAAGATTTTAGAAATCCCAGCATTTATGAGAAACTAATACAGTTTTGTGATTTGAATGAATTGGGTGAGTAAAAGAAGCAAGTATTAAATGCAGATTTGTTGAAAATATTTTATACAGCAATTATCAATATTAGTGAGATTATAGTATAATAGTATACAGAACACTAAGAAGGGAGCAATCCATGACAATGATGGAAATTATTGGTAAACAAAAGTTGCTGATATCATTTTTGTACTACTGTGCTATAATACTAAGGTGTTGAATAAAACTGTTTGCTCATTCAAGGTTTAAGTTCGGTAAACCAGAAATGAATAATTACAGTAGATATTTGATTATCGGGGCTTATCTGTACTAAACCTCTACTGATTACCGAATATTAAGATATCCTTTATCTTCAGTAACGACTCCATGCACTGTGTATTCTAGAGACCTTATTGTAAAAAATGCGTTTTGAATACTAGTTTCTTCCTTTTCACTCTACATATAAATTGCTTTTTTCAAATTTAGATGTTTCTGATTTTCCATAAATTTAGTGGTGACTTGCTAACTTCTGGATGCAGTGGTGGCAAATTTTGTTAAAACATTTTTTATTTTAATTTATAAAACTATATCATTGTTTACAAGTAGAAGATGAATTTTAATAATATTTGATCATTGTTGCTAATCTTTATGAATCTCTCTGTAAATTTTTATAGCTAAAGAGAGAATTTTAAGATCTTGTTGGAGTTAATTGTATCTGGAGAATGTACTAGTGAAATGTAAAAAAGCCTACAAAAAAGAAAAAGATTGGACATTGTAATATCTACAGGTGGTTACTTTCAGAATTAACGCATTTGATGTTACCATAAATAGATTTATATCTGAATTAGCAAAACAATAAAAATACTATAATGGATTTAGAGAGAAATTTTCATTTCTTACAAAATTTAGTGAGTTGTTACTATCAATACCAACAGAAAAACATAGTTTCCTAGAAAAAGTGTATCGAGATGATTTAGAAACAGCATTCAAAGCTGCCTTTCATCTGAAAGAATTTTGATGGTACAAAGTTCTAGATCAATAAAAATTATTGTTTCTCCTTGCATGAAGGAAATTTAAAAAACATTTATTCTAACTTTTATAATAGCAATTTGTATTGCTTTGTGTACACCAATGACAATTGTCCATTTAAAAGAAGCTATTTTTGCTTAAAATTAGTGGAGCACTATTTACGAATAACTTTTAATCAAAAAATGTTGAACGGTTCAGCTTTTTTATGCATAGCACATAATGAACGAGATTCCATATGATGGTATAATTAATGATTTTGTGGATTCAGAGGCCTACCAAATGTATTTTAATTTTTTGTAATTCAATTTAAATATTAACAGATAATTTTAATTTGATTATTGTTAAACTGGGAGTGTAATAAAAAATAAATATCAACATTATTCATTATCACATATTATATAAGTGTTCAATAGTTTTATGTCATACCTTATACCTTACTTTGAAAGTAGTATAAGATTGCAATTTTCTTTGTTTAAAATAATATTTTTTAACAAGAAAATTTTCAAGAATTTTAGTTCTCGAATAATAGAGTTCAATGTTTATCATTAAAAAATGTAATATAAATAATTGTGAACCAAGGATTGAATACCAGAGGTCAGTAGATGAGACAAATCTAAATCTGCCACTGTTTTGCTGCCAGTTACATGATAAGAAAATTACTGTTTGCTAGTTGATTTTATTTTTTTATAGGAACAAACTATCCACCATCTATGTATGATCCATTAAAATGGAGTAAAGAATCTTATTATGAAGAATTGGCAAAAGTTCAAAAGGCAGAAATGGATAAACGTGAAAAAGATAAAAAAGGGAAAGTTGAGTTTGTCTCAGGTTCTAAAAAGTCCGAAGAAGATAAAAAGAGGAAAAGTAAATGGGATCAACCTGGAGGAGGGAATGCAGCTCCTCAATCAATTAAACCAGCTGGTTTAGTTCAACCTACATTAACAACATCATCAACTGGTACAAAAGGAACTGTCATTTCAGCTTTTGGTTCATTACCTAAAAAACCAAGACCATGAAAACATGTCTTTATAATGACTGGGAAAATTTTATTTATTGTAAGCTACCTGTCTGTCCAATATGTATATATTTAGTTTAGTATGTAATGAAGAAGAAACTGAAAAGTATATACGAGATATGCAAATTAACAATACAAGAAACAAACAATCATTTGGGGTGAGAAAATGAAAAGCTAGAATGTGTTTGAATATTTAATAAAAATGGATTATTCTTAATTGTAATAGTTACCTATAGATAATAAATTTTTTCTTCTGGTGAACTATAATTATGTTTTCAAGTCCAGTGCAAGGTTGGAGACTAGTACTTTCGCTTTTTACTGATAGAGAGCTTTGCTTTAGAAGCAAGTAGTGCGTGGTTTTTATTAGTTGTGGGTTAATTTTAAATGGAGTTTATTTCCATAAAGGAAATGAGGTTCACAAAGAAATACGTGAAGTTTATGGTGTAGATTGCTTAACAAAACGCAAGTGTCAGAATTGGTATCAAAAATTCCATTCTGGAGATTTTTCCCTCAAAGATGAGCAACGTTCTGGCCGACCTACTGAAGTTGATGATGACCAAATTAAAGTCATAATTGAAGAGGATCGTCATATAACTGTTCAAGGGGTTTGCGAAGAGGCACACAACAATTGAAAAACACTTAAATGTTTTGGGCAAGTTAAGAAGTTTGATATTTGGATGCCTCACGAATTGAAAGAAATTCGTTTAGCACAAAAAATCAACAAATGCAATATGCACCTTAAACGAAATGAAAACAATCCTTTCTTAAAAAGAATCATCACTGATGATGAAAAATGGGTCCTGTACAGTAACATAGTTCGAAAATGATCATGGAGCAAACACCAGGAACCAACACAAACTACATCGAAAGCTGAAAAACAACAAATAAAGCTCATGCTGTCAGTTTAGTGATATTGTGCTTTTTGAGCTGCTTCCTAGGAACCAAACGATAAATTCTGATGTTTACTGTCAACAATTAATGAAACTGGATGAAGCAGTTAAAGAAAAACGGCCCGAATTTTCAAATCAGAAAGAAAAATTAGTGTTCCACCATGATTTTTATTTTAGTGTGACATCAAAAACTTTAAGCAAAATAACCTTTCTTCTATGCTCTAACGAAACGTTGTCCCGAGTTTCTGAACAATTCTGGATCGCTCACGTCTGTATTGAGTTGAGCATCCTCAGCGTATGCTTAGGATCTGAGCTCCAAATGTGCAAGTAATATTCCAAAGATAGACGAATCTGAGCCATGAAAGGATTTGAAGCTGTTGCGGATTATATAGCTTTTTGATCTTGAAGAGAGCTCCAAAATTTGTGATGCTACCTTTGCTAAAGCGGGCCACGTGATTATGCCAGGACATATTGCCCCCAACCTCAACACTCGACAAGGGAATTTGCGGTAATAGTAATATTTGATGTCCATACAAGACCAATTCCTGAGCTGTAGTACCAGAAAACAGCTGGCAAAACAAGATATGTTGTTTTATTTCAGAATCAAAAACATTAACCAAAATAAAACATGGTTTATCTGTATACAATACAATCCTTAGGGACTGAAGTATTTCCACTGATACTTAAAACTGTTTCATACAGCATCAAGGTTCTAATCAAATTGTTTCCTGTGTATTTAAAAAAATTAAAAGTTTGTCCTATATCGTTCACATCTTCTGATACAACCGAAATATTAATAATGTTTTTTATGCTATTCAGAAAACCAGAAATTTCTGCTTCCTGGACACACCCCTTTGGAATGTAACATTGATTAAGCAAGAATTGTGAACAATCCAAAAAACAAAATTATGATTCCACATGACTGGTCTCAATTTATTCAGATACTGAAAGGCAAAATAAGAATTCTTAGCATTTTCCAAATTGCTAAAAAATAATATTTTAATGAAAAGGACTTCTGACACTAATGACAATGAGGTAAGTCAAAAGGCTTAATATAAAGTGGATGAGATTTACAAAAATATTGGAACAACAGCAATTTTAGACTGATCGAAAAAAAAGTGTATGTGAAATCATTGCCAACATCAAACGATTTAAATTCTCTTTTTACATCTGTCCCTCCAGCAATAAGTTTGGAAAAGCAACCATATTATTAGAATATTCCTCATAAAGAAAATACCAAAAATAAAACTCACGTGACCAAAAACTTGAAGAGTCTGGTTCTGGGGGTGACTAGTTTTCTTATTTTGACTTCAAAATCATAAAAACGTCGGGAAGAAATTCTTATTAACATAAAAATTACTGTACTGATTTTTTTCTCACCAAGATTTCCAAGAAAATTATTTTTCTAGATACCAGTTGTTGTACTAAGCCCACGATATTATGTCAAAATACTTAACATTGTTTTCGGTACATTTTACATTGTAATTTTTTTTGTGGGGATACTTATAGATATCAAGTCTTCTACGGGACAGATTTTGATTCAGGTAATAATTCAAAAGTAAAGCAAATGTATTTAGATTAAGATCTGAGAGTTTTGAATTTTAGAGAAGACTTGTATGTAACCTAATCACAGAACACACAGCCATGATGAAGTTGTGACTTAAAACAATTTTGTTCCGGCTTAATAGAGATGTATATATTTGAATCAGCCCTGACAGTGTCTTGAGCCACAAAATATTTCTGAGAACAAAATAAAAACAAATAAACAAGGACGAAATGTTTAGTGGACATATAACATATTAAACATGTACAATAAGTTACTGTTGGGTGATGTTTGGATTATAAATATTTAAAAACTTAACACAAATAAAGTATTTTAACAAGGACTGTATCACTGCGTGAATGCCATTATTTCAAAAATAATCACAGAAATGAAAAACCATAAACTAATACTAAGGTTTCAATTCAGCCATAGAGTTTTTCCAAAATCATTGTCGGGGCGTCCGCTTGGTACCTAGATATCTGTCTTAAGAGCGCGAATTTCTTCATTCTTCCTTTCGATGATTCCATATCATATAAAGTACATAAATTCAATAATAACGATTCATTTAAGGCATGGACTGGGTTGGAAGCTATTGCCGTTTCCAAAGCCTGAATAGCTTCTTTTAAATGTCCCCCATATAATAGACAAACACCCATATTATTTAAAATCTGGAAAAATAAAAACAGAAATTACACAATTATATAAAACGTGTGATGATACTTTTGCTTTTGTTGGTTTCTAACCTACTAAATATTTATGAAATCCCCATAAAATAATATTTTGGTTTATTAATTTGAAATTACTGTATTATTCAAGATATATAATATTGGAAAAAAAAGTTTAAAAAACCCAGGAATGTAGTATGAAATTTTTATAAACTATCAGTAAAATTTTAATAGAACCCTGTGGTAAATCATAAAAAATTTAACTGTTCTACTGGGTATTTATTCCACTCTTTGATCATCCTTCTACTCAACTCCTCGACTATCTTCCTGCAATTCTATTAGCATAAAAATCGATCAGTAGCAAAACAAGACAGATGTACAATGCATCCACAAAAATGGAAATTTTCAATTTGTTAAATTGTCTATGAAAAATTTGTTTTTAATAAACCCTACATGCAATTTAAACATTTCCTGTTGCGAATGATTTATGCCACAATTTCATTAAAAATACAGAAAATGAAAACATAAAAATTATAAAAGTTAAATATTTATTTATTTCACCATGAAATGAACCCTATTAATTCAAATTGTATATTAAGGAATAAATAAAACCTCAATTTTGATTAAATTATATTTGTAAAACAAACTCAAATCAAAACAACTATTTTTCAAAATTTGAAAAGTATTACTATGTTCATGAATTTGTTTTAATTTAAATGTCCTTGTAAAGATACAGGATAATTTTGTAAAAAATCCAATTGCTCTATCATATATAATTTGTAAATTGCGAGATATACAGCTTCATCAGAAGAGGTGAAATATACTCAAAAGAGAAAGTGATAATGCGGTAAGAAATATTTGATTTTGTTAAATTTCCCTTAATTCAAAGTGGGCTTATGATAAAATCTCTGTCAAAACATTATTTTTGGGGGTGATATTCTATCCATATAGGATGGATCAAATATGGTGAATCACTTGTTTTGCATTTACAACAGTGCTGAATACATTTTTCAAATTTTTTAATAATCTGACTGTGGGAGAGGTGACTCATCTGCTTTGAAACTAGTTATGTGCTATAGGTTTTTCTTAACACAAAACTATATAAAAACTCGTTTTTTCTGGAAAAAATCCTCACAAGTATTTTTTTGCCATAAACATGGGTTTTTCCAAAATCCAAATGCTTACCATAACATTAGATGGTTCTAGAACACTTGCTTCTTGAAAACATAAATATGCCTCATCAAAAGCACTTTGTGCTATAGAAAGTAGACCTTTATCGACCAATTCCCTAACGCCTTTATGCCCACCTTTTATTTCAGCAGCTTCTTTGAAACATACTTCTGCACCAGGTATGTTACCCATTTGTAAATGTAATCTACCCAATGCAGAAAGTAAAGCAGGTCTAGGAGCTCCATCTCTATAAAGAATTAAAGTTACTATTATGTGTCTTCTATGCTCTATTCATAAATCAAGCAAACTTCAAGCAGCATTTATTAAAATGTATACCTTTCACAAAGTTGACCCAATAAATCCATTGCAAGTTCATATTCTTTAACTGCTAGAGAACTATTTATAATTGAGTGCATTACTCTGACCTCCCTGCCGTTCCACAGCCTCAGAGAATCCCTTTTATCACTATCTGTTAGCTCCATTGGATTTCCATCTTCACAATGACCACGTTTCAAGTTGGAAATGATTTGCCTAACTGTTGCCAAAACTTTGAATAACCTTGTTATTGATTCTTTAGCTTTTCCGCAATGCATAGGCAATTCTGCAAGTAGCAAACGAAAAGAAAAAGAAGCCATCGAACCTAGTCTTCCACCATACATTTCAGGATAAAACTACAAAAACCAAATAAATAAAATAACATAAAATATTTGAATTACAATCTCACTTGAAAATACATATCTGGCTTATCTACATTTCCAAAGGGCTCAGCTTCAGCACTAGCAATATTAAAAGCCTTAGTTTTAACCAATAATGCAATTCTTGTAAACCACAGCTGCAAAGAATGGGGAGAATGCTTACTGGGTTGTCCTGCTCTGCCCCGACCTTGTCCATATATAGTCAAAAGCCTCGAAGTCAAATTAATTGCAGCTCTGTATGCCCCTGCTTGTACTAACTCTCTTAAACCTCTTTCATCTTGAGTTACATCATTAGCACTTAAAACTCTTCTTTGTGCAGCCTCTGCTTCTCCAAGACACATTGAGACAGCCTGACCTACAGCATCTTCCTATAATCAATTTCAATAATTGCTATATTAGTTTATTGTTTCGATTGCCAACTTACTAATTCTTCCTCAAGAAGAACCCCAGGCATAGTAAGCGTTTCTCTTTGAGGAAAATATGTTCCAGGTGAAGCAGTAGCTGCTGCTATTAAACATTGTCTAGTATTTTCTGAAGGTATCCAAGCATCCCGTCTTCTATCAGTTTCATTACCTACCACAAGTCGTGAGCTACTGTAAGTTTCTTCAGTAGAAGGTAGGCCTAAATCTGAAATAACTTTATTATGAGTAATATGATTACTACTACCAATTAAATCAAAAAAAGCTTCAGTTGGATCCTTTGATTGCGAAGGCGTTTCTGAAAATATCCTACAAACTTCTGGTTCAATTTTATTACTTTTCTTATTGTCTTCCACATTTGAATGAGTACTAATTTGACTCTTGGCTTCAATGAGATCCTGGGAAAAATCGATTTGGTCCTCTTTGTTTCCAGTTGCACCGAAGTATTGACTTAGTGAGGGAACAGTATCTTGAGACATTTTTTTAAATATCATAAATTAATGTTTGATAATAACATTCCTCTCAACAATTGATATTCAATTTAATACCATAGAACATGTTTTGTGGTCAACGCTTCGAAGGACACTTTTGACAACTGTCACTTGTCAGTATTTAAAATAATACGTTACTTGTGTAAAGTGAGAATATTCTGTGTATGTTATTTTTGGAGAATAATATTAATATATCAAATATAACAAAATTTTTGTTTTAAAGCAAAATTTCTAATGTTTTGTTGACCATCAAACTGTCAAAATTTCATCTTTACTTTTAAGTTAGTTCATTGTGGATGCTGACCTTAAAACATAGAATAGACTACTTTATGTTCTAAGTGTACATGCCAAAGTTATGAGTAACATCCTTGGTATTAGACAAGATTTTGCAAGTTTGTCTTGTGTCATTTTTTGACATATATCATATCAAATTTATAGGTTAAGAAGGGAAGGTGGTGTCATATATTTGAGTTTTTAGAACTACAAAACAAAGTGAACAGTGCAAAAATATTTCAAGATTTATCCGTGTTTAAATATTAAGTTTGGTCCTAGTGATAGTCAACTCAGTTTTACTAGTAGATAGAACGATTTAATAATTTATCATTGGAATACTTCTACATCCTCCTGTTGTATGAATGTCAATTTTTATTTTAAGAATAAGGATACTGAGAATTTCTATGAATTTGATAGGTAAGAATAATTTTATCTTAAAAATTATAGATTAGATGCAGTATCAAAGTTTCTTAATATTACCTTTTTAGGAAACTGTCAATACTGCTATTTTGCTTAGGTTGAAAGGTAAGTATAATTTTTTCCCATTTTCCCGTATATTTTAAATCAAAAAAAGCAACAAGTAAAAATTGAAGGTAGTAGATATTAGTAGGTATAAATTATGCAACATAGGGGCAACTATAAGTACATACTCTTATCTGGATATCAATAAGATCAAATTTTAAACAATTATTAATGCAATCAAATTATCATTTATTTTCATTTCTCAGATATTCATTTAATCACATGAATGTTTTTACAGTGGGTTGCTGATTGTTCATTATCTTTTAATCTTGCTCATAAAATAATTTTTTTAAATTTATATAAACGTTTCTTATAGATAACTATTGAAACAGAATTGCATGGCATGAAATGTAAATAAACTTTTGAAACGGTATTTTTATATAGAAAGTGTTGTACAAAACAAAATGTTGAATATTCATTAGTGATATCAAAATAATATTAGGTTAGTGGTTAATAACCAATTCAGACCAGTATATGTATATTATTTATTATATATATATATATATATATATATATATATATATATATATATATATATAAATTATAAATTTCTTATTTCTTAGACCTTTTGATATTAATGCATCTAAATGTTTTTGATTTTATGCCTTTTTTTATTTTTGTATCAGGATTTTATAAAAAGTGTAAGTACAGTAGAACATTGATTATGTGAACTAATGTTGTCAGAGGGGGTTGGGATAATGGAAGTTATTATTTATTTTTTTTTATATAAAAAGGAAAAGGATGATATAAAACAACAACTTGTGTGTTTCACATCAAACAACTGCTCCAACTAAATAGGCGCAAAATCTGACTAGTGACTGAACTTCTAACCAGACACTGCCATCTAAGGCGCCACCTCCACGCCATGGGAATCTCGGACGATCTGGAATGCAGTTGGTGCATGCAGGAGGAACAAAATCTGTGAGTACCCTGCATTCAAACAACTGCTGTTTAATCACTTGGGCAAACCTCACAGCTTGCCTAATGACCAAGTCAAAGTGTCTGATTGGTCTGTCAAAGGGCATTGGCATTTGGTAAAGTCAAGTGGGGCACGACGGAAGGCCTAAGTGCTCAACAGTTCCTTGACCGGCATGTAACTATGAACTTTGAAGAAATACTTATCAACCAGATACAAATCTGTGAGGGATCAGTTTATTCAAAATAAAAACCAGTTCTGATTATCGACGCTCTACTGTACATACATTTTGGACAGGGAATGAAACAATTTTGAATGTAGTGATTTATAATTTGAATAATTTTAGATAGTTAACCACTATTTACATAAACTATTAGCTTCATAAATTTGTCCTTTTAGACCCAAGTAATATTGAACTACAAGCATATGGTCATGATGTCTTTGATTGTTGGGTAAATATTTAATGTAAAATTAACCTAGTCGTAGATTCAACAAAACAAATTTAAGTTGTAACCACTCTGAAATGTTCATTTAGCAAGAATTACGATATATGTAGATTTTTTTAAAGAAATGACATCTTAGCTCATTATCTGAAATTTGTAAAACAAAACTTACTATGAAGATGACAATATCAATCTAAATTTTTCAGTAAAGTAGTTTTCTCACTTTTTATTGGTTATAAAATTTCATACTGCCATAATGTTGCTTCAGTTATAGATAAATACAAATTCCATTCATTCTTCTTTTGGTTTGTATACAATGCCAATATAGGGAGAAAATAATTTTAAGTAACTTTGAGAAATTTTAGGTCAAAAATATAAGAAATTAAATGCTTTCCATACCGTAGTGACTGTCGTTGGTACATCCAGGTACATATCACTATTTAAATTTCCAGGTAGAATGTGATAACCTATTAATTTGTTAACGAAAGTTGCTGTCTAAACTTTACAAGAAATGAAAGCCTTCAGTCTCACTTTTTCAAATGTATCTTGCTGACTAATTAATAATAATGAATAATTTTATCAATACTTTATACCAGTATTGGTTATTACTTCATAATTTTCAAATTAAAATATTCCAAAAATGGTACACAGTATCAAGTTTTACCAAGAGTATCTTTTTGGTGTTAAAATTAAATGATGTTAAAGTTGACTTTACATTTTGGTTAAGAAATCTAATATTGAAAAAGTTGTGTTCAATACTACTTGGTAGGAAGTCAGACATAAAAACAAATTCATTAGATGTATTAGCTTCCAAAATATATTCGTATTAAATTTCAATACAGTGTTGCCAGTAGTTGCTGCAAAATCGTGAATAATGTGTATAATTTTTTTTTTCGACGCCCTTTATCTTGAATATGGATGGGGTTACGAAATTTTTTTTTCAGTTTTCTACCTATCATAGTGATGGGATCACCTTTTTTTGAAACATTCTGTATATTGGATAATAAGTTATACAAACCTAAAATATTTTGATTTTTGAGGATTCATATTTACTTGGATAAATTAATGTTGTTGAAATTCTTTTGTTTGCAACTTTCCTTTATCTAATATCAAGTGTTTTATTTCATAATCGACAAAATTTCAATTATGAAAGTAACATTCAGTTAAAATTACAATGTCTTGATATTGATAACTAATGTGTGATTTTAACTTATAGATAAGATTAAGATTATTTATTTACTATATCTCTAATTCATTAAATGTTTATCAAATATCTAAAATCCATGTGGCTTAATAATCTCACACTAGATGTTTATCTCATTTTATTTCATTATTGCCACCTCACAATCAGAAATCTCCTTAGAAAAGTTCATTTTATTCAAATAGTTGGAATTTCTGGAACCGTTGGTGATTTTCATACTGAACACAATGTTTACACTACACGATTACTCTGTTTGATGTGCGTTTCGATAATCAAGTTATCGTCTTCAGAGACTGAGTTTACCTTAAGTGTAAATGCTACAGAAATTGACTAATAACGGAAATATATGGAAAGACAAATATGTCTTATGAAAAATTTGCCATTTTGACATTTGAAAATTTTCCTCCTCACATAACTAGCTGCCTTAAGACTTCTCCTGACTGTCCAGCTACTTACAGCCACTCCTCGCGTTTCTCTGAACAATTGCACTGTCTGACCGAGCGTTTCGATAACCAAGTTATCGTCTTCAGAGACTGAGTTTACCTTTAGAGGTCGAAGGGTGATCCATATTAGAATTGCTGCTGTTAGAATTAGAATTTGAAAGCATAATGTTGTTATTGCTAACCAAATTAAGATTTTGTCAAACCTTTGCAGTGTAAATGCTACAGAAATTGACTAATAAAAGAAATTCCTTATATTTCAAATGTGTCCTATAAAAAATTGCCATTTTGACATTTGAAAATTTTCCTCCCCACGTAACTAGCTGCCTTAAGACTTCTCCTGACTGTCCAGCTACTTACAGCCACTCCTCGCGTTTCTCTGAACAATTGCACTGTCTGACCGAGCGTTTCGATAACAAAGTTATCGTCTTCAGAGACTGAGTTTACCTTTAGTGGTCGAAGGGTGATCCATATTAGAATTGCTGCTGTTAGAATTAGAATTTGAAAGCATAATGTTGTCATTGCTAACCAAATTAAGATTTTGTCAAACCTTTGCAGTGTAAATGCTACAGAAATTGACTAATAAAAGATTGGGCGAGGGCCAGATTTCTCAGCGATGTGTTGATAATGAATCGATAATCTCTTTCGTGCACTTTGTTCTTCCGCAGCCGCGTCTTCGATGAAAGTTACCGGACTAGATAAACTTTTATTTTTTGTTATTGTTTGAATTGAAATTCTATCGATTTTTATGTATTCAGAGTGAGTTTTATGTATGGAACGTCTCAATTACCTCGCAAATACTGCCGGTATTATGGTGGTACTTTCTTGCGTTTGACCGTTACCAGAGGGAGCTGCGCGGGTGGTGGAGATGAGTAGCTCGGTTCCCGGAAATTTAGTCGCGAAGAATCACTTTACCGGAGCGCAACGTGCAGTCTGTATTAAGACGAGATTTTGTTGGAATATTCTGTTCTCCGACGAAGCCCATTTTCACTTAAATGGGCATTTCAATAGACATAATTGCCGTTACTGGGCTGCAGAGAACCCACGTGCAAAACATCAAAAGCCTGCATTCGCCGAAAGTAATCGTTTGAGCGCCCATATCATCTTTCAAAATCCATGCTAAGGGATTTTTTCTTTCCAATTTGAAGCCTATAATCCTACTACATGGTTTCAGCAAGATGGCGTGACATTTCATACTTCTAATGCCTCTTTGGCGGTCGTAAAACAGATGTTTGTTGGAAAATTGGGAAACTCGCCGAGGTAACATTGCATATGGCTACCGCGGGCACGTTTGCAGTGGTTGATTCGTTAAACTGAATTTTCCATGACTCGGCCACACATTAAGGATGAAACGGCTGTTATTTCGCGTTCAATGTTGGCTTTAAGCTCTTCCAACGTCGTCGGTTTATTAGCATAGACCAATGACTTGACGTAGCTCCAAAGAAAAAATTCTAGAGCCGTTAAATCGCACGAACGAGGCGGCCAATTTCTTGAGGTAACACGTTGGGGATTCTGTTAGTCCAGATAGATGCGTCTATAGAGCCACATCTCTTAATTTCATCTGAGCTTTCAAGTTCCAAGTTTCCACTCCATACAGCAGTACTGGCCAAAATTGCTAAAATAAGTTTGGATAAACCCTTCGTTGGACCAGAAGCCTTCTGTTAAATCAACTAAGAGACATTAGAAAAAGAGGTGGATGAGAAAAAAATCAACTATTGGAACGTTCTACAGGAAAATGTATCGCCTCAATGGACTCTAGAGTAAGCAGAGGGTGCAGATTTTGTTACGTCGAGGACGCAACCCCTATAAATATTTTCTCGAAGTGTGATAGAGTACTGTACTATAGAGCAAATGCGTCTTGGTGTTTATGTCAGTCCAGGGTATCTTCAGCATGCGTCTATAGAGCCACATCTCATTTGAGCTTTCAAGGTCCAAGTTTCCACTCCGTATAGCAGTACTGACTACCCGTAACATTCCATGAATCCTTAACAAATGCTATATCAATTCTGATCTTCGCCTGGATCTATTTGAGCGTTTATGACTGAACCAAGATACTTGTATTTTTTTTTTCTCCGAAATTTTACATGAAAAATAATTAGTATTTCTCAAGGATTTCTAAAAGTACAAAATATAAAAGGAAAAAGGCCGTTTTCGATTTAATTGAGGCGTTCCATACATAAATCTCATTCTGTATATTTGATGTGGCGTGATATTTACAATAGTAAGTTATATTTTTTTTTTATTTCCAGCTATCCGGCCTCGCATCGTTTTGCTGCTAGTTGCGACTTATATGTAATGGTTTTCCCAGTGGTTTTCCAGATCTATATGAAAAACCAACATTAATATATCTGTGATAATTTAAAATGTGATTGGGAGCTTCTCAAAAGAATTCACGTTATACTTACACGCGTATTTAATTAAATGGTCTCATTAAATTAACAATTAACGACGGTCTCAAAATGGATAAAGGAGATCACAAACAGAAAAATTCCAAACGTCACACGGACGCGCAAGTGAACCGCCATAATATTAACGTAAATTCCAGCTCGGGAGTTTTGATGGTCGGACCCAATTATCGAGTCGGTAAGAAGATCGGCTGTGGTAATTTTGGTGAATTGAGGTTAGGTAAAAATTTATATAATAACGAACATGTCGCCATTAAAATGGAACCGATGAAGTCGAAAGCGCCGCAACTTCATTTAGAATATAGATTTTATAAACTATTAGGTATACACGAAGGTATACCAGATGTTTATTATTTCGGACCTTGCGGTAAATATAACGCTCTAGTTATGGAACTACTCGGACCTAGTTTGGAAGACTTGTTTGACATGTGTGATCGAAAGTTTTCTTTAAAGACTGTGCTCATGATCGCAATTCAGTTGCTCCATCGTATAGAATACGTTCATTCTAGACATCTTATTTATAGAGATATAAAACCGGAAAACTTCCTTATCGGAAGAAGTAGTACTAAAAAAGAAAAAATCATCCACATCATAGATTTTGGTTTAGCCAAGGAATATATCGAACACGAAACGAATAAACACATACCATACAGAGAGCACAAGTCTCTAACAGGTACCGCTAGATACATGTCGATAAATACTCATTTAGGTAAAGAGCAATCGAGACGAGACGATCTTGAAGCGTTGGGACATATGTTTATGTACTTTTTAAGAGGCTCCCTACCTTGGCAAGGTTTAAAAGCGGACACTTTGAAAGAAAGGTATCAAAAAATAGGAGATACGAAACGTGCCAC
The DNA here is from genome assembly GCF_026230105.1 of Diorhabda sublineata. Lineage (NCBI taxonomy): Eukaryota > Metazoa > Arthropoda > Insecta > Coleoptera > Chrysomelidae > Diorhabda > Diorhabda sublineata. Next base: position 3,000,670 of record NC_079476.1, read on the forward strand.
TCCGATTTTTCTCCTGTGCGAAGGCCATCCCGAAGAAATGAGAATATATCTGGATTACGTGAGGAAATTAGACTTTTTCGAAACTCCCGATTATGAATATCTGAGGGAACTATTCGTTTCTTTATTTAATAAAAAAGGTTACGTCGACGATGGAGAATTCGATTGGTCGGGGAAAATAATGAGCACCCCGATAGGTACACTCCAAAGTAATAATAGTAATAATCAAAAAGTGGTCGTGTCGCCTAACAGAGATAGGCAAGTTCAACACAAGACAAATAAAACTGGTTGGCCGGAAACTTCGAAACAAAGCAATTTAACGAAACTAGCACCGGTAGACTGTCACGGATCGGTCCAGGTTGTGAGCTCCACCAACGGAGAATTGAACACTGATGATCCTACTGCAGGTCACAGCAACGCACCCATCACGCAAGCGCACGAAGTCGAAACCGTAGACGAAACAAAATGTTGTGGATTCTTCAAACGGAAGAAGAAAAAAGTCGTTCGATCCAAATGACTACAGTACAGTGAAACAGATCAGCAGCTAGTACTATTGTCGTCTAGGCGTAGCAACGCTACGTTGAACTGAGATTCTCGTATGAACGACCAACGTCAAATTGTTAATTAAAATATTTATAGTAGATAAGAATAGTCCTGATTAAACTTAAGATTAAGTCCTATCATATCTCCGTGAGGTTTTGTTTGGGGGCCTTACTCGCGCCAACATTAAAAAAAACGATCTATTTAGTATTATTTTTATAATTTTCCATATCAACGCTTAACCCTTAATTTGGCAACGATCTAATTTATTGATTAAACAAAATTTTTTTTTAAATTGTTCCTTAAGGTCTAAATAAACTAATTGGGTTCATTTTTTGATGAGATATGCAAGATGTATCTTGCCAAATAAGCTGGTTTAAGGCTGGCGGCAAAAGTAATGGAAACAACAATCGACTGGTCGATCATTGTCTCATCCTTTGACACTTCTGGAGCTTGTGATGCATCCTCTGCATCAAAACGTTCCTTAACGTATATATCTAAAACTTTTCTCGCTGCCTGAAGTAATACATCTTCACTCTCCAAATTTTCTTCATTCTCCCTCATCTCCAGAGTCCGCCTTTGGCTTGGAAAGTGGAAAGAATCATAAGTAATGTTCAAACCATTAGCCGAATTGGCATCCTACAGGATACAGATGGTAAAACGTAATTTTCTAGGTCAATATCAATTGAATTGATTCAGTTTTTGTTCAAACAGATGTTTACATGTCAATACAGGTGAATAATAATTTAAAAAAGCTGAATTCAGATGATAAATAATAGTAAATTGGCTGAAAACTTACCAATTACTTTAATTAAACAAAAAATACATCATGTATTTATTGGCATGGATTAAAAGAGAAAAAGAAACAAAATTTTACTTTTTAAACACGACATTGTTTAAATGACGGCACTCCTCAAAACGTTTACGTACAACTTTTTAAAAAAGCGGTCGAGGAATCTTAAATCTGTCAAATTTCGTGGTTTATTCTCGTAGACCACGCTCTTAAGATAACTCCACAATAAAAAATCGGGTGGGGTCGAGTCAGACCTCCGAGGTGGCCATTTAATATCACCTCTTCGTGAAATCATCTTTTCTGGGAACATTTCGTGCAATGCAGCTAATGTTAGTGGCGTGCAATGTGGCCCCATCCTGTTGGAACCATGTCAGCCGGTTTTAAAGATTAATTTGTTGCAGTTGCAGAAGTTACAGTAATTTCTATCTTCATACAAGTAAGGCCCAGGACTTTTGGGCTATACAACGGGTGTTTTTGTAAAGTCTGTGGATTCTTTTCTTACTAAAAACTACTATTTTGGTTAGGATTTACTCATCGATCCAAATGAAAATGTGCCTCATCACTGAAGAACACGTTAAACATTGCATTCACAAATTTCAATCTTATAACTTAATCATTTTCATGCAGAGCTTGCACAATCTCAATTTTATAGACGTTTAGGTGTAAATCAGATTATGAGGTGAATTGTCGGATAATCCCACGCTTTCTGACGGTGAATCGAGGCTGCAGAATCTGCTACTGACTGAATGTTTCCGGGCGGTCTCGCATTTCTTGGACGGCAGTGATAAATTTCCTCAATAGTGTTTCCAGTATTACTGGACGTCTAGATCCAAGCTAAAATTGTTGCATGTTGCATTTTCCGCAATGTTGAACCGTCGAACTCGAATAAGTGTATTAGTGTACGGCGTGATCGCGCTAGTAAACTACCCCCAACGCGTCTGCTTCCCATTCACTCTTGAAATAGTTGGATCGTCTTGAGACACCCTGACAACGTATACTAATTGATTTAAGAAAAACCTCAGAGGTCCATTGAAGTAAAAACTTCAAAATTTCAGTCTGTGACAGAGATAGAAGAAAATAATCTTTTGGGTCTATTGTTGTTCCATTTTGAGGATTCTTTCAACTCAAATAGAGCAGATACGATCGTTGTCATGTAGTTAATACAAATGAACGTGCGCCAACTCGTAATTTTCGTTTCAACTTCTGTTACAATGTGCCAACTCGTGATCGTGGTTGTCATGAAGATTAGACAACTCGTGACGTTAAATTATGTACGTTGTTGAAAGTTTATTAGGTGAAAGACGAAAGATCAATGGATTATAATGTTCATTGTAAACGCCCTGTATAGTGAACAACTGAAAAAAGTATTTTGGGTGGTATTTAAAAGTGCCGTCCAAATTTTATTAGATGAATCATTGTCCAATCAAAAATATACGCCTCGATCAGTTTTTAAAGATTATTTATAAAATTATGAATTTAGGTTAGGTAACCTAACCTAGACTAAAGGATTTGAAATTTCTTGGATTTTTCAACTTACAAAGTGGGTTAGGTACTAAATTCCAGGTAATACTCGTCACGAATTGTATTATGTACTCGGACTACCTTTTCGTTTACCTGAAATATCCCCGTTGTGAGTTGAGATAAAAATTACTAAATTGATTGTTTTTTTTTTTGTTTCTTATGTTTTCGCACTTCTGTTTTTGATTTCTCCATATCACTGTATCGCGCTATTTCTATTAGATTAATGCATTTTGTGAGTAAGGTAAATAGTGACAAAAACGTAAATAATTTAATAAATATCTCAGTATATGTAAATGTATGTTTAAAACATACTAAAAGGAATTTTTTGGATCATGTAATCATCGAATAACACTCTAAAATATTATTTTCTGATTTTCTGATACGGATTACGCACGGTACGACTAGCATTTTTGAAGCCAGTAGTACTATGCGAGATGCATGGTGCTAATGGTAAAATGAGAGAATTAAAAATTTTTTGACGCTCAGTTCATTGGAATATTTCAAAACGTACAAGATGGTAAACGCTATTACACTCGAGTAGTTCGAGTGGTGTTTGCTGCGTGGAGATTCATCTTGAACTTCTATCTGTTGGAGTAATCGGGAATGACGTGCTCTTGGTAGCTGCTTCCACAATCTTGCACTTCTCCAAAGAAATTAGTACCGATAAATTGAAGTTCTGAGCGTCCGCAAGCAAAATCGGTGTCCATGAACCACGTCTGTCTGTCGAGTTGTTACTTAAAATTAAATATTCAGCGCGAATATTGGATACACCCTACAGCCAATTACAATATCTAAAAAGTTACTTTCCGAGAGCGTCAAGGCTGTCTGGGTATGGCCACGTGACTTACGCCAATTAAAGATGCACGCTGAGTGCAGCGCCAAAGCATCGACCGCTCTGTTCGTAGTGGCGCTGCATGAGACTAGCACACGAACTGCATGGTGCTTATTATTGGATACACCCTACAGCCAATTACAATATCTAAAAAGTTACTTTCCGAGAGCGTCAAGGCTGCTTATGGTTAGCGTGCGATCTGCATGCTAGTAGCAAGAAAAATGCTAGTCACGATGTGCGAGATGCATAAGTGTGTAAGCCGCCTTAGATATATTTAAATTCATCGCTAACAATGTTTATTAGCATTTTATTCTAATGCAACATCAATTTATTTCAAAATATCCGGATAATTACTCACTTAGTCAGGATATGGATGAAAAGTTGTAGGTACACATCCCAACGCCGGTTAGTGTTGATCTTTTATCAGTTTGTATACATTGGGGAGCTTTTTTTTCTGTCCCATCGTGAAATTTTGTTGAAAATAACCAAAAACAAAATTCCTGAAAGTTTGAACCTTCGACCGAGATTTCCTCTGACACAATATAGGCTTGAAAACTTGATTTTTCCACGAAAAGCGCGTTTTTTCGCTTTAAAATCGTGTACGACGAGAGCTACAAAAAAAATGTGGGGAACAATCTCAGTCTTAGGCACCAATCAATATTTTTTTTATAGCTTCTGTCATTCACGAGATAAAAGCGAAAAAACGCGGATTTCATGGAATAATCAAGTCAAGTTGGACCCTTTTGTAGAGAATTAAATATTGAAAAAAAGTCGCTTTGAAATGCCTGTAAGCTATAGAAATTGAAAAAAAAATCAGGAAAAAATTTATACTCCTCAGTCAAGAACTTACTATTGATATTAAGGGCCTAAACTTTTAGGGAACTTTTTTTGGGTACTTGTAACAAATTTTCACGCTGGGACTGAAAATAAAAAGCTTAAAAAAGCACCCTAGTATACATGATTAATGTTGAAATCTAGATATTGCCAAAGCAGAAACCAAAGAACCCTCGGCCCTTAGTGAGATTTCAATTTTTCGAAAGTAATAATATGGGCAATTTTTCAAAAAAGTTAAACGAATTTTTCATTTTACAAATACGTAAATATTTACAATTTTTAATTCTTTTCTCCATCTAACAAGTTTCAGTTTTACTTTCTGCTACACTACCGGTCAAAAGTTTTTGCTCAGCATATAGTTTGAGTGACACAACAACAAATACAAACATCGATTTTGATATTTATTTTTCAAAAAAGATATATAGATATAATAAAATAACAGTCTTTAATTGTTACACATTTTTGATTCATCGATATAACCCCTTGTTCGATAAATAATCGTCGTCTATTCGTTTTTCAGAATATTCCAAAGATGTGAAATGAATATCGTACTTTACTTTTTGACTTCCCTGTCCAATTTCTCATACAAAAATTCAATCGGGCAACTTTGACGGACAAATTATTATTTTCAATACAATCTTCTTCTTCAATTCTTTCAAATACTCCTTCAATAATTTCGAGGAACGCTTGGGATCCTTGTCATGCTGAAAGAAAAAATTTCTGACGATCAGGCTCTACCTAACGTACTAAATTTTCCTTCTATTAGACCCTAAAACGTTAAAGTTTGATTCATCATTCCATAAACCTCTTTTCCACTCTTTATACGTCCAGTTTTTATATTTTTTAGCCTACTGCAATCTTTTGATTCTGTCTTAAAAGACTTTATCCATTGCAACTACAATTTCCTTTTCAAGTGCTCAAAGGCAGATCCCCGGATTAAGTTATCTCTGAGGTCTATCATGTATACTGATCAATACAAAGTTTCTCTTCAGCGGTTGTGGTTTTCAGGACCTCCCTGAACGTTTTCTAGTACAAAGCCTAGTAACTAGGACTAAACAACAATCATAAACATCGAGAAATAATTCACAATTAAAGTATACTAAGTAAATCAGTTGGTACTTGCAAGTTTTAACTTATCGTACTCATTGATAAAATACGAGAGCCGTTTTTTTTTCAACCTCCGATAGCTCCGCGGGCATGCGCTGTAGGGGACTGCGAAACTCTCGCACTACACACTCCGCCGTTGTTGACATTCAGGCGCCAGTCGGCGTTGTGCTACAGCAACGCCATTATTGATGCTCCCGCCAAGTGTGAATCGTTTTGTACAAGCTGGAGGTTATAATGAAGCAAAAATCCATCGGAGAATAAGGTGTGTGTATGGGGAAAGCTGGATTATGGTGGGCAAAAGCTTTTCACCGATAGTGTATACCTAAATATAGGTACAAACTCTTCTTTTAAATGTGATCTTTTAAAGTTTTTCTCACTTGAAAAATTTGGTTTTAAAATATGCAACATCCTGTATATGAACTGACCATACGGTGACTTAGTATCAAATCCTGGAAGTTATTTAAATAATTTTTATCTTTTTATGGTTGATTGCGTGTTTCTTCGACTGATGTATTAATAAATTTATTAATTATTCACGTTTTTGTTAATTTTGTTATAATCTTAGTTTACAGGTTTTTTTTTCGACTACTGTTTTGATATGTCGTTGTAAATAGTCTTTTATCAAAAATTACCTACCGTATGAAAGAAATGTTTAAAACCCAATAGATTTACAAATTCATTCAAGAGATAAAAGTTTGTGATCTGCATCTGGATGTTTGCAAAAATGTTTTTTTTTTATTATTTAAAAAATAAATACATATTTATATACAAGTCTTTGATTTATCATTTTTTTTACTAATTTTGTTACTTTCTTTTGCTTTAATAATCATTTTATAGTGGACATTTAAACGTCAGTTTAAGCTACAAATACCGTTTACCGACAAACTTCGGTCTGGGGGTAGTTTAAACTTCAGTTTAACAGGATCCGAATTAACTTTTTCAAATTGTTCACATTTTCACAATATTATAAAGAATTTTGGTAAAATGATTGAAGATTTTATATTCGATAAACTCGACGATGATGATGAAGAAATTGTCGAGAAAAATTTTTTTAATTATTTGTAGTTCTAACGAAAACAAGACCGTTTTTGTTATTTTAATCATTAAATTCCCTTGCCAGCTCCTCCCAATTTCCTTTTCCTTCCAAGTTAGCGTATCAGTCCATTCAAATTAGACGAAAAATCGCTGTTTCAGAGAAATTTTCCCAACAGCAACGAGACCAGTCAATTCCGATGTATTTAGAACGTCTGAAACCTAATTCTAGTTACCGCAGTCTCGAAAATGGGGGGCGGGCGGAGATATTGATATTTTACAGCAAAAATCGCTGTTTTCCCATTTATTTTCCTATGTTGCGAGAAAACTATGCGTCCCAGCGAAAAATTTAATCTCCAGTTTTACCCTAGACTGTAAAAAATTCGCCCTTGGTACCATGATTTTGGAAATTCTCTCCTCTAGGAACCATAAACGAAAACTTTCTAAATTTTTAGCCACAGGGCGATTTATCTTTTGTAAATTTGATATTGCTGTTAAAAGGACTTTACGGAAAGTTTCATCTGATTAACCCTATCATGCTCTGAGTGTTTGGAAACTAATCGAGTTGAAATAATTATTGATTTTATAAAAAACATCGCACATGGCTATCTTTGTTTTCATTTGTACTATCAGATTAATACTAATAACTCATTTGCACCCCTTGAAAAAAGTGAAAAAAATAATAAAAAAACGTGCTCTCCGATTACGTATACTTCTGGTAGAATGGCAACCCTTTGATTAAATCGAGGAGTAGTTACATTTGAATTTATACAATCTAATAATGTCGAATTTTCTATTTGTACCCCTCTAGAAACCGAGAGAACCGATTTTTCAGGGCGGATCTGCTGCTCCAATAGTCGTACTTCCTGATTCTAACAAAAAATTTTAAAAAATCACACATAATTCGCTATTTTTCATTTTTATAAATTATTAATTAATTTTTACCCTCTGGTAAAAGTAACGCCAGTTCTACAAAATTATAATAAGCCGTGTGAATAACTAAAAAACACATTTCTTTGATAAAAATCCATGTAATCTCGTTTCAAACGTTTCAAAACTTCTCAATGCCATGCTTGTAGAAGAATTTGTCTTTTGCTTTAAAATAGGATTCAGTTTCAGCAATTGCTCCTTCATTTGAGCTCAATTTCTTACCAGCGAGCATTTTTTTGAGATCAGTAAGAAGCCAGTAATCACTGGACTCCAAATCTGGATTATACGATTGCCATCGACTTGTGAATTGGTGAAACAGTGGATTTTTCCTTCAACATATGAGGCCGTGAAGCCATAACCTGCCCAACTGACTGTTGTGCCTTTGGACGTGGTTCACCGGCTGCAGTCCACTCAAATGATGATCGTGATGAATCTATGTTTCATCCATTATCACATATCGATCTGATCTGACTTATTACGTGTAAAAACTGCTCTGAATCATCAACACTTTGTTCTATTTGATCGATTGTGAGTAAACGCGTCACCCACTTTCAAAAAAGCTTCCTCGTGGTCAAATGTTCAAACATAATTATAAACATACTGCCTTCTTATAACTTTACGGCCTCAGCTATCTCACGCAATTTCAATTTAAGATGAGAAATAACCAATTTGTGGACTTTCTTGATGTTTTCTGGAGTACACACCTTAATTGGACGAACAGAACGTTCTGTCGACATATAAACGACATATAAACATAAAACTTTTGAAAACATTGCTGAACTTGTACAGTATTTTTTTATCAAGAAGCGGTTATTAATTAATAGACATATTTTTTTTATCAATTCTTTTAAAAATCACAAAACTAGCTTCACTTAAATGGCTGTCACTTTTTTCTGACTAATCGAAATATGAAATTTTAGTGTTTTAAAAGTTGGTACTTCATAAACGTCATTTGACAATGACAGCGCCATCTCTGTGTCAATCACACGACTTATTGATTTATGTTATAATCCTTATAGAAAAAAAACTCGAAAACTCGTATTCTGGCTTTGCTGCTCACCCTTGAAGTTTGAAAGAAAATTAACAGATGTCGCCCATTTCGTAATTTTCGCGAATACTTAAATCAGACAGTAAATTTTCAATTAACCTAATTGGCCATGTTAACCACAGTTAAATGTGATTTACTCTTCTACTCTTGATTAATAAGAATACTTTATGTGTTTGGTAGCAAATGGTTAGGTTATAAGGCAGTGGCTCCCAAACTATTTTTTTTCAAAGACCATTTTCAAAATTTTTCTAGATAGACATAAAAAATTTTTCAACGCTGACCAATTAATAAACTAACTGAAATGGGGTGCTAATATCATTGAGCTCATTTTATTGCGGTTTTAAATTAAATTATCATTAGCAATTATCAAAATCAGTTGCATAGACAACGAAAGTGATGTACAAGATCAAATTCAAATGTCAGATGGTTTACAATTTTTTTCATATCGATGATTAAGAAGTTGAGATGTAAGTTCCATACAATGTTTTCGTTTTTTGTACATCTTTACAGCTATTCTCTTTATTTATCAAATTATGACCTAACTCTAGTGTAAAACATCTTGAAGAAACTCTTAAAACTTTACTAAAAACATATTTAAAAATTACAAAGTAAAAAGCAATATGGTTAATATGTTTCCATTTCCATATGTATATTATACATTTTTTGGAAAATGTTTACAACTGAAATAAGTTGAGAATTTACTATTTTTACCTATTAATGTTACCTATTACCTTTTTACTTCTAAGCATGACTTATTGTAAACTATTTAATAATAATTTTTTTTAATATATGATAATTTACAAAAATCTATAGTTTCATTTAATATTATTTACTGTTGAAAGCCTATTCTGTATATGGCAGCTTTTAGATAATCAACAAAAATTTGAATTAGTTCCATGTCAGGTTTCTACGAACACCGCAAGATGGCACGAATTAAAATTTTCATTCATAGACAAAGTAAAACTAGACTGTGCTTTTGTAAAAAATTCGTGTTCCAATATTAGATTGAGATACAAAGTATGTCACAGTAGAGCTATCTCCGTCCTTTTTATTTTTTTGTATTGTACTCCTTACTTCGTTATATTTATCTACTCCCTTATCTCGTTTCACCAATCACCGCACAGTGGAACAAAGATACCACTACCTTAGACCAGAGGTTGTTTCTTTCTAAAATTGGCACATTTTTCACTATAGAAATTATATATATTCAGCCGAATCGTATAGAATTATTATGTTTATTTTTTCATTGAATAGAATATTTTTGCCCCGTTTATTGCCCAAAATCGTTTTTAAACGTGAAATAATTATACCGAGGAATGGCAGTGTGAATTATCTGCGGGATTTCATAGCAATATGAGATTAAAAACTAATTTCTACGTCTACTTATGAAATGTGAAACTAAGAATGGAATATGTATCTCAAAGTTGTATAAAGTCTAAATTCTCAAGGTGAAAATGTTCGTGATTATGCAACTTACATTGCATTTCATTGAAAAATACAATCTAATACTTTTACAACAACTTCATTTTTAAAACCATGATAATAACAAACCGCTAAACGATTTCGTATTATAATATATACTCCTAAGTTAAAACTTTATGTTAACTCTGAGTTGAAAAGTTGTTAATTTACATCAACACAGTTGATTCCTCTTCTGACATCTATCAGCTGATTGCCATACCTGTGTCAAAAAAGGGCTTGCGCATTAAATTTCCAAATAATGAAATTAGAGGGGGAAAGGAAGGGGTTTTTAGAAATGGCGGACGTGTGTAGTGGTCAAAGTGTAATGGAATCGCAAATAGAAATGCAAAACAATGCAGTCGATCGATTAAAAAAACTTTATCCAGCAGTAAATGAAGATAAAACTCCTCTTCCTAGGGCATGGAGTACCAAGGATAAATATACCTATATAGGACTGTCCCAAAACAATTTGCGTGTGCACTATAAAGGTAAGATCTAGCATGTTTATAACGACTTGTCAGGGCTCAATTTAAATATTTTCGAAATGTCTAAGGATTTTTTGTAATTGAGGAGTTGTTAAAATACCTCTATCATAAGTCATCGACCTAGTATTTTCAAAAAGTTCTTTTGAATCAAACAAAGAAATCAGCTGATCATGGCAGCAAACGAAAACGCAAAATGATTGACTGTTGTTCGATTACTTCCGTGTTATTAATTCCAACATAACGACATTAAACAGTTTAACATTTTGTTAATTCAATAAGTAAATTGTTTCATTTGACAGTGGGGTATCTTTAATGGACTTTAATTATATTTAAAACATATAGCAGTACAGCTGGTAATTGGGAGAAAACTTAAACATTTAGGTACAATGTGTTATTAATTCTTATTGCGAAATTATATTAGTTTAGAAAACTGGCTGTAGATACCTACATGCACCTAGCTTCTTATAAATAAGGTCAAGGTTTTAGATCTTTTTTTATAATTTGTCATTAAAAATATTTTATTATTAGAACATACTAATTTTACATTAATCAAACAAAACTATTTCATATCAAATTGAACTTTTGCAACAAAGTTATCTATTAATTTGTTTTGTCATTTTGACACATAATTTTTCTATTCTGATTATTCAAAAAGATCAGTGATTTATTAAATACTTAGAATTGGATATTTGGTTCATAGATTTTAGCTTGAGGTTTCTAATTTGAAGATACTGTATTAATAGAAAATATGTGTGCGGAATATATTATACAGTTCACAAATAATTTGTTACTATTAGCTGAACACAGAATATGAATAGGTTAAAACTATTAAAAATTAAATGAAACAAGTATCTGATTTTCCCTATTTTATCAGCAAATAAAAATTACTCGAGATAAATGTGTTTATTTGTACAAAAGGAAATAAAATGGAAGATTATAATCTTCATAGGCCAATGTTCTATCCAGTACTTTCTACGCTATTTTTTCACTTTTGAAATTTCCTTGGCATAAAGAGTTGCCTTTCCTAATGTTAATTAAAAGTTGCAACATTCATTTCAACATAATAATTTTAATGAACACACTATTTACACTAACACTATACCAACACTCACAATTACACTGTCTGACGAGCGTTTCGATAACCAAGTTATCGTCTTCAGAGACTGAAAGTGAACCTAATAACTTGACTGACCTGTTTCATACTGAATTTTCCTACCAATTATCCCGCGAAAATTAATTCCAGCGGGAATCTGCAAGGGACAAAGGGCTAATTTTTTACAGCCTACTCTATAGTTTAGTAGCATAAATGTGAAGGTTTTCCAGCTGGAATTAATTTTCGCGGGAGAAGGTTTATGGGTAGGAATATTAAGTATAAAACAAGTAAATCAAGTTATTAGGTTTTAGTTTACCTTGTGTGTGTGTTCCCTTTTCTTGCTACGACTCTGGACAACCCAGTGTGTACAGTTGATTCTTACTTAGTTTGATATATTCAGCAAATCTACTCTGTTTATAGTTTGCCCATAAGAGTCTTTGCCTGTCTCAGCCCTTGTAGGTTGTTCCAATAACTGGTTTTGTCCTTATATACCTTTTTTTCCTATCGCTTTTTCCATTGTTCTGTAGCTGATACAACAGAAGGGTCCTGGTCTCATGAAGAGCTTGTCTGTCCCCCCCTGGAGGTAGCTTATCAGCTAATTAATTTCCCTTCGCTCTGGTATGTCCGGGAATCATTTTATTTGGCAATGTCAAACGAGATTTCTGCTTGAAAAAATGCTTGGTACGATGCCCAGGCTTTCAAAGTGTTTAGTTCTGTGCCCGTACACTTCAATTTCAGTTCCGTATGGTGTTTTGATCCCATTTGCTTTTACAGCTTATTATTGAGGTGAAGCTTTTCTCAAAGCTAAACTTATCAGCTATTTCATTTATTTAAAGAAGCCTCGCGAAGTCCCTTTAAGTTCGAGGCCTAGCTACGCCACTGCGTACACGGTTGACCCCTATTATTCATTTATGAAAAATTGCAATGAATGGGAATTTTAAAAAAAAACTATATTAGTCCTCAATACATTGATATCTGAGTTAACTCAAGGGCACTTTCAAAATGTTCAACGCATTTATGAAACTATGATTATGTGTATTTACTCATACTTATTTAATTGCTTATTAACAAATTTACTCAAATGTAATAATAACTTCATCTGTAATAATTTGTTATTCAACGCGTCGAAAATTGATCAAGGATATACACGTGTCTGTTTATTATAGATTAAAAAAATACGCATCTTTTACATAGGCGTCGATTCCTTGAGAATGTGTAATCAATGTAGGCGAAATGATTAACCAACCTTAGTTAGAATTAACAGAAAAACAAGTAAGAATTCTATTATTAGTTTTGTTTGTTTTTTATATTTTTTATTTATCAAGACCATAGATTTAATAAACACTTGTTCAAGTGGTCCGAACTGCTGCTAGAGAGAGCCCAAACATTGATATACCACCTCATCTCTCTCTACTCTATTCTGATTAACAAATTTTGATTTTAATAGCGAATATAGAAACTCAACCCATCAAAATATTTGCTTCTTTACTGTTTTATTTTGGTAATCAAGACATATGGAAATCCTCCACAACGAGGTCGTTTACAAAGTTCAATTAAACGCCCGGTGTTGTCAAGTCGTTCGTCATCTGATACAGAGCTTCCTATAGCGCTGATTCTTGATACTGAAACATCGATTATCCATAAAAAAATCGACGGCCACCACCACTTTTTACCCCTAATTGATATTCTGTAAAATGAGATGTTCTGATCCATCTTATCTGTTTCCCGCAACTTTGTTCCATTTCTTGAGACTGGTTATCGTCTTCAGTGTTTTGAAATTGTGAGGCTACAACGGCTTGGACCATGCCGGAAGTTCTCTATCTGTCAAATTGTTAATAAAACCACCCTCTTCTTTGTTAAACAGAACGTTTGATTCCGGCGGTTCGATATAAATTATTTTGTCCCTTTTAATACCTAGCGGGCTCATATGAACATAGCCTAATATATCTGGATGTAGATAATTTTATTTCAAGGATTAAGTGATAAAAGTATTAACGAAAAAGAAGACATTATTAACCAACATGTCAACAATACTAATAATTCTGTTTACTTTGATCTCAAGTTTATCTTGAATATCTGCCTCAATCTGCCTACTCCTTCGAAATTCACCAAGGGAAATGAAAAGCTGAAACTAAAAGTATGGAATGATTAAAATAAAATTAGAAATTAATAGGTATGTATACCATCGAGAGCACCGTGGACAGACAATATCACTGCCGGAGCTAGTAGCCCGGACCTCGGAAATTTAAGGGGATCTTGGTAGGTTTAGTCTTTTTGGCGCACGTGGGGGGTATATTATTGGAGGGAGGGCTAACAAATATGTGGAGTCGGCTTCTCGGGGGGGGGGGGGTAGATAAGTGATAAGAAGTAGATGATGAATGTGTTTCCAAATTGACGATAATCTCTCGCTATCTTCCATTGTGTTCAGTTTGAATGTTTCGATATCTTCTCGAATAATCCTGGTTCTATTGGAATCGATTATATGTTCGGTATGGACACGATGTTGGGTAAGAGAGGATTTAGCGACAGACAACAATTGTTTCTTTGCTCTAACAGAAATACGTCGATTAGTTTGGCCAATATAGCTATACGCAGGCCTTTTAGGCACATAGCATTGAAAGGATTCCTTTACACTCTTCTATATTTTTTCTTTCGTTTTTCAGTCCTGAATTCCTCTCTCTCTCTCTATGTTCATCATTTTTTGTTGCTCTAAATTTTGGCATTCTCTGTATTCTTTTGAATTTTATCATTTTGCTCGGTTCTGCTTCTCCAGATTCCTTATTTCATGATTTGTTCTTCTCAGCCATAAAATTCTCTCTCTTGTTTCACTTCCTAGTATCCTGTCGAGTATTTTTCTTTCCCATATATTTAAACTTTCTGCTTTATTAAGAATCCACGTTTAGCGTCCGTTATCTCACTGTTGGTTTTATTGTTTTTTACAGCTGTAGCTTTGCTTTTCTTCCAACTGTTTATTTCCTCGTTGAAAACCACCCCAAGATATATATCAAAGGTATTAAAATGGATATCTAAGTAGTATCATTGAAAAATTCTGTAGCTGATGGACTTTTTCTTTCACACACACCCCAAGATATACATAACTTTGAACTGGTTCTAAGTTTATTGCTTTTTCTTCGTTCAGTTGTATTGACAAATTTCACATTGATTTTTTCCTTTGTGGTGTTGTCATTATCATTATGTTCGATTTATCGTCGTGGACTTGTAGATTCACTGTATTAAGACTTAAGCTTAAGCTCGTTTTCCGAGGATTACTACATCGTCTTCATTATAGTTTTATCTAAATGTTTCCTTTCGTATTTTTTCTTCTCTGTTTTTTCTTTCTCTGTTATTTCGTTATATGTATATGAATCTTCCTACTTGTAGTGTTCTTTTTCGTCCGATTTTTCTTTATTTCTTACATAGTGTTTTTTTTCTTGTTGCTCTTTGTTCTATGTCCATCATTTTTTTTCGTTGCTGTAAAACCTGGCATTTTCAATTTTCTTGGATCTTATTATTTTGTATAGTTCTGCTTCTCCAAATAAATTTCGTTATTTGTACTAGTATTGTATTTAAATCCTTGTATCTCCAGAACTGCTAAACGGATTTTCACATTTGAGGTATCGTTAGATTCGTTTCATTAGCCCAAGTGTTCTTAGATAGGAGACATTTTAAAAAAACCAAAATGGCGGATTTTGGACGCCATGTTGTGAGGTAAAAAATTTTTTTTACTACCAAGCATATCGAGTTGTGTATCAAATTGAAGGATTTTAAACACTGATTGTATATATGTATATAACTTGTAGTTTTAATATTAAATGGAACGGTGAATAATAGACGAAATATCTATGGTGCCATATTTAAGTTTCCGAAATGTACATTTGCGGCTTCAACAATATAAAGAAAATGAAGTTAATGTTTTACTTTTTGGAGATCTTATGCAGTTGCCTCCAGTGTCTAAGGTTTCTGGGGGATCTTATTGCTCTCGTCAGCCAGAAAGGTTATCTGCTGAAATTAATCTTTGGAATTTATTGAGTTTTTGTGAATTGCCCCAAAATATGAGGCAAGCTGGAGATACAACTTTTGTGGACATATTAAACAGTCTTCGCGTTGGAGAACTTACAATGCAGCAGTTATCTATCATAGAAAACCGCAGAGTACCGTTAATAGAGCCATTTGACGATGGAGAAGCTGTCAGAATTTTCCCAACAACTAGACTGGTTGATGCATATAACGCGACTATGACAGAAAAGTTCACAAAATTATACACCGTTAGTGCTGTAGACATCTCATTGGATCCTAAAACATATTCCACGAGAGAAATACTTACCTGAAGATCCCAATAAAACAGGTGGTATACCAAACCAACTCAAATTAGGTGTAGGCTCTAGAGCCATACTAAGACGGAACATCAATGTTAACCATGGGCTGGTTAACGGTGCTATGGGTGTTATCCGACGAATAGATTGGCCAGCACTACGCAGAGAGTAGTTGGAGGCGGGAGAACTGCCACAAGTAGTATTTGTGGAGTTCGATGACCCAAATATAACAGGGAACCGACCTGGTATTGGAGTCCAGATAGTGCTAAAGAATTTGATGCTCTACGTGATAAAGACAAGATCGAGCGACGAATGCTTCCCTTAATTTTATGCTGGGTAGTGACGGTGCATAAATTACAGGGCACAACTTTAGACCGAGCAGTTGTAGATTTAAGTAGAAACTTATTTGCAAAAGGTCGAGCTTACGTTGCTTTGAGCAGAGTGAACGGACTTGCTATTAGTTCTCTTGACCCTAACAAATTGCTTAATCAACCACACGACATAAACTCATTCAAGGAATTCATCCGGTTACGTAATCTTAACTAAAAAGGCGAAAAAACTACCGTGCTGATATTTCTAAGTGTACAATATGCAGGTACATTGGTTTGGTACTGTTTCAAATACCTTATCATTGACTTTTCATCTTGTTTCAGTTTTTTCAGTTGATTTTTAATTGTAGTTATCCATGCAAGCGGGTTTTTTGTTTTTTTTTTTAATTATTATTTTTTATTGAATTATTTTAAACATTTTGGTAGTACGTCTATGAATGTGTGCATATATTTCTCGTTCTGTGCGTAAACGCTAAAAATAGTGCACCTAATTTTGAACAACCACCTTATTAATAAGTTTATTTGTTAACGTGTAAGTGTTCTGCAATTTAAATGGAATTTCTTTCATTTTGTTAATAAAACGTTTTTTAATTTATAAATATAAACATAAGCTAGAGGCATTTTTATTGGAAAAACTAGGAAATTTATTTGGTACCAGTCATAATAAACCGTTGAAGTACAAAAAAAGTTATCTACGAGGGTGAATCAAATATAAACGAGACTTTTGGACCTGCGCGCGCAATAGTGATGGAAGAACGTTCCGCTGTTATTGGCTGTTAGGTCGGTTTGTCAGGAGTGGGGGAAGCACGTGACTCATCATCATAGACTCGCTCAGTGCCCATCGTTACGATGTCCGAGCAGGAGGTACCTCCCTCTATTGCGCAACGTATTGTTATAAAGTTTTTAGCTGCAGAAGGTGTAAAACCGACCGAATCTTGAGAAGATTGACTGCACAGTTCGGGGAAAAGACGCTGTCGCGAGCTAGAGTGTTTGCTTGGCATAAACAGTTCGTGGAGGGCCGTGAACGAGTTGAAAATGAGAGCCATGACCGCAGACCCCGCACCAGCATTACAGCGGGCAACATCGACAGTGTTCGTCAACTTGTTGAAGGTGATAGGCGTCTAACAACTTCGGATATTGCAATTGCGATATGCAAGACTTGCATATCGCCGCAAAAGACGATACCTTCCACTGAGAAAAGTGATTCTCCTCCATGACAATGCTCGCCCCCATACGGCAGCCCTGACAGTACAAAAATTGGAGCAACTGGGTTGGGAGACACTGGAACACCCTCCATACAGTCCAGACCTGTCTCCCTGCGACTTCCATGTCTTTGGTCCTCTCAAGGAAGCTTTGGGAGGGCAAAAATTCCACAGCGATAATGAGGTTGAAGCATATGTGCGCCATTGGCTACAAACACGACCTGACTCTTTTTACCTGGAAGGAATTAAAAAATTACCTATACGCTGGGAAAAATGTGTTTCTAAATCAGGAGATTATGTAGAAAAATAAACTATGATTGTTTGTGCGTTTAAAATCAAAATAAATATTTTAAAAAATAAGTCTTGTTTATATTTGATTCACCCTCGTAATAAACAAAATCTTTGGATACAAGAGCCGTTTTTTCAACCTCCGATGAGCTATAAATAAAAGACAAGTTCATATAAAATGATAATTTTATTACCAAAAGATTGGTGATTGAGACATTTGTCATATCTGTGGACAAGCTTTTCAATACCTTCTTCAAAGAAAGTTACCGCCAATGAATTCAAGTAGAGTACAAATCAGACCTTAAAATTTCTGTAGACAAAGCAGTAATGGTGAATCTGCGGTTTTCTCGTTGAACCAGGTCATCTGAAACGACATTATGAATATCATCACGGCCATCTTCAAACTTTCGACACCATTCACGTACACCATCACTCATCAAGTTTTCCCCATACACGCGACTAATTCTTCTGCTGAACTATGGTCTTCAGCTTGTAAAAAACGATTCACAGTTGGCGGGAGCATCAATAATACCGAACATGTTTACCTGACTGTAGCACAACGCCGACTGACGCCTGAATATCAACAATGGCTGAGTGTGTAGCATCTGCACGGAGCGATCGGAGGTTGAAAACAAAACAGCCCACGTATTATTTCGATAAATAATAATTTTTTTGTTAGACTGTGTTTTTATTCAAATATTTTTACTTGTTTATATTTTAGACTTGAATTTCAATGGAGAATATTTTGATAAACAATAAAGCCGTATTCAATTATAAATATTTGTTTTTATTTGTCTATCTCAAAACTCAAGTAGCAACCCTTGTAATGACGTAACTGTAGACCACCACTACACTTATGAAACGAAAATAAAAACAGTCATGTGGAAAGGCAAACCTAAAAATTCAAAGATAGTTTTATCGATTGGAAATTCTGGTATATCCATGGGGATTGTGGTCATCCAGTAACAATGATAATATTACGCATAATTGCTTGATAAGTTGACGCGAGAAAGTACATTTGAATAAAAAGAAAATGCCTTTCCATCAGGAAAACACACGTTCTCGAGCTTCGGTGTACACCATGGCTAAAATTCACGTATTGCTTAACCTCCCATCGTAATTACCAGATCTGAGCCCACTTGCAGGAAAGGAAAGGAGGAGAAAACGGTAACTATTATTTGGAAGGGTTAAAAATCATCACAGGACTAAATGTATAAACTTGAAAAAAGATTATGTTTAAAACTAAAAATGATGATCGTGTTTCTTTATCAGGTCGGCAACTTTTCAGATAAACCTCGTATATATATACAAGTATTACATGTGCCAGTTTTTTTAATCTTCCTAAATTTTCGAAAATTTATTATAGATGTTGATCGAATATTGTAGTTTCCCTTGAAATTTTGTTTTTTAACAGCAAATACATGAGGAGCAATTTATGGTGTTATCTTAAGTATTAACTGCTTGTTCTATATATAATGGTAGATTAGCAACATTTCTTCTTTTTTAAATGCAAATTCCATTGATGTTATATAGCTTATCTTTAATTATTTGAGAAATCTTATCGGATTCAATTAACCAGCGGAAAAACATTATCATTATTAGAAGTTGAAATAGTTGAGCTTTATTAACAACAATAAATAAATTGTTGTATAGATCCTGTAAAGATAAAGGAGCAATTTCATATCAACTGCTTATTCTATGATCAGTATATTCGTAAATGATTGAGGAATTTTTTTACGTAGCCAAAATATCATTTTTAGTTTTAAGTTAAAATCCCAGTGCACGATTTTCGCATTTTCTGCAACAATTTCGATAAATAATCGTCGTCTATTTAGTTCCGTCCGTTTTTTTTTTAGGATGTGAGGTAGAAAAAGGTATCTGCTTTCCAAAAAATCAATCGGGCGTACATTCCTCCTATACAATTCTTTCAAATACTCTTCGAGGAATGATTGGGATCGTTGTCTTGCTGGAAAATAAATTTTTTTCTGATCAGGCACTGGCCAGAACACAAACTCTTTTTTTTTAGACTTAAAAACCTTAAACTTTGACTCATCACTCCTTAAAACTCTCCCATTTTTCAAGAGACCAATTTTTATGGTCTTTAGTCCACTACAACTTTATTTTGACGTCTTGAAAGAGGTTTCTGAACTGGCACCCTTCCAAAAATGACAGCTTTTCTCAATCTCCCTTTCATTGTAGAAGTACTTGAAGGCAGATCCCAAGATTCATTGATCTGAGCTGCTATGTATGGGCCCTTGAGACGTCGGTTGTGTTTTCTTTCGCCAAAGCTTGTGATGGATGCATATTTTTCATGTTGTTTCTTGGTTTTACCCCTTTTAAAACTGTCTGAATTTGCGAGAATCAAAACAATTCACAACAAGATGTTTTGGTCGAAGAAATATAAATCACAGCAAGTTCTTGCGTCTAACTGGGACTAAACTACAACCATAAACATCGAAAAATAATTCACAAAATATAAATATGCGCTAGTGTGAAGTAAACAAATAACGGACATTATTAGTTTTGGTTTTTAAGACGCCGTTTCGATTTTCTATTTCAAAATTCAAGAATGAATTATGAGGTAGGGAGAAATTTTTATTTGATTAAGTTAAAACTGGAAAAATAATACTTATTATACTTATTGCCGCGAATCAAACTCGAATTCAGATTGTTTCAATTTTTCTACAGATCAATGAGTATGCTGATGTGTCTCAAACAATTTGAAGTAAACTATTTTATAGTCCGGTCAATTTAGACACTCAAAATTACATAAATTGTAAAGTAAAGTAAAAGTAAAATTGATTAAAATATATTTAAAAATAAAATTTAAACGTTCCTCATCATTCCCGTGTAAGGAAAACATTTTATTCAAGATGAAAGGTTAAAAAACTTGATTTTTTTGCTATTTTCGGAAAAACGGTAAGTTTGATCATAAAAATACGTTAGACAAAAATTGTAGATCATAAAATTATCTAAAAAAATGTATTAATACTTTTTCCCTGCGAGCCACTGTTTCTGAGGCATATTCCACAAGTTGTAATCATGTTTAATCTCCGAATCATTCTTGTTTTTTATATAATCTACTAAACATATGGATGTTAATGCTCCCGATTTCTCATTGATAATAAGTTTATCACGATACTCCAGTTTTAGTTGTAGCTTAATCGTTCTGTTACCCAAAGTCGTA
Organism: Diorhabda sublineata; assembly: GCF_026230105.1. Lineage (NCBI taxonomy): Eukaryota > Metazoa > Arthropoda > Insecta > Coleoptera > Chrysomelidae > Diorhabda > Diorhabda sublineata. The sequence goes on from NC_079476.1 coordinate 3,021,662, forward strand.
GTTTCGCAAACATTCTGTATTTCGTTTAAACTGGACAGACAGTTATCGTTATTTTCAATGTAAGTAAATATTTCCTCCATTGCCCGATTCGCAGCTTCGTCTTTAGGACTTTTAGCTCCAGTGGAAGGTTTCAAGAGAGAAGAATAGCAATCGATGACATTTAGCTTCAGCAGCAACTAAATCATATTCAAATTAGAGTCGAGCAAGGACAGCTTTTGTTGTAGCATAGTCACGAGTTCGAACTACTTCCAGCATTGAATCTTTAAATTATAACGTACCTACTTGGCTAATTCGACGGTAAAAATCTGAGTTTTTTTAAAACTCTTTATTTAATTCCTGGCCACCAAGGAAGCATAGTTTTTAAAAACAACAAGCTGATTCACTGGAACGTAATCTAGTACGAGAATAAATGACTTTCGAATATAATTTTTACGAGAATTTCAGCAGAAATAAAAATTAATCTGAAATTTTTGTTATAAAACTCAAAACAGCACGATATAGGTTAGGGTAAACACGTGTTTTCACTACCAATCGGCGTTCAAGACTAACGGTATTTCATTTATAAAACCCTAGCCCCACGCACACAATTGAACAGGAGACAGTGTCTCAAGGTCACAATGGCGTGTACTTTGAGCGATTGGGTTTTATTTTACCTGATATTCTTATACAATTTTTGTCTGAGGTATTTTCTTGATAAAACTTACAGTTTTCCTAAAAATCGCGACCTTTGACCTTGATTAAAATTTTTTTCATACACAGTAATGATGGGGAACATTCAAATTCTATGTTCAATTGTATTTTAAGCAATATTACTGATTTACAACTGGTAGGAATTCATGTAACTTCACTCTTTATTTTTTGGTCTAATTTGACCGGACTATAAATACTTATTCCATCTACGCCACATACTTAATACCGCGAATTTAACTCAAATTTAAGTTTGTTTTAATTTTTTTACAGATTAATGAATATGCTGATGCGTCTCAAACAATTCGAAGTAAACTATATTTAACTTATCTTTACAGGTCATGGAAAAACCCATAAAGATGCTGCTAGTGTACAAGCTACTCATCCCATCCCAGCTTCATGTGGTTTGTACTATTTTGAAGTGAAGATTGTCAGTAAAGGCAGAGATGGTTACATGGGTATTGGATTATCTGCTCAGGGGGTCAATATGAATCGTTTACCAGGTAGGACTAAGGATTAAATCTTTCTTGTCGTTCAAACATTGTAATATTTTTCTTCTTTATCCATACGATTTCTATTCGTGGTGTGAATTCATAAACACTTACACTAACTTATAATTCACTTATCACTATCACTTTACTAACTTGAATAATTTATTTAAACTCTTCTATTACTTTCTATTTCAGTCTGTTCACTACGACTATTTATTATAAACTGAACTAAACTGCGTTACACAAACTCCTTATATATCCAAAAGAACTCTAAAAACTTCTATAAAATAAAGAATCAAAACAAATAAATAAAAATACCTTCCTAGAAATTATTCAAAAGACACAATTTAAATAAACAAAAAAACATCAAACGAATTCCGAGTATTTCAATTGTACACCAAAGGCTGCCGCGTTCGCTGAATTTTAGAATTCCATAATAGCCGAACAGGGACGACTTAAGGACCCTTGCTCATAATAATATTGGAAGATAACGGAATGTACTATAGTTAGATAGTTAGTTTATTCACTCCATTCATACATAATTGGTACAGTTATTCGCAATCTTTACTATCGAAACCTATATAAAATTCGATAAGACCCAAAAGTCTATTTATTGGGAGGGCATAGTGCAGGGACGCACTATTATATTATAAATCTGGTATTTCCCTTTTGGTTTAAAGAGAAATTAAAATTTATTTGGTATCAATACAGGGTATATTATAAGAAGCAACGAGTAGATAGAACAGATTTGAATAAAAAGGAGCTTATGCTCAAACATATGAAATAACTCAATTTATTTTCTTTTGAAATATAACCAAACAGAAATCTGTTTCCCAAATAAATAGAACATACGAATTTAAACGAATACAAAACAAAGTTAATTGTCATTAGAATTTATTTTTGAAAAATATATTCATGAAGAAGCTTTTTACATTGCTCCATAATAATAATTATATTTTTCCATAAGGTTGGGACAAACAATCATATGGATATCATGGAGATGATGGTCACTCCTTTTGTTCATCGGGAACGGGACAACCTTATGGTCCCACTTTTACCACTGGAGATGTTATTGGCTGTGGAGTAAACTTGATAGATAATACTTGTTTTTACACAAAAAACGGACATCACCTTGGTACTGCCTTTAGAGATCTTCCGGTGAGTAAAGATTAAAAAAAAATAGCGATTTGGAAAAAATGTGTTTATTAATTATTTTTCAGCCTAATCTATATCCGACCGTTGGCTTACAAACCCCCGGTGAAGTGGTCGACGCAAATTTTGGTCAGGAACCTTTTGTTTTTGATATCGAAGACATGATGAGAGAACTCAGATCTCGAACTAGAACCGAAATAAATGATTTTATTGTGCCAGAAAGCCAAGGAGAATGGCAGGCCATATTAAATAAGTAAGAATGACATTTACTAAATAATTTAGTATCAAATACACAATAGAAATATATTTTTAAGTGATTTTAAATGATAAAATTTAATCAAATATCACAAATTAGAAAAACTTGAATTCTGATGTGTGTTTTAACACTGCGAACATGTATATTCAGTTAAATTTTCGTTTTATAAAAAATAGGATAATGAGGTAATCAAAATGTGTTAAAAAAAAAAATGTCGATGAGGCAAAATAATCAATCCAACAAGAAATAAATTCGTTATTTATAATCAAATTTCATAATTTGTTTTTCAGGATGGTATCTACATATTTAATACACCACGGTTACTGCAATACAGCAGAGGCATTCGCCCACATAACTGAACAGCCATTTAATGAAGATATAGGATCGATTAAAAACAGGCAAAGTAAGGCTAGTTACTGTAAACTTTTCAGAACTATTAGAAAACTATCGATAATTCAAAACATGTAGAAAATTCACAGTTTATAAAAAATAACACCTTTTTCCAAAGTCTTTCTTTGATAAAAACAGATTTTAGAGATATTTCGTTCCTATCTAAATGCAGTTGTTAATCCTGTGATGTGTTTGCACCATTAGTCTATGTGTGTTTTTTAATTTGGTGGCATAATATTTCATGATTTCAGTTTTTCCAAAATAAAAGCATCTCAAGTTTCATATACTGATACAACTAGCTAGTGCAGTTTCGTAGACAATTTTGACACATCCCTCCATCACCTTGGAATGACAGGAAAATCTGCGGCATCTCTTGTCTGAACCATTTTCTTGATTCCATAACAATTTATTAAATCTATATACCCAGATGTATCAAAATTAAGAAGAGATATTTCAAACTCATTCATCGGGTCTTGATTTCGTTATAATCATTTTAAGTCCAAGCTTCCTGATATGTATCTTTGAGTCAGTTACTATTGATAGGAGAATATTTTCTGAGTTGGATTTCTTTGAATAACTGTATCAACGATGTTTCTATACTGTTTCCCATCCCATCGACTTATTAAGTCTAAAAGTTTTATATTCTGTACCAATTTCAAAAATTTAGGAAATCATAGACTGTTTAAATTGGTTAGTTTAACAATCAGTTCACCTCTTCGTAAAAATGCTATTGAACTATCAAATATTATTAAAAAGATTTTAATATTTGAAATTACTTGATGAAATAATCAATTAGAATTATGTATTTTTAAGAAATATTGAAGTTGGTGCTGGCAGGCCGAATGGGCGAGGCAATTGAAAAAACGACTAGACTGTATCCAGGTCTTCTAGAAAATAACCAAAATTTATTATTTATGCTCAAATGTCGTCAGTTTGTCGAAATGGTGAATGGTTCGGACATAGAAATATGTCACAAGAAAAGTAATGTAGGTGGATTTTCACCTGTACAAATGTCCGTCATTCAGTCTACAAAATGTTTAAAAAATAAAAGTGGATCACAAGATGTAAGTTTATATTTAAATATATGAAATTCAAATATTTATATGTATTTAACTTTAATGAGCTTGTCTCAGAAAAATATCGGAAGTTACTTTTAAAAATTGATTATTAATTAATAATTGATTAATAATGAGATACAATTTTACAGAATGTTGAATGGATTTAATTAATCTTAATGGTCGAATTAACAAAATTCATTGAATGAACCAACAAAATTAATTGAACGAACGAACTAAATTCATTTAACTAATGAACAAAATTCATAGAACTAAGTAAAGTAAAATTATCCAAGGGAGCTAAATCTGGTGAATAGGGTGCATGTGGTAGCATTCCACACTAGCTTTTTATCTAAATACGACCGTTTTGCTTGATTTCATCGCTCAAACGTCGCAATAAGTTCGCATAATACTCTCCGTTGATAGTTTTTCCTTTTTCAATGAAAATTATCCCACGCGCATTCGAAAAAACCGACGCCATAATCTTGCCTGCAGATGGAACGGTCTTAACCTTCTTTGGAGCCGGTTCTTCCTTTTCAGTCCATTGTTTTGATCATTCTTTTATTTCGGGCGTGAAGTGATTGTCCCACGTTTCATAAATGGCTAAGAAACGGCGCAAAAATTTGGATTTATTTCTGTCAAACATTTACAAACACTCGATGGAAACATCTTTCTCGACGCTGCACTATTTATTGCTGCCAAACAAATATTAAAGAACTTGGCGTCTTCAAACTTGAAACATACGCTGAACACATTATTTACTTTCTAATACAGTGGTGTTTGTCAAACAACTACCGCCATCTCTAGGTTAGGCCAGGTACTACTGTACTTAAATAGATGTTTGCTTCAATGTCATATCTTCTGAACAGATGAAAGATGTATTAATCTTAGCGAAATTTGATAAAAATGATAATAATGTTGAAAAATATCTTCACGTTTATAAACCATTAATATATATCCGGTTCTTTTTCTATTAGTCCGTGGAAGAAATGAATAGAAATAACACTGCCAGGAACGGTAACAACTGTACCAATGAATCACAATTAATCAATACAGAAGATTGTGAAATGGAAGAAATGGATGCTTCTGACGAAATTCAGAACGGACATGGAGATACTTGTATCAATGGCAAATCTAGTAATAATGGATATCAAAATGGTAGTAGTAGTAATAGTAATATTGATGACACCGGAGAAACAACACTCGTTACATGCTGTGATAATGAAGAAGAAGATATGGGTAAGTTTTTTCGAGCCGCATAAACAGCATTCAATAAATCAATAAGTTAAATTTGATTTTTCACTAAAACAACTCACAATTGGTAACTGTCGAAATGAAAATATTGTAACCAGCTTAGATAGATTATCATTTCCCTTGTAATTTGCTCTGTTTACTGTTTACACCAGCGGTCCGTACTCGGTTTTTTTGGCGACCCGACAATATCTACTAAGTTTGCGTACATATCACAGCAAAGCTGGTCAATTTCTGGCCATAATATTATATCATAAAATGCATATTGACCCGAATTTACATAAACAGTGAGATTTATGTAATTGATTGGCTCGAGTTCGGTTATTTGTTACGTCACCAAACCGGTTTCTCGAAGTTGACAATCCTACTCTTTGTTTCCCGTCCTTGAGGCGCGCCTACCTACGCACCAACGATTCACATATGTGCGTGGAGCGTGCGTTTGAAGACGTCAACGGTTTGATTAGTTTCATTTCGCTGCTGAGAGTCAGCGTGTACGGAAGTGTTTGTATACTGCGCTGAGAGTTGAAGTGAATAATATTTAAACTTGTGAACGTGTGTTCGGTAATCAAACAAATGTGATGGCAGCCAGTACGAGTAGCGGCAAAAAACGCAAAGTGTCAGACGAGCACAGATTGTTTCAAGATAAGTGGACAAACTTATATTTCTTCATTTGCATTAAAGAAAAACTAATTTGTCTCGTTTCAAAACATTCCCCTTAAGTTTGCACATCTTCAAGGACAATTACGCATTGATAAAGACCAGAAACCGAAAAAAGACAGTGAGGCAAGTGTAAAGGTGAGCTACATGATTTCAGAAAAAATTGCACGAAGCTCAAAACCATTCGCTAACGCTACGTTACTAAGTTATCGTCTTCAGAGAATGAAGATATATTGGGTGTCTGAAGACGATAACTTGGTTACCGAAACGTGCATCGAACAAAGTAATCGTAAATGTTGGTGTAGTGGTAGTAGAAACAGTGTGTTCATTATGAGTGATGTAAAATGTCTAGTCAATTATAAGTTGGGGGATATATCTTGCAAAAATGCCCGGGCATTTATGTTTTTCCGAGAAAAATAAACAAACACTTATTAATGATGCTTATTGACGTATCTGGTTTTATGGTTTAATTTCTATTTATTTTTATATCTTGTGTAATGGGTCACTTTTTTTCCAGAACTTCATTATGGTGGATGTAGGCTTTATTTGACACAGTTTTAGCTAATGGTTCAAGAAGATTGGCTGCTGAGTGAATTGGGGCAATACCAAATTCAGTTCTATTTTTGAATTTCGTTACCATCACCTTTCTTTCTACAGTTTTCAGTGGAGAGAATGGAAGCTTCTCAATGAGAATAGCTTCCAGGTTATTGAACTTTGTGGTTATTGTGGCTCTATTCTAGAGCTGTAACTACATAATTCATTTTGTCAATTCTCATCAGCTAGAATATATTTTTTTTATTTCTGGCTTAAGGAATGATTTTATAAATGCCCAAACGTTGGGCGCTTCTGGCAGATTTTATGAATGCCATTGGGCATTTACCTGGCCCACATCAGATTGTGGTTGAAGTACCTACAAGAATATGTAAGATAGAATTGGTTTGGCTGTAAAAGTACAACTGAGGGAAAAGATGTGGACTGAAAAATTTTAGAAAAACATCAAAATTTGAATTTTGAAATAAATAATTGACCCCGAATATGTTGCAATGATTTATGTGATTGAAACATATTTACATAAAGTGATTAAATGTTATTGTTTTAGATGTAGATGTACCGTGCCGTAAAAATAATACAAAACAGTCTGTAGAAAGGATATTAGAATTTGGCAGAGAATTATACAGTATGAGCCAAAGGTTAAAAGCCGATAAAAATAGTAAAATCAACGAAAAAATGCTAGAAGTAAGAGTTACTTTACTAATATTTAATAAACATTTCGAACTTTCATTTAATTACAGGACGCGTTTAGTTTATTAGCATATTCAAATCCATGGGCCAGCCCTGTTGGTTGGCAGTTAGAACCTACACAGAGGGAATCCGTATGTGCATCTTTAAATTCTGCAATTTTAGGTGAGTGTATTCGGTTAAAAGTTACACGACTTTTGTAATTCAATAAACATGTACAGGTAACAATTTTCTTATCAGATCGAGAGAGAGACAGATTCGATGCAGGAAGCTCTGTTTGAGTTGGTCCTGATATAGGAGCTGCTCCTCTGCAAGGCTAGGGCTGTGGTGATTACATTGAAAATAACTTATTTATGTAGTTTAGGCAGTTGTGATTATTATTCATTACCATTGTACAAAGGTTATATGTATTGTGATGATGTTGTATTATGCCTTTTCGAGAATTCTATCAATCATTTCATTGATATTGCTAAAAATTGATATAGACTGCAATTCTAATACGTTGTCGACTCTTAAATTTGGCGGATACAATTTCTAGGAAGCCTTTTTTTGTTTACGGTAAACTAGATAATTCCAGAAGTCGACAGTTCCAGAATTTGGCTTGAATATATGAAAGGGAGAGTCTGGCAACTGTAAGTCTGTAAAAAATTCGATGAGCATGATGTATTTGAAGTAAATCGGAAGTTTATGTTTTACTATGCGAGTCCATCAATGTAATTCATTTCTTCTTATATACTTATAAAGATTTGAAACGTTTCCATTTTTAATAACCAATTTCATCTTTGTAAGTAACTCGTTTTATTATTCAAGGTTAGAGCTACCTCGATTCCATACAGCAGAAATAAAAATATTTTAGATTGTCTAGAAAACGAAGCACTTTTCCCAAATCATTAATCTTTCAAGAGATGTTTTTGGAAATGGCATTAATAGCAATCAATTTTTGAGCTTAATGTTGAAATAATTTGAAACATCATTAATTCTACAAGATTTGCTTTGGTTTAATCCCTTTTCTCTTTCTAAGAATGCACAGCAAGTTCAAAATAATTTATTCCCCTAAAACAAATAGATGACAGTTGACCTGAAGAAGAAGAAAAGAGAGCTCTACTTTTAGTCAAAACGGTTCTTCTCGGTTTGGAGATATATTTTCCAATTCTGTTTGTGTTTTTTTTGTATTTCTATTTGTTTTATTTTTTTTTAAATTTTGTTATTTATTGTTAGTTTAAATGGGGACCGGGTGGGGTATTATTCCCTAGCGTTGGCCATTTGTCTGTCCTGGCTGAAAATAAGGCAAAGCGAACGACCATTGGCCAGAAGAATACGAAAAGAGAACTCTAATTTTAGTAAAAACGGTTCTTGTCGTTTTGGGGATATATTTTGTAATTCTTTTTTGTATTTTAATTTGTTTTTTCTGTTTAAATGGGGGTCGGTCGGGCGGGGCATTATTCCCTATCGTCGACCGTTTGGTTGGTGAACCGGTTCACCAGGCTACAGGGAAACCGCAGAAAACCTGCAACATCGACAATTTCTTATAGGAAGCAAAATCAATTACTGTGCAATATGTTTTGTTGTGAGGTTTATTAATGTTTTTCTTATTTATTTATACGTTATTTATTTCTATTGGAGGGGTCAATCGATAGACACTATATTTTACGTTCTTAATTTATTTAAACACTTTTCTCAACTAATTAATACAATTCACTTATCATTATCACTTAACTAACTAATTTATTTAAATTCCTCGATTACTTTTCATTTCGGTCTGTTCACTACGACTACAAACAAGATCAACTGAATTCCGGATAATTCATCAAAGGCGGCGCTTTCGCCGAATTTTAGAATTCTACTATATCCAAGCAGGACCGGCTCCAGGGCGGAGATGGGTTCGTAACAATAGTAATACCAAGGCTCTTTGAGGGCTGTAGTGCGGGTGGTAGTAGTAGTAAGTCAGAGCCATTGGCGTGTAACCGATACAAATCAGTAACGATTTTTGTGACGATCTCCATTAACCCAAGCGAATTGGCATAGCTACAATTTGTTAGAGAACATCTAGACTTTAAAGATCCTTCCAGTGGTCGAATTTAATATTGCGAATTGAATCCAGATTTTGCTAGTCAACGTGTCGAGACTCCTTTGCCATCTTACCCGAGCCTGTCTCTTCATTTTTTCTGTTTCGTGTTTGGTGCAGCAGCAGTTTGAGCTGCTAGCTGAAATTGTGAGATAAATAATTTTGTTGCTCTTTCGATTTCTTCTTGTTCTTTAAGCCTCATCTTTAAATCTACCGATTCGTTAAACTAGATTTTTTAAATAGATTCTGAATTTTCTGATTTCATTTTTATTTACTACAAGAGTTTTGAAAAAAAAAAAGAAACAAATTTGGTATTATTGACATTGAATTTTATTAAATGTACTTTGTTATTAATCATATATTTTGTACATAATTACAGAATCAAATAATAAACCAAGGAAACCTCCGCTAGAGATCGCGATGGCGCATGCCCAGGAGTTGGTACGTTTGATGTCGTCATCGGGGCTCGGTTCATGTGCCTTCGCATCTCTCGTCGACATACTCGATCAGTGATGGCAGTTTTTTTACCTTAACCACTCCGAGCAAACGCAGGTGACGTACTTTATCCCGCAACAAATAAGAATAAGGGGCGAATACAAGTTCGCGGTAATTCGCTTGCCGCAAGAAGAATAGGTACTTACTCCTCAATTTTTTTTGTGAAGTTTTAATGTCGTGTATTTAAACGAAGTGTATTTATGGAAGAGGCAGTGGACCCATCGAAAAAAAAATTAGTGGGTTATTCAGAACATCCTCAAATCTACGATATTTTTTATATATTACTATGACTATTTCTACTATAGATTTTGGTATACTTAAATTAAAAAGATACACACTTATAAAACTGCTTTTTTAACCCATTAGCGCCCGGAATTATTTTTTTTTTCTTTTCATTTATATATTTACTGGTCTATTAGAGTATTAACAATAAAAATAATACTCAAAAAAATTAAATTTATTAGCTGCTACCGCATGGTATCACTGGGCTGTCAAGATACAATGAATTAACACAAAAGCACATCTCCATTTCTTTGAAAATGAAAATTTTTCTATTTTTATTTCGCGTTTCAAGCAAAATTTCTTTTATGTAGGTGCCACTGTTGTTTCTCATCGCTTATCCTTGTTTTCCTCGACACCATTCTATCTCATCACCTACTCTTCCATTAACGTCCCCCATCCCCCATGTTATAATACTGTTGTCACTTCTATCCATTTCCGTTTATAAAATAATTATTCATGAATTTTTTGATAAAATAAGATTTTCAGTCTGTACTAGCCCAACAGCTCACACTGGGGCAAAACACCAAATTAATGAACATTGTAGTTTCATGGCCGTAAGAAAAAAAGTTAAACACCCATAATTTTAACAAGGAAATGGTTTCTGTATACAAATTTCAATTTTGATGTTCAGGGTGGCCTAGAAGACACTTAATTGGAATCATAAATTGATCTATTTCTAGCAACTTTTATTCTGAGCAAACGTATGAAATGGTTGCACGGTTTTATGAAAAACCAAAACCCCTCTTCTTAAATATAAAAGTAGTAGGTACCTTTAAATTCAAAATAAATTTTTTTCGCACATAGGATCTCCTTTTTCTTAGGAATATTTTCGAGTCTGAGATCGTGAATCCATTGTCCATTTGCCCGGTTATAATCTTTGAAATTTATATGTGGAAAAATTAATAACTCCATGTTCTTATTGCTATTAATGCTCATCCGATACTGAATTTTATTGACTTTATTGACTTTTTTGTTTTTACAATTTATTAAGCTCAAAAACAACTATAATATGTTCATAAAGTATAAACAAACATTAAAAAAAAGAATCTGAAATTTATAGGGCAATATTTGAGAAAAGAGCTGCAAGGAAAACTGCAACCTGCAAGTAATTATTAATGGAAAGCAAACTATAAACCTTCTAGTTAATTTCTGTGGTAGTAGATTTCGTTATGATTTTTTTTTATGTTTTTCATTAAACAAATTTCAAGAATCCATAATATTTCAAGCTGCGTAAACTTAAAGTTAAATTATCGTTATAAAGATACATGTTCCATGAACGAACGTTTTAATAAGAAATCTGTTGCATTGAGCATACCATCAAAGTGATCAGCTGGAAGAAGAGTCCTGGAAGTTATTAAAACTTCACCGTAACGAGCTTGGTATACCTATACTAACTTTGAATTGTAAATTTGTTGCTTTAGTACCCAATAGTTGCTTAGTGCAACATCTAATATCCATGCAAATATATTCCAATACAACTTTTTGCTTCTTATACCAACCCGGTAATTGGAAAAAATGCACATAAGATCAGTCTTACCCATATTTTGATGATGTTTGACGAGAAACCCCTGCATCTGTAGACGCCATGGTGAGAACAAAATTATCTAGCCATTTAAATAAAATTAATCCAGAAGATTTTACCAAAAAGTACTGATATTTTTTTTGGAAAAATTTTTTATCAAGTAATTGGTATGATTTCTGAATCTGGTTTTCCATTAAGGTTCATAGAGCAACATACTGTAACAATTGTAGTTAACTAAATAGGTAAAACTCTGTAAACAAATTGTAAACATGAATATTGTAGAGTGAATGTATATGACATAATTTTTTAATTATTATCACTAATGAAAATGCCTCCATGAGGATTTTAACCCAAAATTGACGAGGTAAACATCTGTTGTTCAAAGACCACATTTTGTAGCCAAATCTAATCGTCTTACCACGGATGAACTGCTTTCATCCGTGGCAGGCATCATTGATATAGTGAATATTCTGAACAGACATTCATTAGAGGACGAATCGTTCTCGCTTTATCTAAAGAATCTATTTTAGTATTACTTGCCAAATAGAGAAACCTTTGAATCTGTAAAAAACGATTCTGTATCATAGAGATCTACACCTTCTTGATTCTTTACTTTTACGGTTTCCGATCAATTATCTATTTGAATATCAATATTAATTTTCTATCAATTCTTCGTTTTTGCATCTCTTTTGTCTCCTTTTACTGGCACTCTTTTTTTTCTAAATTCTGTTCTAATCTTTCTTACTTTTTGTAGTATTCATTTCAAATTCCACAGAAGGTCCGTTTTTTTGTTATTACCCTTGACCTATAATTTAGCATAGTCATTTTCACCGGTCGTATCAACTTGTAGTGTAGTTTTTCCATGTCCTTTCTAATTGTCCTCCTTTTCAGACTGTCAAATGCTTATTTGAAGTCGATGAAAAGCATTTGCATATTAATGTAGTGTTAATAGCTTTTTTCGATCACTTGTTTTATAGTATGTATCGCATCTACTGCTGATTTTCTTTGACTAAAATCTTTTTGATATGTCCCTATTCCAGTCTTCCATATATTAATGTTGTTAGTACTTTGTATAGGGTAATAAGCAAACTAATAACTCTTTAATTGGGTTTGCTCCCGTCATTATTGGTATAATCAATCCAGTAAACCACTTTCTCGGCATTGCTTCTGTTTCCCATACTCTTTCTATGATCTTGAATGTTTTGTGTCTTAGGTTATCTCCACTATATTTTATTAGTTCATTCACTATTTCGTCTGCTTCTCCTTTTTTATTGTTACACAAATATACTACAATTTAAACAGTAATTGCTTATTCTAGAAATATGATTCACTTTTTTTGAAACACTTACATTTTAAAAAATTTCTTGTGAATGTTTCTATCGATAGCAACAACAATTCGATGAAAGTATTTTTACTAATTGTTACAAATTCGAGTAAACTGTATTGTATCCCATCACAGACTGAACTGGTTCGAAACAAAACTTTTATCACACCTTGACACGACAATAACTGACTAAATGTCGCGCTTTTTTTTTTTTTAAAAAGAAGTTAAGCTGTCACACCCTGTATTTAATACTGCATCTCAACTCCTTTAGGTTTTCAAATTTCACAGATTTTTGCTACAACTGCTGTGTTTCTATCAATTAAATTGAATTTTAGTTGCTTTAGAAGGGCTTAAAGCTTTTATTTTTTTATTAATTAAATTGAGGTATGTATCTTTTATAATTTAAATAAATTAACCAATATCTATATATTACAATAATTAATGTGTATTCATTTATATCTACATTTTTATTAAATTATAGAACAGCCTAAAATACTACTAAGAAGATTTTTGTTTTCATATTTGATCAAATTTAAATCCTGTGTGCTACTGAAACAGTCAAAATTATAATTAAGAATAAATATACAACGTGTTTCATAAATAATATAGAATATTGTAGTAGACGCTTCGTTACTCTATTTTAAAACGAAACGTTCTTATAAACATGTGTGATAAATATTGTAGTTAGTGAAATACTTAACCTAACCTCAATCCAAAATACAAACGGTTCAAAGATACCAGGGTTGTTACAACAACCTTGATAACTTACTTAAATTAAATTTACTCAACAGATTTTAATAAAATAATTTGCTCAAACACACTGTCGCTCATCTTTCTCCTATTTGATCTCATAATCATGCCACCCTAAGAAAAAAGTCTTTCTACAGAGCTAGGCAAGCAGGTGTCATATTTCAAGAATAACATCTTTACTGTAGGATATTTATTTAATGATTGCAGTCTGACATCATCATTCTTAAAATATTATAATGATCAATAGTGGTGTTTGCATTTGCACTATCACTATCTAGTGAGGAATGGGAATCATCATAGAACATTTAGTAGGATTCATCTTTATGATCGTTTTTAAGTTTTCTCTCTTCTACAAGGAACAATTTCATTTACATATTTACTATTTCCTTTTGGCATCCATTTTAATTTAAAAAAAGGATATGACACCGATGCCAAAAATGCATCTTTACCTTTATGATCCTTCAAATCATGAAATTTTCCGAACCTCTTTTCTAAGTTTTTTTTTAATGTTTCTATCAGTACTTAACAGCATATGGGATTCCATTTGTAATGAATGCAAGATTTTTTGTATTCCCATTAACTCGGGTAGCAGGCATTCATAAAATATTTCTTTATCTATCTCTAAGCTTTTGATACCGTCTGCTATGGGCTTTGTATAGTTGGTATATTCAATCCTAGTTGTCTTAAGGTTTCATTTAAAGTTTTCTGAACCTTCAAAAGATCCATAATACAGTTATAATATGAATTCCATCTTGTTGGAGATATCCCGGTAGTTTCAAAATATATTTCAGACGCTTTGGGGGATCTGGAGCACAAATTCCAAATTGCTTGACATATAGCCATAGTTGCATCATACAGCTTTTTATATTTTTCTGTGATTCAAGAAATTCCTTTAAGAGGAATGTCTCATCGTCGTCATGTTCATCATTATTATCATGGTCGTCATCATTTTTAATTACTGAAATGTTTTCTACATCAGATGACGAGGAAAAAATTCCATCAGTAGCGTCCACTTCTAAATCAGATTTTTCATAAATTTTAAATGCTTTTAACATATTTCAGCGATTATCAGTTAAAATTTTTGTTACCCTCAAATGATACTCTGTGTATATGTCAATAATCAGTTCTGCCGCTTTGTCGAAGGTATGAGTTCCTTTAAATCTTCTACAAGCTATTTCTTTCAAATGTGTGAAGATCAATCCAATGAACAGTCATACCTGAATAACTTCTCTTTGATAATGACCAACAGTTTTTAATTTTATTTTTAGATTTTTCTTATATTCTGCGCACATATCAGCAATTCTCTTGTTACATGTGCGACAGCACATAAATTTTGGTGGGTTTTGTAGTTTTTGAGCACCTTCAATTAGGGTCCTAAATGATTTATTTTCGACAATAGATATTGGTGACATTGTATCAATTATTAAATCTATAACCAACTTGTCTAAATTAATTTTATACTGGCAAAGTAGTTGCAAGAGTGCTTTGTATCTGTTTTTTAGAGTATTTGCACTAGTTTCATCATTGTGTGTGCCAATTTTTTTCTTTTTGGAGGTTCTGGCTTGGGATTTCAAATTTTCATACTCTGTCAATAGATCACCATGATCTTCACAACAACCAGAGTCAGCTATTGCAATTTGTTTATTTATATACACCAATTATCTATGTATTACAAGACTAAGACTATGTAACAAATAAATTGGAAATAAAATTAACATGTTACTCACTTTTATATGATTTAAAAAAAATTGTAGTCGAAATTAGGTTTCCTTTTAATGTTTTAGAGCATTTCTTGCAAATAGCCTTATATCTTATATCCAGCATCCTTTTTATTAATTAAAACAATGTTTTAATATCAATGGTGAAAAATTATTATCATCCCTAAAACAAAAAGAAAATATTATAGGGATTAAGAAGAAAAATAGCGTGTGCATTTTGCAGGTATAGATAAATCAATGTATCAATTAAAGTATTCAACAATCGTTGTTTGTTTTGATATGAAAAAGTAGGTAATTGTTTATATAAATTGGATTTGGTGGGTAGAGGGTAGCTAATGAAAAATAACATAATAATAGCATGGTGGTTTCATGACCTACCCAGATACAGTTTTACCTTCCTTACTAATGTCCTCATATCCAGCTAACTTTTCTTTAAGTACACTGCAAATCCAGGCATCTGGTTTTTTCACTCTTTTTCTTCACTAGATGTTTTATTTGCAACTTTTCTGAAGGATCTCTTGTAACTGTCAACAGGAGATGCTGTATCTGATTCATCATCAATTGTAAGGTATAAGTCTTTCTCCAGATCACTAGTTGTTACATAGTTCAATTTGTTCTTCGCCTTATTTGAAGTAGAGGTCTTACAAATATCGGCATATGAGGAACTTGAATCACCGTCCGATATATGTTTGTCCTCATCAGGATATATCCTCTCCAAGATTAATTAATAATAATAATGATTTGTGACATAAGAAGATAGGTGTAATTGAGTAGCCACATTTAGTTAGGGATACAATAATATATTACGGTTAAAACAGTAAAAACCTTAACTAACCTTTGTTTTAGTTTCAATTCTCATCATTTGACTGAAGTAAACTTAGTATCTCGCGTCCCCTATAAGTAAAATGTTCCATATTTGTTTGTCTAATAATCAAAACACTTTTATAATTATTACATCACTCTTGTTATAACGAATAACAGGAAAATTAACAGAATAAGCAGTCCTAGTAAACATCACAACACAAGAAGGTTATAAAGTTATTATTTTGTCTATGATACAAGCAGTAGTACATGTCCTATCCACCAAGAGTGTGACAGAGAGGAATTCGACACTAAGTCCTCTTGGTGTTTTATACTTGTTACATTTCTTTGGGCAAACGAAACCAAGTCCACTTGGTACCTTTTACCTCTCTTATAAATGGTCATGGAGTTTTCTTTTTAAATCTCTTATCTTCGTTATTTATGGGACTAGGACGTAGTGATAAAAAATCAACATTAAGGGCTTGGTCAGTATTAGTAAAGGCAGTAATAAACAAAAAAATCCACGTGATAAAAAATTTTTATTCTTTTTTTGCTTTAGTTTTTAGGTTAGATCCAACATTATGACAAAATGGAATAGGCATGTTTTTTCGTATTACTTCTAGTAGTGTTACAAGAAAAAATGAATTTCATTTACAATTCAACATCCTGTATCTCATTAATGATAAGATTTATCACACATGTTTATAGGAACTATTCGTTTCAAAATGAAATAACGAAACGCTCACTACAATATTTTTGTTTGATGGAAATTGAAAACACTCTGTTTCTTCCTTAATAATTTTGTTTTTTGACTTATGGACTGCGGTTTTTTTTACTGACATGGTTATAAAAAGCAATTTAAAAAAAATGGGCTCGACAGTTTGCAAATATGTAAATTTAAAATGAGTGTATATATATACGATGGTTTTTTTATATTTAGTTTTAATTTATACGTTGATGGTTGAAATTATATACATACTAATATTGAATATTATAATTGTATTTTTTAAATATTTTAATTTTTAATATCATCAGCCTGTGACGACGTTGACTAAAAATATTGCAAAAAATTTCTGTTCTTCATTCAAGAATTTTTTATAAGATTTGAATAAACGTATTTTTTGGGTAAATAAATGATTATAAATATTTCCGTTTCTTTTTTTTTATCATCCAAATGTTGCCTTATTAAGAAATTTTGAAGGTTTTAGTTTGATTATTAATAGCCAAGCGTCAAATAATTAACAAAATAATAATGAAAAAAATTCAAATTAATTAATAACTTTCAATTGATGATAACATTGTTCTGAATAGCACTGTCTTTTCGATGGGTATACTAATGTAGAAGTGTTTGTCACAAATACAAAGATTTTTGCTCAAATTCATCCTAAATTTTCTCTAATCCATTTTATATTTGTCGTAGGCACAATGCAAATCAGGCATTTTACAAAAAACCGACAAAACGTGATGCTGAGAACTTTCTTACATTCTACTAAATCATTTTAGGTAACTTGTAAAACGCCGACAAAACACGAGTTGCAATATACATTCCCTAGTTATTTTGAGGCATTTTCAATATGAGGATATAAGTTAGTCAAAACCTCACGCGGTTATTTCACATTTGCGCGTCAACAATAACATAACCTCAAAAAAAGTTCGTTATGATATTATGCGATACGGTTTAATTAGAAGCAAAACAATTTTACAACGGCAGAATAAGAACGAGTTTTAAATTAATCGAGGAAATCAACAGAAGCGATCATTCAATGGAAAAATATTATGTACTGTCTGTTGGTAACATTTAACATCTTCGAAACACAGTTGACCAACCTGTAATTTATATAATACCAACGAAACAATATTTTTACTTATTAGTAAATCTACAAGACATAGTAGACGAGTTAAAATGTTATTCGAGCTAAAAAAGGGATTAGTCGTATGCCCTATTCTTTCAAAAGATTTTAATCGAGGTTAGGTGGACCTGATGGAAATTTATCTCAATTATCAAAACCACGCTCCCAAATTTTTGCATCTGCGCCCTTTACAGACAAGTAGTATTAGAATCTGTAAACATTTTTCCACAATTTGGAGCACCGCATATATTAAAGAGCGATAATGGTCGAAAATTCACTGCATCTGTAATCGAAGAGATTGTTAGTTACTGGCCCCACTGTAAAATTGTATCACGTCACACCAAGATGTGGAGAATATGCTTGGCGTTTGCTTGAATGTCCGATAATCTTCTACAACTTGGTTCATAAGAAGAACACCATACTGTGCATTATTCAGAGTCTTCCAGACTCTCCAATAAAAGAGCTTCGTAGCAAAGAGGAACACATAGTACAAGAAGAAACAGAAGAGAATGAGGGCACATGCAAAAACGATTCTCATGCATAACAAGAAATTGAATACAGTACCTTTAATGTAGAAGTTGCAGTGTGTTGTATCGTGTGCAGTGGCAAAGTCAAAAATAATTCTCTATCTTCATCACAGTCTGAAGTTGTGCTTTTCGTTCGACTGAAAATCGACAATGAAAGTGGTAGATATGAAGAACGGGTAGTACAAAGTAGGTACGCCTCAAGAGGAATTATAAAATGAGATACGTTGTCTCCCGCACATGTTATGCCTGAATTTTGTCAAATTGCCTAGAATGATCTAGTAATAACACAAGAAAGTTCTGAGGATCACGTTTTACCGTTTATGCCTAGGCTTTTTATGAAATACCTGAATTAGCATTGTGCCTACGACATATACATCGAATTTGATCAAACATAGTTCAAGAGCTGGGCTATATGAAACAGCAACGATTTGCTACACGTCGTTTGAGTTCCTAAACCGCTAGATAAAGGTTAGTTCATCACCAAACGTTATTTCTGGCCGCAAATGAAGATGGCAGCCTGTTTTACACGACGAGTTTTTTCATACTACTGTAGGAACCTCTACTTAGCGCGGTGCAATAATGCTAAAAATGTATCTAAATGAAAAACCCCCACCAGAATCGACTCGAAGTTCCGGAAAATCCATGCCGAAACTTTTTTCATCTTTTTTTGTAGACCTTAATTGAGAGCGGTGCAGTAATGCCATAAATCGGTCTGGTCGGAAAGAAAGAATAAATAAATTAACAATTAATTCTTCCATTTCCTTTTTAAACATAATTTCTTGGTTTAAAGTTGTTAGAAACACATTTAAACAGTATTATGTTAATATTTGTTTCAACTTCAAGCTCTTGATTACGAATATTTAATTATATAACTAAAATAATATATTTTTAAATTTTCAAAACCTAAATATTCTTTAGACTCAATTTGCATAAACTAAATTGCTCTAAAATCTAAAGAAATACAAAGACATGGTCGCTCTCTCTGCCGGGCAAATATGGTGAAGTAACATTCGATTTGACCTTGTAAATGATTTTGCCAGGCAGATTTGAAGAATTCAACATTCTTTTGTATCTATAATCATTGGAACTGAGCCTCGAAAGAATTGTAGGGATTTTCAACACTCAAGCAACACAGATCACTACCATGAAAATCTATCTCATTATTTGACGCGATATGGGATATTATAAGTAGTTTTCAAGCATTCTTATGACACACCACCAAATATTTAACTATCGCCGCAGAAGATATTTTGATTTTACTTTAACGTAAATCAATTAAACACTCATGCCGTTCATTAATATTTATCCCAACGCTCAAAACGCCTCGCAAGCCATTCCACTTGGGTTTACGGTTATAAAGGTCAAATTTGTGTACGTAATTATCGGATTACACCCTTTACGTCAGTATTTGAGGTTAAGTTTAATTGGACCGTCTTTTGATTTCATTGAATACAAAAATAAATTATCAATTCCTTCTCCAATGTATATCAAATTACAAACCACTTACCGATAAATCAGATAAACGGTATAAATCTGTGTTACAAAAAGAAAATTTTTCAATTCGACCTAGTGCGCATGTATCACCTACTACACGAAATGAAAAATCTTGGAGCTTGCAACCTTGGTGGACCGTGTCAACACAGTTTTTAGCCATGAATCGCATTAGCTACTTTCTATTTACATTCAACATGTAATTGCGTTAATAATCACAATAACCACATAAAATTCTCCATTATCATCTAACCGGGGATCAAACCGTCTGTAACTTACAGCAAAATAAACAAGATTATTTATGTCAATGACTGTTTGCAATAATTTAGTATTGTGTAATTTCTTTCTTATTTTGATGACAAAATCTGACAACGTCACTGTCAATCTGAATAATCAGGGTTCCCAACTTAGGGATTTTTATAACTTCTAATATCGATGAATAACTTCGTTAAGAATAAATTACGTAACAGAATATCGATTGAAATGATACAAAATCTGATTATGATTCGATCCACACTGTAACGGAATGGTGAATCATACACAATATTTCAACAATACGCAATTATGTTGATATTATTCAATGTCAATATGAATGATTTTAAACAATCAGAATCTGCAGAAAATGATTCGTTACTTGAAATTTTCGATAATTTATGAACAAAGAATATAAAAAAAATGATATTGCTGAATGAAATTATCTTATTAATTGTTTGAAATTTATTATTCGTTTGACGATATTTTA
Organism: Diorhabda sublineata; assembly: GCF_026230105.1. Lineage (NCBI taxonomy): Eukaryota > Metazoa > Arthropoda > Insecta > Coleoptera > Chrysomelidae > Diorhabda > Diorhabda sublineata. Next base: position 3,042,407 of record NC_079476.1, read on the forward strand.
TTATTTATGTAAAAATATTTAGGGGAGCCCTAGTAATTGTGATAATCTTAGGGATTTAGGGAGATAAATTATTGAGAGTTGGGAACACTGGCTGAGTTCACAAAACTCACTAAAGCACACGGTCTCAAGCTTGTGCAGATTACGGGTAAAAACTCTTCTCTCTGTATCACTTATGATTCTGAAAAGGAACATGCATTGAACTATGACGTCATAAGTGAGAATAATCTGAGTTTTGGTGTAAATGGAAAGCATCTATTGTTTCTAGTATGCCTGTGTGTTGTGTTTCCACTTTACATACGAAATTGTATTAGAAATCTACCCTTATACATACCACTGATCTAAAATCGTACAAATTGAATATAAATAAGGTTATGTTTGTTTAGATACGGTTATGGAATGTAAAGCTAAGGGGAATCATCTCAGTATATCAAAAAGTGTCCGTTTAATTGGAAAAATTTTAAAAACAGTGCCTTAATTAAATTCTTATTCGAATGTCACAACTGTTGTTGTTATAGAAACTATTGGTCTAAAAAAGAAGGTGAGGTGGGACATTTCAAATCCTTTACTTTTTAATTTTCGTCCAACTGGGCAACTTTTTCTTGACATAACTTTCCCATTGTTCATTATTTTATATTAACAACGTTTACAAATTACACTTATTACACAATCTTGCACTGCACTGGCTGAACTGACTCTAGACATAAGGTTTGTTCTTGGTAGCTGCACTGGCAGAACTAGTGTACACTAAAGCGTTCTTTGTAGCAGAACCAGTGCTAGTGTCGCTGTTTTTAGTAGCAGTGCAAGAGAACTAATTCACCCAGTTCACTTTACTGCTTGCACTGGAAGTTTGTTCCTGGTAGCTCCACTGGAACTATACTAGTGCAGGCCATTTCATAAGAGTTCGGATCGGATACAAAGAACGATATAGTGCAGACAGCAATGGAGCAATTGTTGATTGTTATATTTGAGGTTAGGTGATTCAGGCCTTGTAGTACTTGTTGAGTTTTTATTTTATTTTATTGTTATATTTCTTGAATCTCCATACCAGCATCCAAATAAAACCACCAGCACTTGTATACAGGAACTAATTATAATGAATAAATTCATTAACAAATAAATGAAAAATTGAAATATGGTATAACATCTTTCACTTAAAAAAAAGGTGCTGCTAGAATCTAGAATCTTCAGCTTCTCTCTAACCTTTTTTAACCTTCAAAACCCAACTATATTATTTTTCTGCCATCTATTATGGGGTTTGACAACTGTGTCTTCACCTTTATTTTATATTTATATAGATTTCTATTTTCTAACAGTATGGTGCAAGCAGTACAGTGAACTGGGTGAACTAGTTCTCTTGCACTGCTACTAAGAACAGCGACACTAGCGCTGGTTCTGCTACAAAGAACGCTTTAGTGCACACTAGTTCTGCCTGTGCAGCTACCACGAACAAACTTCTAAATTTTTCAAGCTAGCACACTTCACTCTGTTTATAACCGCTAAATCCACATCATCTCCAATTGCTACACTATTTTGGTGAGTCCTCAAATTTGGGCGACAAAACTAATGCCATGTACAAAGAATTTAGTCGTTGATTTTCAAAATATCTCCTCGATTTTATTTATTCATTTTTTTTTTCAAAGCCAAATCGCATAGTTCACTACGAACAATTAAAATAAAACCGCAAATGGCTCGAAAAGAAGATGATTTATGGTGAAATTTGAGAAAAATCGATAATCATTTAAAAATTTGGAATTTTGATCTTGGTGTCGGTCTTGTGAAGAATTGATAAATATAGTGGAGTTGCACATTAAAAAAAATAAAGATTTAAGATTGTTATTTAACTATAGCGGCTTAAAAATATATCGGACGTAGTAGGATTAAATAAAAAAAACAGAATTAAAGAGATTAGTTGATTGATTGATAAGTTTCCATACCCATAGATGAAGCAACCTTTTTGAAACGTGATTTCTTGTAATACATCTAGAAAATATAAGTTGAAAAGTTGAGTAAAACATTATATGCAATAATATTAAAAAAAAAACATTAATTTTCTATGTTCAAACTGTATTTCAGTTTGATATAATCCATTTACTAACAGCATAATTACTTGATAATATCATTACTTTCAAAATGGTTGTTAAAACTAAATCTTTATTGTAGAAAGAGAAGAAAATTCGCAATGGAAAAAATATATTTTATTATTATAATTACATTTTATAATCTTGGAGGTAACACAAGGCTAAATGTAATTTTACCGATTCATTTAACAATTTTTGTAATAAAATATGTTAATGTAAAGCAGTGTTTCAGTTAGATTAAGTTTACAGCTTGTAAAACGTAGAAACCCCATTACCTAGTAAATGCATACTGAACACACTATCTGATGCGTGTTTCGATAACCAAGTTATCGTCTTCAGAGATTGCAGCAAACTAAAACCTATTAACTGGATTTACCTATTTTACACTAAATTTTCCTACCAATAAACCTTCTCCCGCGAACAATAATACTATTAGTATAGTGTAAATAGTGTGTTCAGTTTGAATATCACCAACGGTTCCAGAAATTCCAACTCAGTTGAAGTGGTAATTTGGTTATCTTTGTTATTACCTGGTTGTCAACGAAAATTAAAATGAAGAACAAGAAAAATTTGCTTCGGTACCTTTAAATCTTGTTTATACATAGAGATTGGAATGAATTAAACAGAGTGGGCTCAAAATTGATTTATAAATCTAGCTCTACATCGAAACAATTGTTGGGTTAATACCAAAGTATCAAATATGGCACTTATATAAAATATCATTGGACCGAACATCGAGTATTGGCCACCACGCTGCCAGTTATAATAATGAAATAAATGCAAATACTGGGAAATTTCCTGCCAAAGAAATTTTTCCTACTAAAATTATTTTTCGCGGAAGAAATCTCATTGGTGGAAAAATTTAGTATTGATAGTTAGGTCAAGTTGATAGGTTTCTTCGTCCTACATGCACCAGGGCACTCCGGGTCGTCCAAAGTACTCATAGTGTATGTATACAATAACTTAACCTGACCAAAAAAGTTATTCCTCCCCAACAAGATTTGCTGTAAGTTTGAGAATATTTAAAATTTATCCCCCACCTTCCCTTAAATCCATATGTTACTGATGTTTGTTCAAAAATAAGAGGCTTAAGTGGTTTTGACTCAAGCATTAATGCAAACCGCTTAGCTACCGCCATCTATCAGAAATATTTCAAACTCTCTTATACATAGAAAAATTAGTAACTCTATGAATTAAGAACTATCTATGACTTAGAAACCTTGTTGTAGAAAAACTCACCTTTATATCTTAAGAAAATAAATTATATCACATTTATCATAAGGGATTGTCTCTTACAAAAACATTTTATATATTTATAATAACATAATTCACAAATTATGAACGTTACAAATCGTACAGAGTGAAAATACTGAATGAAATCAATTTATTATTTCGGTTAAGTGTGGAGGTGGGGTCATAGATGACCATGTCCACCTATTTAAGTTTGGCAAGAAAGGCAGAAGGCGCCGTACATCAAGAATGAGTTCTGAGCCTATTGGCGGATTTCCAGATCTCAAAGTGGTGAGCGAGTTCGCTTCGTTGTTGCCGTTGCCTAACCTAACTACTTAGTAAATGCAAAGAACTCATTCTTAAATTGTATTCGTCCACTTCGTATCGTTGGTATAGTCCTACTCCTGGATATTAATTGAAAATATTTCAGTTTTTAGATTATTCAAAAGTGATTTTGCCAAACAATATGCCATTCAAAAGTTTTAATAGATCTAAATGGTGAAATTATACCTAAACAATGTATTAGAACTTTTTAAGCAAGTAGCAGAAGCTGGAACTCTCATAATAAATATCTCCAAGTGATTTTGCAATATCCAACATCGTAGTGGTCGACCAAATGAAGTGAGGACTCCAGAAATGTTGAAGAAAAAAGAATTTTTGCACTGTTTCATAAGCACTTCGCATTCGAAACAAAATAACAATCAAAACAATTAACTGAAAAAGGCTTCAAACAAGGCAAAGACCATTCCATCTACAGGCAAGGTCATGGCGTTTTTTTGGGATGTGCATGGGATAATTTTCATTGACTATCCTGAATAAAGAATTATTTCATCGAGACAATGCACCAGCTCACACATCCCTTATTGTAATGGCCAAAATTAATGAAATAAAGTTTGAATTGCTACCTCATGCACCCTATTTGCCAGATTTGCCCCCTTGGATTAATTATCTTCTATTCCCAGACTTGCAAAAACGGCTCGGTGATCAAAGAATTTCAACAATTTTCTTATTAAACTTCACTGGGAAAATGTATAGAGCTAAAAGGAGATTACATTAAAAAATATATTTTTTTCCAAGATTTTTGTTTTTCTTGTTGGGACCATCCTCATATATCTACTATATTTATCCTCGTTAAAAGAAAAGAGCACCAAAGTCGCTTTCACTATTACAGTAGAACAAATATCTCATGGAAAGGTGGAGCTTCCAGAGTGCAAAGAGAGAAAATGTTCAGCCAGAAAACTTTAATTCTTCAATTGTTAACTCTAATGTATGTCTTTCCCACCTTTTATTTGGTCCTCGGGCTATAGGGTAGTGTAAATAAACAAATTCGCATCAAGATTGTATGTATCACCATATAAAAATATGAGCTCAAAAACTATTTTGAAAAAACACTTCTACATGAGGTATTGACAATTTGAGTGATTTTTTAAGTTAACTAGGTTAATAATTAGTAAAATATACAACAAAATACTACAAGAATAAATGCAAGCGATAAATATATAAGCAAAGAAAATTATAGCACATCTAAGGAATATTAATTTTTCCCAATATTCTATTCAAATGACATCATCTGTGTATGCCTCATTTACAAGTAGATTTTATCATATTGATAGAAATAAATACAAGAGTATAAAAACACGAAATAGTTTGTTATCATTATTTTTTATTAAATATCTTTGAACCTTTTCTAGCTTTCATAATTTTTTCTTTCAATGCCGTTATATCTACTTTACTACTTGAACTAGGTTGGGAGCTTGATGGAATTGGTTCTTCTGGAGGAATAAAAGCTTGATTTCTTTTTTCTTCCCTTTTCTTGGCAGCTTCAGCATGTTTATCATCTTTTTCTTTCTTCTTTTTGTCTTTCTTCTGAGTTTTATTAAGAAAATATTCACCAGTAGCTAATTCTTTATCAATTTTACTTTCTTGCTGCTGTGGTGGAAAAGGTGTGTATGGTTTCTTTTGTTTCTTATTCTTAGGTTGTTTACGTTTACTAATGTTTTGATTAACAAATTTGGGTAGAAATCGTTCCCAATTTTCATTTTTCAATTTTGGATCTTTAGCAAGTTCCCTTTTTATCATTAAAGCTTTAATATTGTAAATGGGGTGTATATTTTTCATTGTATCTTCCACAATTTTCCTTACTTGCTGTAATCCCTTGTAAGGCCCTAAAGCTGATACAGTCTGTCCTTGCACCAAAACATAACAATTAGTTAATATCTCTATTGACTTTAAAGTAGAACCATTTGGCCCTATCAATCTTTGACGTCGTTTAACAAATTTCTCTTTATTTCTTGTGATTTTTCCTATTTTTATTATATCACAACCAATATCATCTTGCAGCACACGTTTTGCTTGTTCATAAGGCACACTTCGAGATATTAATTTTATCATATCTCTAGCTTTAATGATAATATAAGGATCCCAGGTTTTTCTGGTTGTACTAACTGTCATACTACCTTCTACAACATCCAATTCAGCTTTAATATGATGTTCTCCTAAAGTTTTTTTAACTAATGGCCATATTTCGCGTATATACTGTTCTCGGTATTGAGGAAATAACGTGGCAAAACTACTTTCTTCTAGTAATCCATGAGGGTTATCTTCTGGTTTGAACTGTGGAATTTTCATTTGCCATGCGTTATCTATAGGCCCCATAACTGTATCATCTTCTGATAGAGACATTTTGAAATGTGTTATAACACAATTAAAACTTATAAAAAACAAGCAAATATTTATGTTTCGTTATTTATATTACTGTATTATCAACCGCAAAACTTAAAACTGAATCAAAAATTGATGTTCGAAAAAGACGTACAAACATACTTTCTCTTCTTCTTTTCCATAAACTACGATTTACACTTATAATTAGAGCTCCCAACTTTCAGAAATCTATCTCCCTAAAGCCCCATTCAAAAACCCCTAAAATCCCACAATTTTTAAATAAATAACATTAAAAATAATAAAATAGCATTAAGCAAATAACCTAAATATTTGTTTTATTATAATAAAAAATAAATAGAAATTATATTTTTCTCAGCGTTACAATATAGTGACACAACAGTATGTAGAATACATGACGTCATTACCACTGACAAGTATACTGATGCATAATTAGGAATGTGCTTTAAAAATTAAATATCCTGTGTCATACTTGAGTTTATAACCCTCAAAATTTGACAAATGATTATTATTGAATCAATGATAAAGAAAAAAATATGTAGAGAAAATAATTTTCACGTAGCAATTGTCTGCAATGGCATTGTTCATTTGAAGCATAAATTTTATATTAATTTATTGACAATCTGTTAGAATGGCTCGGCCAGATACTTTGTGTAATCAATCACTCCTTGAAGCTGGTGATCGGTCTCTAGATAGAACAATTGGAGAACCTGGAGATGTTAAAACACAATTTGTTACGAGAGAAGGAACTTATAGACTTTTAACTCTAAGCGAATACTCTAGACCTAATAGAGTAGGATATCAGCCACAAGGCCAAACACCACCACAAGTGCGGGTATCTCTTGTAACTCTTCCAGATCAAGGAGAAAGAATATGTTTTAACCACGGTAGAGAATTATACGTTTACGTGTATAAAGGTATAAAGAAAGCACCAGATTTGAGTAAACCTTTAGAAAAAAAAGTATATAAAGGTACAAATCCAACCTGTCATGATTTTAATACTACATCTGCTACTAATGAAAATGTGAGTTTACTTATTGGTTTTAGTACTGGACAGATACAGTTGATTGATCCAATAAAGAAAGAATTAAGTAAATTGTTTAACGAAGAAAGGTTCATTGATAAAACAAGAGTTACCTGTTTACGTTGGGTTCCAGGAAATAAATCATTATTTTTAGCAGCCCATGCTTCAGGACAGTTTTATGTATACAATGAAGAATTACCTTGTGGTTCAGCAGCACCCCATTACCAACCATTTAAAGCTGGAGAAGGTTTCTCTGTAAATACATGTAAAACTAAGTCAACTAGAAATCCTCTATTTCGGTGGTTGTTGGGTACTGGTGCTGCTATCAATGAATTGGCATTCAGTCCTAGTGGGTCTCAATTAGCTGTAGTATCACAAGACGGTATGCTTAGAATATTTCAGTACGACAGTATGGAATTATTAGGATTTGCAAGATCTTATTTTGGAGGATTACTATGTGTAGCATGGTCTGGTGATGGGAAATTGATAGCAGTTGGTGGGGAAGACGATTTGGTTACTGTTTATTCAATGGAACAAAAGAGGGTGGTGGCTAGAGCTCAAGGACATAGGTCTTGGGTTTCTGCAGTGGCTTTTGACTGGTATTTAGAGGTAAGTTTCATTTATATATAAAATTTCTAGCACAGTTTAGTAAATTTTACTTGAACTATAAGCAGGGTATAATTAAACTTTTTTGCAAAACAATATGAATGTAAATCTGTGGTTGATATTTAAAAAAAGTAGGTAGATATTCCATATTTATGAAGAATGGCTTTAGAAAATTTTGGAACACATTATTAAGGATTTTTAGAATCCAAATTGACCATCGACACAGTTATAGTTTAAAAAAATACATGTTGAGACTATTATGTGTACTTATCTAACAGTAATAGTAACAGTTTTAACAAAAAAATTAAGGTATGTTGAGGCAATAGGACTTCTGTTAGTATTTGTGGATTTGTTCTTACTTAGGTTGATACATTCAACAGATCTTTGGTTATAGTTTCCCAGAAAAATTTTTGCCTGTCTCAGCCCCTGTAGGTTGTTCCAATAATTGGTTTTGCTCATATCTACCTTCTTCTCCAGTGCTTTTTCCATTGTTATGTAGCTAGCACAGAAGGGTTCGGGTCCCATGAAGGGCTTGTCTGTGTCCTGGATCCATTGTGGGGTAATTTTATATTTCTTGCCTAGCTTGTTTAATTTTTATAGGCAATCCCAAACGAGTTTGCATTTTATGATATTGGAGCTTAGAGCTCTAATGGCTGCTTGACTATTTGATAGGATGATGATCTCCTGTTTGCAATAGTTCCTCTCTAGATTGAACTGAAAAAATATTTCAATTGCATAGATTTCTGCTTAAAAAATGCTTGTTGTGCTGCCTAAGCTTTCAGAGTGATTGGTTTTAGGCCATAGACACTCCTATTCCAGTTGCATGTCGTTATAGTAATGACGAACTGCATTCTTCTAATGCTTACCTAGATTTCCACTTACTTAGTAGGTACATACAATGAAATTAACGTATTTCACTTTCCTGCCTAATCCGGAAAGAATGTACTTTTCGAACTAGGATGCTACACTTTCTCAAAGAAAAGCGTCAGGAAAATAGGTTAATTGTCTCTTTAGTTTGTTATTGAAGAATTTAAATAATAGTAATTAACCTCCTTGTAAACTTAATTTAAAGTATAAATTTTATTATATATGTTTTTATTGAGAATTTATATTTTTTAGGTGGAATCTTGCTACCGGTTAGGTTCAGTAGGTCATGACACTCAGATATGTCTTTGGGAACTTCCAGAAGATAATCTAGTCCCTCCTCGACCAAGAGTAAAAAGAAGACCGGATCCATTACAATTGGTTGGAACACCAGCTTGTCCAAGATTAGATGAGTGTCCAAATCTTGAACCATTAGTTTGTAAGAAAATTGCTCACGAACGTCTAACAGCTCTTGTTTTTAGGCCAGACTCTATTATAACTGCGTGCCAAGATGGATATGTATATACTTGGGCGCGTCCTACAACGTAGAGTACAACATTGTAAATAATATTCATGTCAAATTAACAAGGCTGCAAATTGAAACCCATTGTATACCTATATGGTGAACAAACATTGAAATTTCTTTATTGTTTGACCTTTTTTAGTTTATTTAGTGAAATATGTGATAAAGTATATTTATATTTTAGGAATATCAATTAAATATTTTTGTAGTTCTTACAAATGAAAATAGAACAAAAAGAACTGAAAATTTATGGAAGATTGTTTTCTTTGAGATTAATTCTGAACTTCATATTCAGAATTTAGCCACAATTTTTGGAAATAATTAATAATAGACTTTTTTTAAATATGTATAATTGTAATGAAAATGACTTTATTTAGATTGTGACTAATTAGATTATATATAACTGAAAAGTCACATTTTCATTTAAAAATTATTTCGAAAATAAAAAAATTGTGATATAAACATTTTATTTATTAATTTTTAAAATATTTGGACTACAATTGTTGGATATTAATGTTTACAAAAAGCCTTCTATTTAACTTTAATTTTTCTATAACAAACTTTTATTAAAAATCACAATATTTATTTAAATTCTCTCGCAAATAATGGTAATAGACAATCAAATTTTTACTGTAAAAGATAAAATGGAATATAGATTCAAACATATAGATTCTATATTTCTATATCTATAAATACCCTGTGTATATACACTACCGGTCAAGTTTTGCTCATCTCAAAATTCATTCATTAAATTTCAAAAAAATACACTCTAACAAACTAAAAATAATAGTGTCTATTATTTGTTTACTTCATATTTCAACTGTGAATTATTTTTCGGTGCTTGATTGTAGTTTAGTCCAGAATTAAGTTGCTCTCGAGTGTAAGATAACCTAATATCTATAATGTCTTGATGAGGTTACATCCAGTGATGTAAAAGATAAAAATAAAAACAAAAACTTGGTTATTTCAATATATAGATCTTTTTATTACCTACAACTTTAATATTTGACTTTTTCCATAAGACTTCTAGTTTCACCAGAAATCGAGATAGACCGTTGTTTACCCTTCAAACTCACCCCCTTATTTTTCATTTCTATTATAATCTCCTTTTCCAATGGGTTCTATCCAAGTTATTTTTTTTTGTTTTAAAAATTATCGACCCTGGTTTATTTGTTTAATCATGAACACATTTTGCAAAACCATTTCCAATCATATATTTTAAAAAACAGCACTTACCACGTCTTCTGTATGGTTAGTCTTAGGCATTGACAGTATTTTTGCCGAATAATTATCTCATGACTGATACAAATCTTCTATTTACGAGTAATAAAAGTTCAGTAATACCCTATGTAAGTGTGTGGAACATTCCTATTATAGTTCATACGAGGGCTGTTCAAAAACTATTGGTTAGCGTTGCCATCTTGACGTTAGAATTTTCTTTCTTAGTTTGTTTGGACGGAAAGTTTTAACCTCTAAGAAACTACCAGCGATGAAAACTAGACTTTCTAATTGATGTTTTCACACCCTCGCAGGTGACAAATCGAAAATATTGTAACAAAATTACAATACAACTCTAAATTTGAATGGCGATTATGTCTTAACTTTTTGCAGAGCCCTCGTGACTTTTTTATTTTATTTGTCACACAGTAAGTTGATTTGACATGAAGATAGGATATATTTTTCTAATCTATCGAAATTTTGTATATTTTTTTGTATAAATGTTGCATTTTGTAACTTTTAAATTATTTCTAATGTAATTAAATTATGTATAAATTTTTTAATTATACAATACAATAATCAATTCAGTTTTTAGTAACTTGTTCTACTTTATTATGCTCAATACTATGATCTTATAGTCCTCAGCTGGGGACACTTTGTCAAGAAGTGATAGTAAGCCTCAGTTAAAGTACTCCGATGGGGTGAATAATTTTGAATTGAACCTCACCAGCTTCTTCACAAAACGAAGTTAAAATAAAGAAAAAAAAAACGTAGAAAGCTGAAGACACTTTTGTAAAAATCGAATTAGTTAGAACTATCACCGAAAACGATTTTCAAAATATACACAGGGGACCAAATGTTTACCCTAAAAAATACTAGAACTACATCTACTGTTCATGGGTTATAAGCAACTTACGGTACAATAGAGAGGACAAAGTTATATGGGGCTTTAGAATTCTTAGGTGTCCCAAAAAATGGTGAAACTGACTCCGGATAGAACTAGATCAAAGTAATGTCTGAAGTAGGGCTTTAAGGTTAACTTTTTAAGGGAAAAGAAGGCTGAAGCGGGGGGCCCTTATCCATTTTAATTTTTAACCTCACATTGGAAGTAATCATAATGTTTGTTCTATAACTGGAAGCATATGCAGACAACATTGTATTACTAGCCAGATTCCGGAGGAAGTTGGGAAAAGTCTATAGTAGATTGGAAAAGGAATCAAAAAGATTTATCCTCAGAATGAATGATAAAAAGATTAATACGTGGAAATCGGAAGTAAATTAAAAACCACGGGGAAAACAGACCTTTCAAGAAAACGAGGAATATAATATTTAAAAAGTTGAATCCTTCGACTAACTGGGAGTGCTGTTTACGAATACAGATGATGGAACGTAAGAAAAGGGTAGTAAAACAACGGTATTTTTGAATAAGATTCTTAAAGGAAAACGAATTCTCCAAAGCAGTAAAAAACGATAATTAGGCCAACTGTACTGTATGGGCGTGAGTTCTGGGTACTAACCCTGAAGAGAGCTAAAAAAATATAAATGTGGGAGTCAAAAGTACTCCGAAAAAAAAGAGGACGTGAAAATGAACAATGAGTCATGAAGAAGGGTTGAGTTGAAAAATATATAGAATAAGCCCAATATTACGAAAGAAGTCAGATCCTAAAAGGGCAAGAAGAGGGAATTGATAGAAAAAGAAATGGATAGGAGAGGTAACATCTGATTTGAGAAGAGTTGGAATAACTGAGTAAAGAGAAAGAACAGAAGACAGAAACGGATAGAAAGGTATTATAAAAACATAAAAAACGAATACAAGCAGTTAAATTGAGAGGGTCTGGGGTTCGTTAGTTTTTTTGTGGTTTGGAAGAGGACCTTATTTCTTTGTTTGTCTTTATACTAATATACATCTGAGGATTTGCAAATTATCGACGAGCAAATATGAGTTGATCAGCTGAAGTAGGAGGATTTGTTTTCAAAGTTGAAAGAAAATAAGATAATTCAAAATATTTTAATAATCGAAAATTATACAAATCCATTTGAAAATATAAGAAATTAAAAATGTAAATTATGTATATAAATATCTGTTGAAAAAAAAACAATTTTTCACCTTTTTATTATTTATTCTTCTTTTTCGAGATACCCCACAAAACACGCCGAGTGGGTACACTCTCTACAGTTAGTTTAAGTTAAAATAATGGTATTAAAGGCACTATTCCCATATCAAGGCTAATATTAATAGCAATGAACTCGAATGGGTTTAATACTTAAATAAAAATAATTTCCTCTTAAATCCACTAGAAATTGTTGCATCAATAAGGTTAATTAATTATCGATAGTAAAACATAATCTGTTAACAGGAAATTTCTTAAAAATGATTCGCGTCTGCTTTGGAAAGGTCTAATAAGGCTTTGTAGAAACTTTGCGGTTCTGAAAATCTCTCTACCCAAGATTGCACCAAACCTTCCAAAGATGCATCATAATATTTCAATTTTACAGCATTTTCTTCAACTGAAGTATTCACTTGCACAAACATTTTTCTGGCTTGTTTGTTTGCCAACACTATAGACCTAAAATATAAACAAATTCGTTAAAAATTGTTAAACAATAACACATTTAACAAAAAAATGGTTCTATAATTGAATTACTGGAATAACCTAAAATGAAATCGTTGAATTATAAATTTTCCCTCAAATTTTCTTCACGTGTTTTTGTTATGACGTGCAGAAGAATTATGAAATTTAGTAAAATCGTAGAAGAGCAGCTGGTAAATTCAGGAAGGACAGGATAAGAAATAACAGAATAAGGGAATCAGACACATTTTAATCGATAACATCAAAATCAAACAACTCACCTAGTATAGTCATGTAAAAAGGTCAGAGAACAGAATACCTAAAGTGGACACCACAAGGAAATAAAGAGGAAGACCATGGAAGCTGGAAACATACAATATCCTAACCTCCAACTTAACCAAGGTTCCAGGACATCACACGAAAAAAGAGGAAGAAGAAGACCACTGAGAAGGTGAAAAGAAGGCATAGAAGGATAGAGATAGATGGCGGTTAGAGATATCGGATGTATTCGGTAAACTGATATGTATTCAAAGAAAATATGTATGAGAAAAACACTTCATGTATTCCATCTTCAAAGTATCCTTACCTCCAACTCAACCAAGGTTCCTTTACTTCAGCGAAATGGTTGTATACAGAATACCTAGAGTGGACATCACAAGAGAAAAGGAGAAGAATAAGACCACGGAGAAGCTGAAGAGAGGGCATAGAAGGATGTATTCAGTGAACATTGTAAACCAATATGTATTTAAAGGAAATATGTATGAGACAAACACTTCATGTATTCCATGATCACAGTATCCTTACCTCCAACTCAACCAAGGTTCCTTTACTTCTGCGTAATGATTGTATAGAGCTTGAGCTTTTTCCAAATCACCCGTTGCTTTATAAACTTGTAGCTGCAAAAGAAATTGTCCGATAGCGATTCTACCAGCACCTTTAATAGCCGAACGATCTAAAGTTACCAAGAGATCAGTTTCGGTAGGTTGAGTAACTGATGCTACTCCAGCTTGAATTAAAACCCTAGCCAAAACAAAACGCGCCTGAAAATTATTGATAGTAAGATATTAGATAATTATAGATTATATAGATATGAGAAAAAAAAAACTAACTTGTGCGTGCGCTTGTAACCATCCTCGACCGGGTTCCCATAGTTCAAGTCCCTTACCAGCCCCCGCCCAAACCAAAGACAACCAATTCACATAAGTAACGATATCCGCTTGTTCGCCTTCGTGTCCGAATATCTTTAAAACGTTTGGATCGAGACTTAAATACAGTCCTACTGCTTCCGCTCGACATTCTTCGTAACTTGAACTTAGAGGTCCGAATTTGGTGTCGTACGTATCGCCTGGTTCGTAGAAAGAAGAAGGTGGTTTGCCTGTTAAGGGGTCTAATAAAGTCGAAGGAAAATTAAAGGTGCCGTCAAGTTCTTTTCTCAACAATTTTCCAGAACCGTGTCCAAGAAGTTCGTGGAGTCCTACCTAGTTAATTAAAAGAATTTTTATTAAATCGCCTTAGAAGTTGCTGGTAAATCTTGAATAATTTTTTATACATTCAATATATAGAAAGTCTGACAATCCATAGAGCTATATACTAATTAAAATATACTTCTTAACCCGAGACACTCACGTTATGAGCATCTCCCATACGTTGAATTTCAAATTTAATGATTTATTTATCTATGGTCCTCGATAGTTGAGTTCTAATGTACATTTTTAACGAACTTTGCGAATAGCGGTTGCCACCCACTGCACTATATTCCTCAAAGAGCCTTGGCCTCGTCCACACATTCCCCCAGTCATCACGGTCCAACTCTCCACCCCCTTACACCTTGCTCCCGAAGATCCTCTTCGACATCAACCACCTATCGTTTTCGCGGTCACCGACCCTCAGGCTTTGTGTACTCCTCGGTCCTCAGGCATATGCTCCAAGTAGCTTAGCCATGTGAGTATGGTCCTCTTGATTTCTGTCACCAGGTTTACACATGCTGCTTTGCACCAGTTTTTCATTTTTTGAGGTTAACTTTAATTGGGCCATCTTTTAATATGGATACAAAAATGAACGATGAATTTCTTTCGCAGAAACACTATTTCAGATTATTTGAAATTCAAATACTACAAATGATAACTCAACCTAGTGGGCATGTGTCGTGCGAGGCGCGAAATTCAAAATCTTGGGAGCTTGCAACTTTTGTGGACCGTATCAACACGGTTTTGAGTCATGAAATGTTCTTATGGTTAGTTGATTACCCTATAGTCTAAAATATTTATTTAGTATCAATCAACAAGGTAATAATACTACAAACATTAGATGAAGAGCTTTCTTTCTTTTTGTCGGTTTATATAATGCGTGAAACTTTGATTGATTATCCTAAGTAGTCATATCGATTCGAAATAATTAATGTCATTATTCGTGACAGTTCAATATGTCTCACTATGTACTCTGGAATCTGTTTGACTTTGATGACTCGTACTGGAACTTTAACTTTGAGTCTTGTGCACACTTCAGGAAGCTCCTTTAGTTTTTTTTGTAATTAACCGTTTACAATCCTTTAAAAACTATATAGAGTTCGGGGTTTCTTTATTCATTTTCCGTAACTTTCCATTTGGGCTATTCATTCACTAATTATACTTTAGAATTTTTAATTTACTTTTGGTTATTCCCTCAATATTTTATCTCCCGCCTTTTATACATTTTTCAACGATTGTCACTATTTTTAATTATGTTCTGTCATAATGTATGTTATTGGTAATACACGTAATCGTAATTTCTTCTTTTTCTTTTTTTATATAATTATAAGGTCACTGAATTGACAATGTAAGATTCAACATTAATATAATTGATTCCTGCATCTCTATAATTAATTCTATGTAAATATATAACCTTAATTTATCATTATTATAAGGTTCCTCAAACTATTAATTTTTCTGAAACAGAGTTTTAATTATGTAAAGAATTGTTCAGTTCTAGTATTTTATTACCTAAAGCGTATATAACAAGATTTATCACTTATTAGCAATAATTACCTACCTGTAGTTCAAATGCAGGAACTCTCCATTTCTGAAAAAGTTCTGCATCTTCAGCTGTTAAAAATGGTGTCACAGCTGACTGATAACTAGCTGGAATGACATTTCCTAATGAAACATTTTTGAATCCTTCACTTTGTCGAATTTCATCATCTGAAATTTGGATCCACTTAAGAGATTTGTGAGGATTTACAAAAAACAATAAACCAAAGAATAAGTAATGTAACGTCTCTACAATTCGGTTTTTAAATATATAAAAAAAATATTAAACATTTGAAAACAAAAGTTAGTGTGATCGTGATAGTTTCGGTTGATACAACTCCATTGAACTATTCCGAAAAATAATTGGACGAAATATTTGAATTTGAAGTACGTCGCCAAAAGCAGAAACAAAACTATTGTTCGTCATGTACGTTTAGTAGTGCTCATGACCAAGAGATGGCGCTAAAACGAGAGCTCGAGTTGGCTGTGGTTCATCTAGGGACTACCCCTCCTATATCTAAGATTGAGAGATGCAATCCTCACTTTTATATATTACAAGAATTTTTTACAGCTGCAGAAGCACAGATCAACTTTTCATGAGGTTCAATGAAAAATTGTAGTCAGGATTCGAACAATTCTTGTAGTCAAGCGTCGTGCTAAAGAGCTGCTGTGCGTTGTGGATGGAAGTTTGGAATGGATAGACGAAAGAAAAGTACATGGATTTTAGAAAAGTTTTGTTTTCACTTTGAATTTAATTTAAGTACCAACTATAGTATGCCTAAACGGTTTATTATGTTTCCGAATAAGATAAAAAATTAGTTTAAAATATTTGTAGCGTCAATCTCACGTAAGGGGAAAGGAGGATCCAGGCAAATCTTACCTAAGGGGGAGAAGAGTGTAAACTGATCGAAACATGGTTTATTCATGGAAATATTCCTTTAAATCCCGGTTTTGTGATAAATATACAAGTAAAAGATAATTTATGTTACTTAAGATCTCATAATGTAAAACTTTTTTAGATCTTATATGTTCAACTTACAATTAGGTATGTTGATACCAGCAGGGATACCACTGCCAGCAAAGGTGAGAACGTCTAGAGATGTGAAATCAGGTTTTAAAAATTTGTCTTTTTCAAAACCTTTATTCCAAGGAAGTAAAGTTAAAAATTTTTCCGCATTCGATACTAATGTGGCAAATTTGGCAGACATCGCCCTATTTACAACAGCAACAAATCCCTCGAATTCTCCTCGAACTCCTGCAGGATCCCTGTAATAGAAACAAGTTTCAAACATAACATAAACAATGTCAAAGAAAGGGACAAAGAAGAAATAAATAAAGTATTCCAAACAGGAATGTTTATGTCATTAGCATCGCATCATCTTTTTTCCAAGTTCTATTTACTTTTTTCCGAAATAGGGGATGATTTGTAGGGGTTGAAAATTATAAATACAAAAAAATTAAAGTCAAAAGAGATAAAAAGATGTCCATCTAAAATAAATAAATCATCAAAAAGAATAGATACGTCTAATAATTGTCAATTTAATATAAGTAATCTACCACAAAGTAATTAATTGATATTTTTTTAATTTTATATTAACCAGGGGTGCTTTATAAGGGATGGAATACATCAAGCACGGTTGAAAAATTATAAATACTATATTAAAGCATTAAACAACTTTTATTCAAACCTTAAAAGTGTTTTTCTACTCATTATATTCTTATACTTATAATTTTATTGATTTTTTGCACTAAGAGGTAGTTTTCACCCCTAAGAGTAATAATCACATATCGTCATAGGGTAGATTTTTATAGAAATCAATGCAGGTTCATGGAAATCGGAGATAAAACCTCATTTTTACCTTGATTGCCTGAACTATTTTATTTGAAACTCTAGTTACAGAATGTAGATAGGAAAATATACATAATACAATACACATCATTAATTAAATTTACTTGAATTCATTACAAGTATTTACCTGTAAGTTTCTATAAAACCTATATAACTTTCCACCACTGGTCCCTTATCTTTAATCCAATACCTAGATCCCAACTTATGATCATCTAACGAACCAGTTTTGAAAGAGGAAATGTACGCTTTGAGCATATTAACTTCATTTTCATTTGCTGCATATTCAATAGCTTGTTCTAAGTCTTTAGCTACTTGACCTATTAATGGGGAATAATCCCCACAAGTTATTTGATATGTTGTATCACCTTCTGTATGAGTCTTTAGAAGTTTCTTCTCTTCCGAAGCCAGTCTTATTTCGTATGTAGTCTAAAAATAATTAGTTACTTGATTCGTTCATATTATATAAATACATAGTTAAATGTAGAAATAGATTTTCTAGTGAAAATTTAAAATAAAATTTCCGTTTTTCTCTCGGTTTGTTTTCACATATTCCCGGTTGAAATTTCGTACACTTGAATATTTATTTTAGAAATACAAGTATAATAAAACAACAGAGTTATTTTTTAATTTAACAACTACTGCAAGCTGTTTTTGAGAATTACACCAGGGTCGATAATTTTTGAAATAAAAAAAAAAAAAAATAGTAAGATGAAACCTATTGAAAAAATGATGAGAATATAATCAAAATGAAAGGAAAAATGATGAGAATATAATCAAAATGAAAGGAAAAATAATTTACGAGCGATTTGAGATCGGGAAAGGAAAGGGGATAAGTGTTTAAGGGTTAAAAACGGTTTATCTCGAGTTTATAGAGTGTTTTGATGCCGCGCAATCCAGTCCTCACCAGCAATTTGTTCTACATCCCATGTTAACTGGTTATTTCTATTTATATTATTATATTATATATGCTAATTGTCTTACGCATTTCTTAGTTGAGCCAATTGATTCAAACTTTATTGAAACATGTATTGAGATCATTTCGAAAGACTCTAAATTCTAATAAACTTTGTTTATTTTATATAAACGCACTCAATTTTACCTGAAATTACCTTATTATCAGCAGATACAGTTTTAAATAGTCTTGTATTGTAACATTCAATTTTTTCAGATTTCAGCCAGTTTTGTACCTTCTCATTGTCTTTGGGGGTACAGTTATGAGATAAATAAGTGGTAATTCCACTAGGGCCGTATCCAAGACAACTTTTACCATTTTCAAGATCATACAATGAGTCTTTGAACTGGTTCCATAGAGGTTCAAGTTCGGACCAAATTGGACTGAGTTTTAATAGGGCTTCTAAACGCTGTTTTTCAATATTTGGAATAAATTTGGTGTCTCCAAAACCCTAAAACCAAAATAAAAAATTTAAACATAATGCTTACTCTTTACTATCACTACATACTGTTTACACTATCAGTAAACAGTATCCGTTATTTCCAAAATTGGATTTTGTTCTCTTCAAATTTTTAGGTTGTGACTTAAAAAAATATCAGACCCAAACCAGCTCTTAATATTCACATTAACCCGTACCTAGATCAAAATACATTTCCTATTTAAATAACAGGGAATTTTGTACTTTTTGAAGTTAATTTTTTTACACTGAAACAAATGTAGCTGGATATACTTGAACAGCTATTTATTGTAGGAGATTTTGTGCTCTATAAAAAAGATGTAAGGGCTTTTTTCGATAGAATTAACTGTTTAAAAGTTATTCAATAATAAAATTGTATTAAAATACAAAAAAAAATGTATAAAACCATCCCAAGCGTTAAATGGTATTTTTGATGAAATTAGAAAAAGGAAAAAACTGTACCCAGAATTTGGTTTTATCACTTACTACTCGTTCGGGTTCGCAGTATAGTGACCCAGTTAGTACTATAAAAAACAAACTCTCTTGAATGACCATAGCTCTTTTCGAACCAATAGTCAACTGGAATTCAAAGTTGAAAAGCAACAAAGACACAATACATCTATGTTTCAAAGCATTCAGTGAAATTCAAGAACGGTTAGTGAAAAGTTTACTGTTCTCAATGTTACAGAAAAGTGAGGAGGAAAAATTTATGGATACACTCTATCCTTAAAACAGCTCTTTTAGAGTCAAAGGCGCAAGGTTGCTACCTAAGTACTGAAGAACAACTTGATGCCATTGAATACACAGTTAGCTTTGCAAAAAGCTCACTTTTCTCATACTTTTTCTCCAATAATGAACAGTTGCTTATTACAATTGAGACACAATAAGGGGTGTGGGCAAAAGATTTCATTTGTACTGTTTAATAGAATGTAACACCTGTCTTTTGGTGGAAGGGGATTATTGGTGTGATCAGTTATCAAAAGTGACAGTAAAAATTCTTCCTGTATCGGGTACTTCAGCTTCTACTGAGCGAACTTTTTCTACATTTTCTGCAGTTTATACCAAGAAAAGAAACAAGCTAACAACTCAGCGTGCAATAAAATCTAGTACAACAAACATAGGTCCATGGTTTAATGTTTTATTTCAATTTAGAATAACAATTTATTTGTTGGTCTCTTCAGTGAAAAAAGGGAGTAAACAGCATGTTCAATATTATTAAATGAAGTTTTATTTCCATCAATTTTCAATTCAGAATTATTTTTATGAGCTTTTTAAGAATTTGGTCTATACTTATACATGTATTATATATAAGTTGCTCTCCAATTTATTAAGCACTTTGAGTACAAAACCCTTGGGCTTGAAGCTCATGAACATGGCACACAAGAATCAATTAGAACAAACCCAGTAGGTTTCATGTCAAATTTGAAAACATTTAACATATTATTTGTTTATTTGTTGCCATGTCAGAAATACAAGATACTTGATTAACTAAATATAAAATACAAATACTATGACAGCAGTTGAGATTATACTTTTTACTATAAATACATTCTTAGGCCGTTTTTCTAGTCTTCTTAACAAGTAATAATGAACATTCCAAATTTGTTTCTGAATCCATAATATAAGAAAATTTTGTCTTAAGCAACCACAAATTAGAATTTAAATAAATCGAAATGACTTTGAACATCGTTTCTACAGTGTGTGTTTAAAGCACAATTTTGAAGCTAATGAAGCCCAAAAATTTATCAGGTGTTTGAGGAAAATTCAATTGTGCTCAACGCACAGTTCTTAAAAATGACAGTTTGCTAGTGGGTTTGAAGCATTGTGCACCCATGTGCTCAAATTGTGTGAATGGAAAGCGACTATAATTACTAACATCTGATTCAATCCTTGTATTGTGTTCAATTCGTATGGTTTGATATTCATAAGAATGCTTTACACAAATATTTGTTTTGTAATTTTCCAGAAAATAATTAACATAAAAATTATCTATAAATAAACTACTTGTGAATCCTTGATAAAAGAATATAACTAAAAACATGTTTATATACTTGAGAATAATGGTTGATGACTTGGGGTTTTGTAGTACTATGTTTATACAATGTTATCTTATTAAACTTATTCAAATCATTTGATCTTTTTGCTTTATGGGTAGTGAGCATTGTCATTGGATTCCTAGAAATATTTAGTACTTTTTATTCAATTATTAAATTAATATCTTTCCTAATTTGGATCTTTTTGCTTTTGTTAAATTGTAGTGGATATGTAAATAAAAACTACTGAATCATTCAAATAGTTCTTACAAACAAATATAAAATAATAATGACAAAACTTACTATCTGAAACAGAATTTTCTTTGACAAAGTGGCGATTAAATAAATTTGGTTAAAATGTTCAAGTATGAGAATACTAATCAAAAAATTATTTCTATCAATGTATGTACATTTCAAACGAAAAGTTGATTTACTCAACTAATATTAGTTATTACAAATAGTTTTCATTATTTATTAAATTAAATTGATGGTCACTTATTTATGAGAGCTCTTTAAAAATGAAATAGTTTCTTACCTTGTAATTTCCAGCGTTGGTAAATACACCACATGCATAAACGAAAAGTGCTGTTATTTCATCCTCAGAGAATCCCGAGTTTAGGGCTATACTTTTGAATTCAGTCGGTGGTTGAGCAGATAGGAATTTATGTAAAAGAACAAAAATTGGACCTGATTCTGGACTAGTTTGTAAAAGTGTTATTAAGCCACCGTGCCACGAAGCTTTACTGATATAATGTGCATACAGTTTTTCTTTTTCAGTTAGGCCTTCGAATGCGGATTTCACTTCTAAAGACACTACAGGTTGGTCATTCGGGAGAATATATTGCGAATTATTCTTGTTATTCATTTCTAAATAAATTTTATAAACGTATTATGATAAAACCGAACAACTTAAGATAGTTTCTAACTTTGTTCTATAATATGAGATGTTAGATGAACGATCCTGTCACAGGATGACAGAACACTATAATGTCGTCTGTCAGACGTATTGGGTCTTCATTGGTTAACTATACTAAATCTATTATGTTTTTCGCCCTTATTGCTCATGTATATAAAGCGAAAATTGAAAAAGGAACAGTGAATATATAGAATGTAAGTTATACAGTACGAAACCATTAAATCATTTATCTTATACAGGCTGTACTCGCGGTAGACAAAAATACTAGATTTATACTTTTCTATTCTTAAGCCATTACAACCATGACGAATTAATGAAAAACTAGTACATTTCAGGCCTTTTAAACTAACCAGGGCAAACGTCAAAAACCCGTTCTGTATTGGTAAAACTAGTGAAAATGGTCACCTTAATGGAAAGTCATATTACAAATGATGAAATTAAGCTCACCACACATTTTGGCAAATATTACGTTGAACAATATCGCTCTTTTTATAACTAGTTGCGTAAATAACTAAAAACAATGTAGTTTTATTTATATTTATATTGATTTAACAGTTTCACAAAGAGTAAGGTTACTACAATTAGGCAACAAATAAAACTCTACACTTTTTGTCTTTTAATTCAAAACAAGATGTAAGCCAAACTTTGAATCAACTTGCTATATATGAATAACATAAATTGTCTTTAGTTGATTTTTATAGAAACTTGGATCATATCTTGTCTCTCACTATAATTCCTACCTTACATATTTACAATTTAAATATAATATTTGAAACCATGGTTTTGTTTAATATATTTTTTTACTGTTGTAAACGTAAATATATACAGAGTATGTTCAATTATAAATGTCGTAATGGAATGAAAAAATTGACACATATTACAAATATGTATATATGACAAATATTATACCAGACGTGTTAAAAAACAGCCGAATGAATTTCTACTGCAGCAATTACTGTTTCAGCTAATGTGTCTTTTATTTTCATATGATTAAACAAGCAGTAAAAAGGTTGAACCTATTGATCGACTTTGTCTATGGTTATGATGTAGAAGCAAATTGAAATGTCAGTTGAGGAATGCTAGGGGCGTCCATCAACCTCAAAACAGATAAAAATATACGAAAGAGAACAAATTTGTTCATTCCTGTGATCAACTATGGGGATTGGGTATTTGATTATGATCCGGGTCTTTTGCTATATCTACGTCATTATCAATCGTTAATATGATCCGAACTGCCAAATATCACCGTTCTGGAGAGATTGAGGGCAACCGCTTTCAATGTGTGATCTGAACTCACAAAGACAGGATTTTGCACTACAACAATGCACGAGCCTTTTCCTCCTGTAAGAGCTTTCGTCATCATGTTGGAGTAGAGCTGGGCAAAGAAGCCGTTACCGGTTCCAAAAGAGTTTACGATTACAAAGACTTTTTTGAATCCTTCAAGTTACGTTAGGATTGTTTTGAGTTGAACAATATGTTATTTATTTATGATTTCTGGAATTTAATCGAAGTGGTTAATTAGTTTTCGAACTAGTAATAATGTAACTGAAATTTAACAGTCACGGTGGGTTATCACCGACTATCTTGGGAATCTTCTTCGTGGTTTGTGGCTTTGAGAGATACAGATACAAATTTTCTCGGTAGTTTCGGGTAGTAGGAGTGTTTGATTACCATATGTAAACAGTACAAGGAGTGGAAATGATGCTGTAGTAAATTGACGCTTCGTATGTTTACTATTTTTGTGAAGAGAATATAATTAGCTCATTATTATCTTGCCCTTGGTTAGGTGATGTGTGCGTAGACGTTTGAGTTTCCTTGCAACATGGCATTGTTGACGTTCTTTGGTATGGTATTCAGTTCATCATTTGAATTCTTCTGTCGATGTCATCTACTCTTAGTTTTGGCTTTCTTGTAAGCGTTTTTTCTTACTGATATACTCTTTGGTTGAAGTAATAATAAGTCAAGTAATAAATATTTACCTTACCTATTAGAAAAATTAACATCTTAAAAAATTAATAATTAATTTTAATTTCATTATAGCATATTCTAAAGCGAGAATCTTAGGTCTATCACAATAAATAGAAATAAATATTAATCTTGAAATTTTTATAAGAGCAGGTTCCTAAGTAAATTGTTTATTAATATGATAATATTTTTTTTATTTATGTTCCAGTTCACACGAGTTTATAGGTTAAAAAAAAGTTATTATATATTTTCCAGTCATTTCTAAATATTTTAATTTTGAATCCAAGTTAATACAACAAAAGATTCATAAACTATTTATTAAAAAGCATTGAAATGCAGAAGAGCTTTCAGAACTTTCCACAACGATGTTGAAACTAATGTTATAATAATTATATGGATCAGTTTTATTGATCTATTCATAGATATTCCACGGCAAATAGGAAGAAATGAGTTTTCCTAGTCAAATGATACTAATCATATGTTGATTGTTTTATTTACGAGGGCGCTACTCAAGTTTTGAGACAAATAAAAACAAATATTTGTAATTGGTTATGACTTTACTCTTTTTCAAATATTCTTCATTAAGATTAATACACTTTTGCATCCGTTAAAATCAACTGTCGAAGCATTTTTTCCATTCCGATTGAAGTACCTCCAAAACATGATGATTTGAACGCATCAACCGCTTCTTCAGGTGTAGAAAAACGTTGACATTGCAATTTATTTTTCATCTGCGGAAATAAGAAGAAACCATAGGGTTTCAAACAAGAGCTGTATGGTGGAAGACTGTTCAAAAACGTTTTTGTTTGAGCTCACATTGTCTTGGTTTGTTTGGAAGTGCACCAACTTTTGTTGGATTTGGCTCGTCTTGAAAGCCAACATGCAATCGATTATCTATTGATCCATGATTCCTCACCTAGACGACTTTCGAAGCAACGTGATTGAATTTTTTCAGCATTTCTTTGCATCAATCGACACAAGCTTTTTTATGCAATATTGAATATATGCGAGTGGAACTAATTATCAAGTATGCTTCAAACTAGAGGTATGTCACATGACGATCTTGCACTATCAGATGTGGTGCTTCATTAGTCAAAAGTCGGAGCGTTGATCCTCACACTGTTGTTGGTTTGATCCACGTCGAAAGTTAAGAGAAAATCGTCGCATAAAAATGTTTGCGATTTAATTCCATTTTTTGACCAAGATGAATGTTTCAAATATATATGTTACGTCCCAAGCCCGATCTTGTACGGAGTCGAGCTTCGTACAATGAATTTGTACGAAGCCGAGATTGGCGGACTTCGGACAGAGATGATTGTACGAAGTCGACTCTGTACAACGCTGGTTGTACGGAGTCGGAGCATCGATACTCACTCGGTAATGAGCGCGCTATTAAGATGTTAGTAAACACAAACTTAGTTATTGTGATTGAAAGTATATTTTCCGGCTAGTTGGCTACCATCTATTGTTAGGTTAGGTTAGGTTATGTTAGGTTAGGTTGCGTATACTACTTCGGAATAACGCGCTCATTACCGAGTGAGTATCGATGCTCCGACTCCGTACAACCAGCGTTGTACAGAGTCGACTTCGTACAATCATCTCTGTCCGAAGTCCGCCAATCTCGACTCCGTACAAAATGGCTTGTACAGATCGGACTTCGTACAAATTCATTGTACGAAGCTCGACTTCGTACAAGATCGGGCTTGGGACGTAACATATATAACAACTCAAATAGCACTCAAAATTTATGATGCAAATGTCTGATTTGACATATTCACTCCGGGCATATCTCAAAGCTTAAGTAGCAGCCCTCATATCACTAAGTTTTCCATCTTTCTTTATCAATACAAACAATATGATTATGAGAAAATTTATTTTATGTTAACGATGATAATACCCAGCACGACGCTATCTACGGTGATTGGCAAATCTGATATTGGATGGATAACGAAACGTCAAGTTTTTGAATCGAACTTTGCTCTTTCAAGAATTCGACAACACAATCAATATTCTCTGGAAAAGTTACTTAAAGAAGAACCAAAGAAAGACTGCAAGACTGCAAACTAAGTAATAAAATGCTCCCAAACTTGAACGACGGGGCTTGGTACTTGGGATACCCGGCCTTGGCAAACCAATAATGGCCCAAGTTTGGGTAACCCGACTTCGTCCATCTTATAGTCAGCCAGGTTTTGATTGACTATATAAAATTTCGTTCTATCTTATCCATAATAGATATCTCAACATTAAAAGTAATTTTTTTTATGAATCAAATTCTTTTATGTATAAAAGAATAAAAAATAGTATCATTTCCTTATATGTGTAATTATTTAACTAATATTTTTATGTACATCAATTAGTATAGAAATTTATAAAAAATTTGTCGTGAAACTATAATTTTATTAACAATATATTAAAAATCTGTTTTTACTAGCAACCAGCCTGGCCCAGGGTTGCAAACCCAGCGAAGGTCATTGTTATCATCCCAGAGTCTCGCCAAGTCTGAGCCAATAATGGCTTGCAAGCTAGAGCCAAAGTTGTAGATACTTGGCCCAAGTCTGGATCTACACCGGGCCCATCGTAAAATCCTACATGGGTGTAGGATGTAATCATTGAATGTATTGAACCTGAATTAGTCTTTAATAACCTTGCGTGGTTGATACGAAGAAAAACTGTTGATGGCTTTTGATGTTGTGGAAATTTCGATAACCAAGCCAACACCGTCTTCGAAAAAGAAATTTTTTTTTATCTTCCATTCCAAGAATCTTGGATACACGGTTTCGTAAATTTTCCGCGATTTCGGCTACTTTAACTAATTTCGGTGGAGTCAAAGAAAACTCGGAGTTAGACATGACAGAGTCAAAGTTGGTAACCATGTACAAGTTGATTTTTAATTTAGTTAAGTTGGCAGGCGATAAGCACTTTTTGATATGTTCACGTGACAACGAAAAAGCGAAATGAAATGGCGACAGCAACAAACCGACGAAAGTTTTGTTAATCAAAACAAGTATTGTCAAATGATTCAAAAGGTATTTTCATTTCGTATCAAATTAAGCTTTATTGCCACATGCCAAAACTTTGTTCATTAATTTTCTTTCACAGAAATGTAAACAAACAAATAAGTTGCTTTTATATAAAGTCCTGAATATTTTTCTTATTAAAATTGTAAAAGTTAGATACTGATTTTTGTGTACATTGACAGGAACCTTTTGAAACTCTGTTGAATAAACTGAACATTTTGTCAACTTTGCACTTCATCATTTCTCAACAAAGAAGCCAAACCCACTGAAAATAATTTCTAAACAACCACTAACTTCATACTTTTTTAAATCAAATCCCAAAATTACATTGACAGCTATTTGATTACTTTAAAAGTTTCCTTAGCAACGCAGGTCTAATTGTCGTTATAAGTAAAATTCAAAGTTGACATCGATAATTTCCTGACCTAATTATAGTAAAAATATAATTTTCCCATATTAAATCATCGTTTTTTCCCTCTCAAAATAAATTGTGTATTATATTACTAAATTTTAGCTTTGGACTTTTCGTTTCCCGACGACCTCGAGCTAAAATCTAGTACTTTCTTCCCTTGTATGATAAATAACCATGTTTTCTCTTGCCGGGATGAAAAGTTCGCTTTTCGTCCCTGGTATGAGGGACAAAAGTGGCCCGGGAAGAAATTTCTTTCGCTCCCGGTATCGTAGCAACGACTTTTTCATCGAAATGTTTACTCTCGATGACAGTTTCCTCTACACGACATTTATTATTTATTATCGTGATAATTTAGATGATTCTAATGATAGTGAATAGTAGGAAAGGGAGGAAAGTAGGGCATTTTGTCACCCGAGCCGAGCATCAACTCAACTTTTGTTATCTTAAGTTAAATCGATACAAATGTTGAAATGGATTATTTCCAATTTTTGTATGACTATTTCCGTCAAATAATATACATTATGATTTAATTTTGACGTGACTTTTGACATAACGATTCAATAAGATCATTCCATCGAATTATCAATATTATTCAATTGACAATTGACAAGAGTAAGAACTGTCATTATTTGTCAATATTATTTAGTAATCCATAGATCATGTGGTAGTTCTAGATTGAAACCATTCAACGCAGTTATGTCATATTTTGTTTTGGAAATCCCTGTATGTAATGACTATCTGTCATATGATATTCATTTAGAAATAATATATTCGAAATATTTTCAAAATAAAATGAAACCTGCTCTAATATTATCATCAAATGGGGGTTAAATATCTAACAATAAACTTAAACTACCTCTATTTTAATATCTTGTTCTTGTTCACTATCACTTTCACTATGATAAACATTAATTTCTTCATTATGAACTAATCCCCCATAAGGTTGATGAACTCCAGTACAACTAAAATTAAAAGGTTTCACCCTCGTGACAGGTTTCTTCAATAGCTCCTCTATCGAATAAGGGTTTTTCTTTTTCGGTTCTCTTTGTTCTGTGTCCGTCGCGGAAATATCCTTTCTGTTTTCATCCACGTAAGGAGAAGTTTCTTTGGTTGTAGAAGTTTGATAAGGAACAATCAGATTCGACCAGTTAGTTGAAGGAGAAATATCTAAAGGAGAGGTGGTGGCTATGTGTAATTGGCGTTGAAGGGAGGAGTATCGGTTGGTTGTTGTTAAAGAAGGGTCGTTTAGGGTGGGATAATAAGGTATTGGTGTTGCAGTAGGTGATACGGCTTTGGAGTAAATTTCGCTTCCTATATCTGAAAAAATAAAATATTATATTAGTAAGGAAAAACTAGAGCCGTAAGAATTATAATGATTAATACTAATTTCTTACTTTCTTCATCAATAAATTCTTCTACATTCAATCTTAATTTGTTTTTGATAATTTTTTTGCCAGATTATCCAATTTCTGTCGTAAATTGGAGTTATTTTCGAAAAATTGACTAAATTTGGATCTATTTTGAGCTACATGCCGATTTGTAAGTTTGATATTAAGTATGTTCAGGCGCTGATCACAATAATTTGAATACATCATTTTTTCACGAATTCTTCAACAAAAAATGATGATTAGTTACATGAATAGGTACACTGGAGTGAAGAGAAACGTAATAGCTAACAGATTCGTTAACTTTATGGGACCAGCTGCAGAACAATAAAGAAAACATTGAAAAAGAAGACAGCTAGTGGTAAAACCAGCTACTTGGACAATCTACAGTAGTTGAGAGAGGCAAAGACGCTAATGGAAACTATAACCATAGAAGGTTTGCTGTATGTATGAACCTAAGTAAGGCAGTCTACGAATATTACAAGTCTTTGTTGTTGATTCTGCTGCTCATAGGAAGAAAGCTCTATTCACATTCTCTCGAAGTGTGATGGAAGACCAAAGCATTACACCTGGGAGCTTATGAAATAAAAAAATTTTTGGGGCAACTAGAGAAATTCTACATTCTGAACTTTATAAATGAGCTATTGGTGGACATAATAGATCCTTTGTGACCAGGTATACATGGTACTCTAATACAGACACTTAAATATAGTTCTTCTTCTTCTTCCTCTTTAAATAGGACCAGGTCCTGTTCAATCCTGTATGTTTGGCCCTCTTCTAGGATCTTCCTGTGAGAAGCTGAACTTCAGCTCCCGTACCACCTCTTTGGTGGTCTACTTACAGGTCTTTGAGCGTTGGGTCTCTGAGTTCTAGCCCACTTTGCCCATCTGTCTTCTAGTATTCTTTCTACGTGAAACCTTTTCTTGCCCTGACCCATCTCACCACATCCTGTACGCCCATTTCTTCTCTTATGTCATCAATCCTTATTCGTTTTCCTCTTCCAGGTAGTTGAATCTTGATACCCGCTGTATTATTCCATTATCGACTGCCAATTTGCATCTAATGGGATATTTGATATTACCATTGATCGTGTCTTGTGTTTCTTGTGTCAAATATACTTTAACTAATATTATTGAACGACTGAGAACTGCGAGATCTCCACAAATAGATGATTATCCTCCCTCTGGTAATAATGACTTCCACATACAATTCCAATCATTAAACTACTATCTGCAAGCAAAAACTACTTGAAAAAATTATGTCTTTCCATTCTCGAATTTGTTGTTATTTCATAAATTTCTAAAAGAACGTATAATGTTACTTAGTGGTTTAATCCTATTGACTGCGCCACGAAAGGAGGTATATGTAATTACCTTCTGAATTCACACCTTCATCACATACTAAGAAAACTTATACGAGGGTTACTGGTTAAGTTTTGAGATATGACAACACTGATGCGAATATGTCAAATCTGACATAGCCATCATTAAGTTTTGACATTTTTAATAGTAAAAATACTCAGAACGTGTGAATTTTTTTTAGATTTCGATGTGGATCAAACCAACAGCGGTGTGCCTATCAGCGCTCGCTTCGACTTTTTTGATGAAGCACCATCTCCAACCACAGTGTGTTGTTCGCGTTGGATATCGCATAATTTGACAATCGCTCAAAAAATTCAATCGTTGTGCTTCAAAAGATGTTTACAAAATCGTCACAGGCGACGAATTACGGATCTATGCATATGAATAATATTTTGAAAAACAGTAAAGCAACATGCAACTATAAATATTTGTTTTTATCCCAAAAGTTGAGTAGCAACCCTCGTAGAATAGAAGTATCCGTCTTCGAAAATATTTTGAGCTCTTGTAAATAATAACCTATGAAGTAATGTAGCCAGAAGTCAGAGGGAGTCTGGAAAATAGTATTTAGATAATGTCTATAATCTTAAGATACTTCATCCAAAAGCTAATTGCTTTTACACCGAAAGTAGTTTACGTTGATTGAAAATAGAAAATTTATCGAAGAAAACGGTACTTCCCGGCCCCCCTTTGTACTAAATGCTGATTTAGATCTGTGGTATTTTAGAGTAGGAATTTAACAAATCTCACCTGAAGGATGAGTGACTCTATGATGTAACATATCCGATGAAGGATCCGGCCAAACGCCGCTGTTCCTCAAAATGCGATTTACTGAACTAACTGACGGGATATTGTGGGGTTCGCATATCCTTTGGGATATAAGTTGTTCTCGTATTTCCCATGCAAACATTCCGGGATTTTCTTGTTTGAATCGCAGAATTTTTTTGACAACTGTTGGAGTAGCTACTTGCTGAAAATAATATTTGCGTTAATACATTATATTTCAGCAATTAATTTGCAGAAAGGATAATCGCTATTAGAAACCAAGTCAAAATTTATTTTATTTTTGATACTGATAGTATAAAAATACGAAAGTTTCTTATCAACTTACAACTACTAAATACAGAAAAAAATAAATACGAGTAGAAGTAGGAACATTCTCATTCGGCAAAAAAGGTTTTTGACTTGCATCTTTATTTGATTCATAACACACAAAACCTTTTTTTGTAGAAAAAGCAATCTAAAAAAGGATGCTCTTATGTGTGGTGTATTCCCAAATGCTCTTAGCTGCTTCTACCTAGTATACAGTTATAAGTAAGTAATAACTTCATACAGAATAGAGAAAGCACGTCTCAAATATCGAAAACATTGTCTTCTTCGGCTGGGTGTCAATTATCTTCTTCATCTGCATCTGTTTTCGTAGTTTTTAGTGGGATAAGCCGCTATAAAGTTGCTTTATCATTGTATAAACTATCACAGCTTCATAAATAGCAGACTTCTTCCAATTTTACACAGTTTAGAAACACTGTGCAGTAGTACTTGCGTGAGGAATGTTTCTAGTTTTAAGAAAGAGTCAAATTTTTCATATCCAAACGAAAACCATCCTGTAAATTGTCTGTTTGCGCCAGATGTTGTAATGTTGAACTGTTGAAATAGAGTCAGCTTCATCTTTTTTTTTTTCACCAGGCATCAGTCCACTTCTAAGTCGAGATTAATATAATTTTCGTGTAGTTTAGGATTAACAGCACTTGTAAAGGTTTTTTCTTTTTGCCTACAGAACTTCAAAATGCGTGAAATTCCTTTCATCAACTTGCTGGAACAGTGTGTGTCCTAAGATCTAAACTAAAGCATACTCAATGTTTTTACTTTGCAATTATTCAGAAACAAGGGAAATGACCAAAAACGAAAAAAATAAACAAGTTGTTAGCTTTCGACCATTATTTATAAGGTTTCTACCTGTGAATCAAGATTTGATTCACACACAAAACTTCCATTAGAGATTTCTTTGAAAACAGAAATTAAATTTAGAGAATTTTCACTGTCTTCACTGATTAAGAATTTTCCATAAACAACACCACGTTGCACTAAGCAGTTTTTCACACTGATTCTTAATAAAATAATAATTAAAATAAATCAAAAAACCCGCCTGTATGGATAACTAGAATTAAAAATCAACTGAAAAGACTGAAACAAGATGAAAAGTCAATGATAAGGTATTTGAAACAGTACCAAACCAATGTCCCCGCATATTGTACACTTGGAAGTATCAGCACGGTAGTTTTTTCACTTTTTTGCAACATTATAAACAGAATTACATTCGGAGGCATGCACAAAGAGATAATAATTTATCATAGCATTCAATTTCATGCCTCCGACTGCAATTCTGTTTATAATGTTGCACAAAAGTGAAAAAACTTACCGCGCTGATATTTCTAAGTGTACAATATGCTGGTACATTGGTTTGGTACTGTTTCAAATACCTTATCATTGAATTTTCATCTTGTTTCAGTCTTTTCAGTTGATTTTTAATTGTAGTTATCCATGCATGCGGGTTTTTTGTTTTTTTTTTTAATTATTATTTTATTTATGTCTTTTTAGTTAAGATTACGTAACCGGATGAATTCCTTGAATGAGTTTATGTCGTGTGGTTGATTAAGCAATTTGTTAGGGTCAAGAGAACTAATAGCAAGTCCGTTCA
The DNA here is from genome assembly GCF_026230105.1 of Diorhabda sublineata. Classification (NCBI taxonomy): domain Eukaryota; kingdom Metazoa; phylum Arthropoda; class Insecta; order Coleoptera; family Chrysomelidae; genus Diorhabda; species Diorhabda sublineata. The sequence continues at coordinate 3,075,246 of NC_079476.1, forward strand.
CTCTGCTCAAAGCAACGTAAGCTCGACCTTTTGCAAATAAGTTTTTACTTAAATCTACAACTGCTCGGTCTAAAGTTGTGCCCTGTAATTTATGCACCGTCACTGCCCAGCATAAAATTAAGGGAAGCATTCGTCGCTCGATCTTGTCTTTATCACGTAGAGCATCAAATTCTTTAGCACTATCTGGACTCCAATACCAGGTCGGTTCCCTGTTATATTTGGGTCATCGAACTCCACAAATACTACTTATGGCGGTTCTCCCGGCTCCAACTGCTCTCTGCGTAATGCTGGCCAATCTATTCGTCGGATAACACCCATAGCACCGTTAACCAGCCCATGGTTAACATTGATGTTCCGTCTTAGTATGGCTCGAGAGCCTACACCTAATTTGAGTTGGTTTGGTATACCACCTGTTTTATAGGGATCTTCAGGTAAGTATTTCTTTCGTGGAATATGTTTTAGGATCCAATGAGATGTCTACAGCACTAACGGTGTATACTTTTGTGAACTTTTCTGTCATAGTCGCGTTATATGCATCAACCAGTCTAGTTGTCGGGAAAATTCTGACAGCTTCTCCATCGTCAAATGGCCCTATTAACGGTACTCTGCGGTTTTCTGTGATAGATAACTGCTGCATTGTAAGTTCTCCAACGCGAAGACTGTTTAATATGTCTACAAAAGTTGTATCTCCAGCTTGCCTCATATTTTGGGGCAACTTACAATAATGAAGATATTTAAATCGCACAAGACAATTATAATTATAGTAAGAACGTAGGTCCGTAGTAAATATATTAGTCTTAGATAACAAGAAGTCACAGCGATACCGCGTTTTAAAAACCTAGTGGTGCCATCTATCCGCACGGGTCTGAATTATTTTAATTAGCTATTTTTTATCGTCCCGTTTAATATTAAAACTGCAAGCTATATACATATTTACAATCAGTGTTTAAAATCCTTCATTTTGATACCCAACTCGATATGCTTGGTAGTAAAAAAATTTTTTTTACCTCACAACATGGCGTCCAAAATCCGCCATTTTGGTTTTTTTAAAATGTCTCCTATCTAAGAACACTTGGGCTAATGAAACGAATCTAACGATACCTCAAATGTGAAAATCCGTTTAGCAGTTCTGGAGATACAAGGTAATAAAGAAAATTACATACATACATACAAGATACGCGTTAAAAATATAACCCTTCCTGGCAGTCGGGTAAAAATGCAATTAGTTTTTTTCTATTACATTTGGTTAACTCACAAATCGATAATATTTTTATCATGAAGATTGATTCCCGGCAACTAAAAAATCAGACACCTACGATGCACAATTTTCGTGTTAGGTTAGGGTTTATCTGTACAACGTCGGCCTGTTACATGTTTCTCTCGTCTGTCGGTATCTTACTGACAAGCGACAAATTCCTTTCAATCATGCATGTGACATTTAATGGGTTAGTAAAGAAACTGTATTTTTCCTATTCCAATTTAACGCTTGACGATCAAGACAAATCATGGGCTTCCCATAAAGTGTGTCTCAACTGTGTAGAAGGATTGTGTCAGCAAAAACAAGCGAATGCCCTTTGGTATCCTTATCCTGTATCTGTATCCAGTGGATACAATTCTAAAAATAAAGCACTGACATTTTGATCGATGCACCAGCTAAATCGGAGAGTGAGGCCAATTCATCAGAGGATGAATTCATTCCAGGAAGACGAAATGAACCGCAGCTGTTTACCAAAACAGAATTAGATGATTTGGTTAAAGAGGAATCTGAAGTTTTAGGCTCGAAAAAAATCTCAATGGCCCTCTGTTGTAATATTCCTGATCTAATGAAATATTTTGGCATCACGAAACGTCTGAGTGGAGATTTTTTATTGATTCTTCATAAAGTTTGAAAGAAGCTCTTCTATATAATGGCAATAAATACGCCTCCATTCCAGTTCACTTGAAGGAAACATATGAAAATGGTGAAAGCCTATTGGGCAATAACAAATATTCGGAGCGCCAATGACGTGTGGCGATTTCAAAATGATCTTCTACTAAATCAACAGCCTGGTTATAGGAAAATGCAGTGATTTTTATGTGAATGGGGCAGTTGAGCTCTTCACAAACACTGTAAATAAAAACTGTGGCCTTAACGATGAAAGTTTTACCGTTGATTCAAGTATCTTTCAGAAAAATTACCCCGCATTACTTCAGAAAAATCAAGGTGGCAATTTTCGTGGATCTACAAATTTTGATGGAAGACGCAAATTTTGAAAAAAGTACGGATCAGAACGAAAAACTAGCTTGGATGAGCTTTGTGATAATCGTGCGCGGTTTCTGGGCCACCTTGAATATTTCCCCGATAATTTAGAGGATTACAGTGAAGAGCAAAGTTAAACGGCTCCACCAAGACATAAAAGAAATGGAAAAACGGTATCAAGGTAGATGGAATGAAAATTTTATGGCGGACTACTGTTGGAATATCAAGAGGGATTGCCAAGAAGCCCATGAAATGTGTAGGAAATCAAATAAACGAATGTTGGAAAGCTGAAATAAGATAATTTTACGTTACTATATTAAAAACAAAATTTGTATTGTTGATGTATGAAAACACGTATTTTTATTCGTAAAATACATGAGAGAAATTGGATATTGAAAAGGTACAAAATCTAGACGCGATAGAGGAAATCAGCATAAAAAATATTTCAGAAGCAACTATTTTCATTGATTTATGTAAAATTTTTTGGTAATTATACACTTTCACGGTTTTTTGGTTCTAGAAAATCGAAAAATGGATGGATTTTAATGATCTTGGTCTCAAAATGTTCCATTTTACGGCGGATTTATAAAAAAAAATTAATAGAAATAGCTGGAATGAAAATTTCTCATAGTTTTACTGTTTTAAATCGTAAAAAAAACGGTTTTGCAAAATAATCCTTTACAAAAAATTATCTCATTATCAGATAAAGTTCTTATATTTTTTTTGTATTCTACATAAATTAATAAACAATTTAAAAAAAAATTCAAAAAGAATGATTTTTTCAGTTTTTATAGCTTAAAATGAAATCGATTAAAAACAATCAATTTTCGTGAATAGTTTCGTACTATATTCTTCAATGTTAATAGTTTTTGGACCATTAACAATCGAAAAATAGATAAATTTTATAATTTTGGTCTCAAAATGTTCCATTTTACGACGAATTTATGAAAAACACGGGGGTAGTGGCTGAATTTGCGGTTTTTAATAGTTTTAAACCTTAAATAGTGGAAAAACTTTTTTTTCAAAGTATTCATTTTTTTATGTAAATTGCGAAAAAAAATATACGAACTTGATTCCACGACGTCAGGAACAGTTACGAATGATTATATGTAGAAAGTCATTTTTTTTGGATTTAAAGTCATGAAACTGTAAAAAATATTTATTTTTTTTTAATTTTCGTATTTTTTTTATAAATCCGTCGTAAAATGGAACATTTTGAGACCAAGATCATTAAAATCCATCCATTTTTCGATTTTCTAGAGCCAACCTAATCTAACCTAACCTAACCTAACCAAAAAACCAGGTGACCGCGAAAGTGTATACATAACTACCATAATTTTTTGTAAAGGATTATTTTACAAAACCGTTTTTTTACGATTTAAAACAGTAAAACTATGAGAAATTTTCATTCCAGCAATTTCTACTAATTTTTTTTATAAATCCGTCGTAAAATGGAACATTTTGAGATCAAGATCATTAAAATCCATCCATTTTTCGATTTTCTAGAGCCAACCTAACCTAACCTAACCAAAAAACCAGGTGACCGCGAAAGTGTATAATTACCATAATTTTTTGTAAAGGAATATTTTACAAAACCGTTTTTTTACGATTTAAAACAGTAAAACTATGAGAAATTTTCATTCCAGCTATTTCTACTAATTTTTTTTATAAATCCGCCGTAAAATGGAACATTTTGAGACCAAGATCATTAAAATCCATCCATTTTTCGATTTTCTAGAGCCAAAAAACCAGGTGACCGCGAAAGTGTATACATAATTACCATAATTTTTTGTAAAGGATTATTTTACAAAACCGTTTTTTTACGATTTAAAACAGTAAAACTATGAGAAATTTTCATTCCAGCAATTTCTACTAATTTTTTTTATAAATCCGTCGTAAAATGGAACATTTTGAGATCAAGATCATTAAAATCCATCCATTTTTCGATTTTCTAGAGCCAACCTAATCTAACCTAACCTAACCTAACCAAAAAACCAGGTGACCGCGAAAGTGTATAATTACCATAATTTTTTGTAAAGGAATATTTTACAAAACCGTTTTTTTACGATTTAAAACAGTAAAACTATGAGAAATTTTCATTCCAGCTATTTCTACTAATTTTTTTTATAAATCCGCCGTAAAATGGAACATTTTGAGACCAAGATCATTAAAATCCATCCATTTTTCGATTTTCTAGAGCCAACCTAATCTAACCTAACCTAACCTAACCAAAAAACCAGGTGACCGCGAAAGTGTATACATAATTACCATAATTTTTTGTAAAGGATTATTTTACAAAACCGTTTTTTTACGATTTAAAACAGTAAAACTATGAGAAATTTTCATTCCAGCTATTTCTACTAATTTTTTTTATAAATCCGTCGTAAAATGGAACATTTTGAGACCAAGATCATTAAAATCCATCCATTTTTCGCTTTTCTAGAGCCAAAAAACCAGGTGACCGCGAAAGTGTATACATAATTACCATAATTTTTTGTAAAGGATTATTTTACAAAACCGTTTTTTTTACGATTTAAAACAGTAAAACTATGAGAAATTTTCATTCCAGCTATTTCTACTAATTTTTTTTATAAATCCGTCGTAAAATGGAACATTTTGAGACCAAGATAATTAAAATCCATCCATTTTTCGATTTTCTAGAGCCAACCTAATCTAACCTAACCTAACCTAACCAAAAAACCAGGTGACCGCGAAAGTGTATACATAATTACCATAATTTTTTGTAAAGGATTATTTTACAAAACCGTTTTTTTTACGATTTAAAACAGTAAAACTATGAGAAATTTTCATTCCAGCTATTTCTACTAATTTTTTTTATAAATCCGTCGTAAAATGGAACATTTTGAGATCAAGATCATTAAAATCCATCCATTTTTCGATTTTCTAGAGCCAACCTAATCTAACCTAACCTAACCTAACCAAAAAACCAGGTGACCGCGAAAGTGTATACATAATTACCATAATTTTTTGTAAAGGATTATTTTACAAAACCGTTTTTTTACGATTTAAAACAGTAAAACTATGAGAAATTTTCATTCCAGCTATTTCTACTAATTTTTTTTATAAATCCGCCGTAAAATGGAACATTTTGAAACCAAGATCATTAAAATCTATCCATTTTTCGATTTTCTAGAGCCAAAAAACCAGGTGACCGCGAAAGTGTATAAATACCAATTTTTTTTATATAAATGGTGATGCAATCGATGTAAGAACTTTTTGGGCCTCTTGGACCGGCGGCCAGTCTGGGCCTGATGAAATTCCGTACCACTGTAATTGTAATACATTTTATAATTTTATAAATGTACGTACAACCATTAATTTTCTATCCCTAGTGCCTTTTCTATACAAATTACTGCCATTTTCCGAGGACACAACCCTTTAAACGATAAGCAAATATAAAATATAGTAAAATAAACACTAATAGACTGCCGGATAATTATACGAATGACAACACGTTATACACCGACACACGAAAACATTAAGATCATCTTCAGTTGATAATTATTTTTATTCATCGTCACGTCATTCGATTTTTACATCAGATATAACACTTTATCACTAACCCTGTCAAACTTCAATAGCTTGTTTTCGTAATAGCGAGTAAGTTGTAAGATACATAATGAATTTTAATTGTATGGGCATAAAAGTCACTTTATAGTATGAAAATTCTTCGTCTTACTTACAAAAGTCCGATTTTTACGATTTATATATAAGGTGTTGATACAATTGTTTAAAGCGGCATCTATCGGACAATCGCGAAACCTTTTTTGTCGTTGCATTTTGCATTCGGTCGTCATTCTTCAAAACTTGTTTATGATTTTAAACCAAATACAAAGAAAAATTTAAGAAAGTTACTGTTTTCATAAAGTTAGGTAGCTATAATTAACTTTTAGATGTAGACTATTGGGTTTTAAGTTGCTAGATTTGATTAGACAAAATATTGTTGAAGAATAGACTTCTGTGGTTTTGATTCAAACGATATGATTACAATCTAACTTGTGATATGATGTTAATATTGAAAATTACATAAAACTAATGGCATTTATTAAATAGAACTATACAGGATTTCGGTCAAAAAAGTCTAAAGTAGACACATTTAACAATTTCTAAAAAAGCTCCGATTTCCCAGTATTTGACCAAGTCAGTAATTAATGTTTACCTTTTGTAAGTCATTTTAAAATTACTTGTTGTATGTCGCTGTAATATTTGGCATCGTAGAGATGATCTTCAAAAATTGAGTATTTAATACATAGAAAAAGTAGGTTCAATATTAATTAATATTTCTATTGAATTAATTATTTAATAATAATTTATATTAACTCGACCTCCTGGACGACCACCTATAAGATGGTACGAAAGCTGGTCCTCAGCATCCCAACTACTTCTGGCGAACCCTTGGTGAAAAGAAGAAGAAGAAGAAGAAGAATATTAATTGTGAAAGTACCACGTTCAAAAACTGACAAGGAATAAAGTTTTGTTATTAAAGATGAGACTGAAGAAGGATTAAATTTGTTAAATAATGTTTAAGTTGAATTATTCCTAATTACTAGCTTCTAACTTTCTCAAAGTTAACCGAGAGTTTGATTAATTATTAAAATTTTGACCTTAAATTACGCTTTTTATTTTTCTACACCTAAATTAAACCTTTTTTTTTCATAAACGTTGAAAAAATATTATATGCAACTCGTGCAAGCTCGGCATATAGTGGACGCTTACTTTTTGCACTTGTTGCGTAAACAACTATTATTTCATTCTTCTAATTTACTTCGTTACTCAATTATAATTGAAATATGGACAGAATTTAAAACAGAACGTCTGGCTATAAATTTTTCAATTATATTTTTTAGTAGAAATTATTGTAAACAAGTCATAACTAACTATAATTATTGGTTAATCAAAGATCAGTTCACATAATTAGTGTATCGCACTTCATACATTTTTCTCATCTCTCCTGTAAAATTAGTAAAAGCTGACTTAGGAAGTTTTGAAAGTAAGTCGACGCATTGTTTTTGGAGTTTACTCCTTAAGAATCGATTCGCATATATAAGGGGCCCGGTATGAGAAAAATGTGAGGAGTAAAATCTATCGATGAATGACCTCGTTACGTTTTTGGTGCGCAACTTTCTAATTTGTCAGTGTCAACATACTTATATTGCTGTCATTGTGAAATTTTATTATCATTGTGTTCCGTTAAAGTGAACTGAAGGTATTTTCAAATAACTATGGCAAAAAGAGGTGTAGATGATATTGCCGGAACATCTAACAAACACGTGGTTGCAAGGTACGTTATAATTCATGTATTATATGTATGAGCATGTGCTATTTGTATTTATTAAATATTTTAATAATTATCGATGTAGTTCATATAAATATATATTTGAAAACAACACATAAAATTAGATAATCAACCCAATATGAATTATCGAGCGCATCCACATAAAATAGAAAATTTCTAACCTAACCAAAAATTAATTTTTTTGTCGATGTCTATAAATTCTTCCACGTTATTATGATTTATTTTATAAATAATTTTTAAATATTAACAACTGTAGTCAATAATTCGATAATATTATCAGAAAAATCGACAATATTTTTTCATTATAATAATGTTTTTATATAATTTTCTTTCGAAAAGTTATTTTTTAGCTTATTTAAATAATTTTCATGTACTATTTATTATTGTATGTAAAATATTTAGTGACATAATTATCTTTTTATAACCATTTTTGTTAATTATTAAGATAATATTGTATTTTAAATAAAAAATTAATTATCATAATTTAAAAAAAAAATGTTTATAAAAACCCTTTTTTATCAATTTTCTTAAAGTCGGTTGAAATTTTTATAATTATGCATTTATAAATTTTCTAATGTTTTTTTATATTTTTTGACTAGGAAAAAATCTAAACCTCCAAAAACTCCAGCCGAGAGACAGCGAGCTTACAGATTGAAAAAAAAAATTAATACACACACACACACACACACACACACGCTTATTTTAGATGAATATTTTAAATTTTACTTAGTTATACTAGTAAATACTATTACTGATTATTTTTTTCGGTGATGGTGTACATCTATATATCCATTTCTGCCTTAAATACGTGTCTTTTTTTGATTAACTTTATATAGAGCACTGTACCACTATTAACAGTGAAAAGTTTTTGTCCATCCCATTATCCCATACATTAAATTTCAAAATAATAATACATCAAGGTTCTCTTTCATCTTGTTGAGCGAAAGTCGAAACGGTGTTTTAAAAACAAAAAACTTTTCACGACCACATATTTATTATATTATAATCGGCGAGTGCGACAAGTTAAAACGTGCAAGTACCTAATTTGTTTATTATTCTTCAACGGTGAATGATTTCTTTGGTGTTTATGATTGTAGTTTAGTGCCAGTGAGACGCGAGAACGTGCTGTGGTTCGTAAATTCAGACTTGGAACTATCGGTTGAAACTTTATTAATCGCAAGTATTCATAGTCTTGGCAAAATGCATCCATTATGAGCTTTGGCAATAGAAAACGTTCAGGACGGACTCGAAAAACCCCCACCGGTGAAAATAAACGTAAAATAAATCCGCAGATCAGATCAATGCATCTAGGAATCTGCCTTTGAGTACTTCTACAGTAATAAGGAGATTAAGATGACAGTGAAGAAACCTGTAAAAATAATAGAGCTGGCTAAAGAACATAAAAATTGAGCGCACGAAGAGAGGGAGAGAGTTTGATGGAGTGATGAGTCAAAATCAAAAAAAAACTGAGTGTGTACGAAGGTCAGAGGAAAAACGGATGATAGACTCATTTAATAATGCCGACTGTAAAATACGAGGAAGGGTTCGTGATGGAATGGGAATGTTTTGGTGACTGGAGACCTAGTAAAAAATAAATGGATTATGATAAAAGAAGGTTAGAAAAATTTAGTACATTTTGGCCAGCGCCTGATCGCCAGAAAATTTATCTTCTAGCATAAAAACGTATGCGGAGGTACAAAGAGATCTAATGGAAGGCGAAGGCAAGAAACAGAAAAGAATGGTAGAAAATTATTACCACGCTATGGGCCTAGATGGCCTGTGTGTAGCCTATTTTAGACCAATCTTAGATAACGTGGGAAGGAGTGCAATTAATTGGGTGATAATTCGATGCTTGATTTTTATCTCTTTATATTCAAAATTTTTATGTATTTAAAAAGTAAAAACCAGTGATTGGAAAACGATTTATTACCTATTCGTATATTTAAAATTTCAGCCCAACAAAATTAGATACTTCAATAATTCTATAAATGCAATGAAGTTTCGTGTATTTGTGAAAGTGAATTTTTCAGTAAAAAGTTAATTTCTAATCACATCAATACTCGAAAATAAGAGTTTTATTAATTAATATCTACCTCCAGAATCAACAAATATCTTTATTGTGAAGCAAATTATTTTTCCAATTTAGAGATAAGCTAAAACTTACACAGCTTTTAAAAACAGTGTGTTCATACCACTGTATTTAAATCTAATAATCCTATCTTGGCAAGTTTACATAAAAAAAAATAGTTTTTTCAAATAATTGAACTCATCTGTCCATTGGAATTATGCAGGGTGATTTTTTTCAAATAGAGCACCTTAATTGAAATTGATTGAAAAAACAATTTGTGTAAACTAAATATTAATCTTTCTCAATTCCAATCGGAGTTTCTATTGCACATAATATTTCTTAGATAGTTTCAAAAACAACTAACAGTCTAAAGTATAGAACACGCTGCATAATAATTATAAAAGGGGACCTTTGAATTGGTGGGTCCAAGGTGGAGAGCTCTAACTAATAAAACCACGGATCAATAAGAAATCCAATCAGGGTATAACTGTCAAATTTCTTTCAACATCGTAATATGACATCTTTAAAAAATAAACTTACTTTCCTCACCCAGTTTCATGTACTACATACAAATAACTATGATTGAGGTGAGAGCTTAGATTGAGCTTGGAGGTCCAATGACAACGTCATTTCGATGGCGTTGAAATCGTTGTTTGGATATAAAACTGATAATCGATTACAAATTAATGTACGAATGATGTATGCCTTTGCAAACAGACATTAATTCACAGTCTATACTATACCAAATCGTAATGATCCATGTATAAACAAAATATGAGAAATTAGGGTTTCGGGTGATATTCGTATATATGATTGATGATGTATGTAAACTGCACGAAATGTTTATTTTTACCAGTCAACGTTGATGTACATAATTTAGATTTTAACGCGATAATTTATTTAAACATGAATATGTGAGTCTTGTCATGTCTTCAAATATATTTTATTGCCATTTTACTTAATTATAGATGTTTGATTTTGGCTAGGTATATATTTGTATATATTCATTGCTAAAAGTCCCTGGATTACACTTCGCAAAGTTCTAAAAACATTCTACTCGGCTCAGCTTTCGAGGTATCCACCTTGCACTACTTTTTATCAAACTTAAATGCTCATGCATGATCCTTAGAACACCCGTTTTGGAAATTCCACTCTGTGTTGCAATTTCTTTTGTTTTTAGGCGTCGGTGTCTTGGAACAATTTCTTCTACTAATTTAACGTTTTCTGGAGTAGTCAACATCACAGGACCTCCCGTACGTGGGTCATATTCTAACGATTCTCGTCCTCAGTGGAAAGACTAATTGTTATTTGTTGAAGTCTTGTTGCTGTTAATCCTTCGTTAGTCAAAAATTCTAGGCATGTTTCAGAACAACTTGACTGAGTGGTCGTTCGAATATTTTACATTTGGAGATGAATTTTTTAAATTTATTTTAAATTATAGTATTTTCGGGAGAAATTCATAACCTAGACTATAAAAATTTAATGCCATTCATAAACTAACTATACAAAACAACCTAACCTTATCTAACCTATAAAAAGTCAACGTCATACATAATCTAACCAATGAAAATTATTAACGATTTCTATAGTAACCAGAAACAATATTGCCGCCAATTAATTCTATCAAGCGTTAATTTGATTTATGAATTTTTGAAATCCACGAACGTAATGTTTTTACAAGTGTAAGTCATAGTATCTTTGGAAGAAGTTCATAATCTAGACTACAAAAATTTAATGCCATTCATAAACTAACCAACTAAAACAACCTAACCTTATCTAACCTATAAAAAGTCAACGTCATACATAATCTAACCAATGAAAATTATTAACGATTTCTATAGTAACCAGAAACAATATTGCCGCCAATTAATTCTATCAAGCGTTAATTTGATTTATGAATTTTTGAAATTCACGAATGTAATGTTTTTACAAGTGTAAATCATAGTATCTTCGGAAGAAGTTCATAATCTAGACTACAAAAATTTAATGCCATTCATAAACTAACCAACTAAAACAACCTAACCTTATCTAACCTATAAAAAGTCAACGTCATACATAATCTAACCAATGAAAATTATTAACGATTTCTATAGTAACCAGAAACAATATTGCCGCCAATTAATTCTATCAAGCGTTAATTTGATTTATGAATTTTTGAAATCCACGAACGTAATGTTTTTACAAGTGTAAGTCATAGTATCTTCGGAAGAAGTTCATAATCTAGACTACAAAAATTTAATGCCATTCATAAACTAACCAACTAAAACAACCTAACCTTATCTAACCTATAAAAAGTCAACGTCATACATAATCTAACCAATGAAAATTATTAACGATTTCTATAGTAACCAGAAACAATATTGCAGCCAATTAATTCTATCAAGCGTTAATTTGATTTATGAATTTTTGAAATTCACGAATGTAATGTTTTTACAAGTGTAAATCATAGTATCTTCGGAAGAAGTTCATAATCTAGACTACAAAAATTTAATGCATTTCATAAACTAACCAACTAAAACAATCTAACCTTATCTAACCTATAAAAAGTCAACGTCATACATAATCTAACCAATGAAAATTATTAACGATTTCTATAGTAACCAGAAACAATATTGCAGCCAATTAATTCTATCAAGCGTTAATTTGATTTATGAATTTTTGAAATTCACGAATGTAATGTTTTTACAAGTGTAAATCATAGTATCTTCGGAAGAAGTTCATAATCTAGACTACAAAAATTTAATGCATTTCATAAACTAACCAACTAAAACAATCTAACCTTATCTAACCTATAAAAAGTCAACGTCATTCATAATCTAACCAATGAAAATTAATAACGATTTTTATAGTAACCAAAACCAATATTTCAATCAAGCGCCAATTTGAATTTTGAATTTTGAAATCCGTGAATGAATGTTTTTACAAGAAATAACACTTTTTTAAACCACAAAATCTTAATTATTGTTAAAGATATATTGAAGTTTGTACTAATTTTTACAAATTCCCATTACGTAACCGTAAATTATGAACGTTTTCGTATTAGGATTGTGGCAAAATAGTACACCAATGTGTACTAACTCTAATATATTTCCGAGTTTTCGAATACCTATGTATTTATCGTCTGGAAATTAGTTATTTGAGAATTGCGGTGTTTTTTGTAATATATTTTTCAGAATCAATAAGTTTAATAATTTTATCAAGTGTCAATTTGAATATTGAATTCTGAAATATCGTTTTAACAAGAGATAACACAATTACAAATTAGTAATTATTGTAAGTAAATTTTATTATTGTTATACATTTATAAATATTTTTATATTGTACTTGATCATAATGTTAGTGCCAGACGATGAATATATAATCATTCGAAAACTCGGAAATATATTAATATTAGTACACTTTGGTGTTTAATTTTGCCAAATTCTCACTACGAAAACGCAAATTATGAACGTTTTCGTTTTAGGATTGTGGCAAAATAGTACACCAATGTGTACTAATATTAATATATTTCCAGGTTTTCTAATACTTATGTAGTTATCGTCTGAAAATATTTAAGAATTGCGATGATTTAAATTTTGTAATATATTTTTCAGAATCAATGAGCTTAATATTTTTATCAAGCGTCAGTTTGAATATTGAATTTTGAATGAAAATATATTACAAAATATAAGATACCGAAATTTTGAACTAATTAATCCTCCATTTCAAAATTCGTCTTGTATTGTATGCAACCGTTTTTAAATGGTTAGTTGTAACTACTTTTGTTCGTTATCAAAATTAGGCTATATAATAACAGTAATTTAATTTTTTCGATCGTGGCAATAAATGTCATCAACAAAAACAGTTAGAATATATTCATTCACCGTGGTAAAATGTTTAAATGACCACTTTCCCCAATACAATTCTATCTAGATGGACAAGTTTCACGAAAGAGATATTTTAATAACAAAATTAATAATCTCTATAATCTCAATTCGTAAAACATAACGTGTATCCATAGTGTTATGAACGATGTTCTCGGTTATTTTGTCTCATAATTATGTTTAGGACATGGAAAAACTTTGTGTTGAAAAACAGGGCTGGACCTGTCGATAAAGCTTAAAAAAATATTTATTATTCATAGAGAAAAATTGTAAAATATATCTTTCATGTAATGCGCATGTGAGACTGGAAAAAAGTTACAGGGTGATCAATAAATAACTGGATATTTACACATATTAAGAACTAAACTGGAGTTTCTGGAATAGTTGCTTATATTAACACTGTATGTACTATTTACTAGTACCACTACATAAAGTTATTGTTTTTGAAAGGTAATTAATCTTTACAGACATTAACTTGATTCTTGGAACACGCATCAGATAGAGTAATTGTTATTGCAATCTTCCAAATCATCCACCAAAAGATACAACGGGTTCTGAGCGTTTAATATTTGGTAGAATCTTTCAAAACATCCACAAAGAGCAACAACGCATTTAATATTTGGTAGAATCTTCCAAAATATCCACCAAGAGCTACAACGGGTTCTGAGCGTTTAATATTTGGTAGAATCTTCCAAAACATCCACAAAGAGCAACAACGCATTTAATATTTGGTAGAATCTTCCAAAACATCCACAAAGAGCCACAACGCGTTTAATATTTGGTAGAATCTTCCAAAACATCCACAAAGAGCCACAACGCGTTTAATATTTGGTAGAATCTTCCAAAACATCCACTAAGAGCTACAACGGGTTCTGAGCGTTTAATATTTGGTAGAATCGGGTATAACTATTGATGATTGGTAAATAAATGAAAGATGCATAATCATTTACATTATATTGTTATTTAAAATTAATGGTAGATCTAAGAAATGAAATTAAATTATTTTTGATAGTAAAATTATTGTTTATTTATGTTAAATTTATACTGATTGGTCTGTCGATTGATTCTGCAGCTTTTTCTGAATTGGCTTCTGTCTCTAAAGTATCCAGTGGCACCGGCGGAATGGTAAATTCCGTGTTGTGACCTTTATAACGGCCACGACGCGACGGGGTTCTCTGCGTAGAGCCACGTCGCGTCGTGGATGTTCAGAAAAATCCACAAAACTGTCACTGGCCGGTTTCTTTTAACATACTTAGAACATTTATTGAGGATCACATAAGAATGCTGGTTAGAGTATAAACAGAATTACTGTTCAAGGAATTAATCTCTTATCCAAATTGTTATATCTGGTAATAATAACTCAATTACAAATATCTTAACTTGCGTAATCTATTTAGACATTATCAGTGTGCTTCGTTATTGACGCTTTTCGAAAGTATGTAGCTAAAGTACCTCGATCCGATCAGTACTTTCACTGTTGGTTGTGAAAGCGTGTAGCGAGGATTTTTGTTTACTAGAAACTGAATTTGAAATTCATAATCCAGATCCGAAAATATTTGGAAAACTAAAAGCATTTTTTATATGCTTCATTATTGTTTATTGTGAAAGGTATATCTAAATGAAATTGATCTTCAACTTATAATATGTGAAGAGTCGAATATATGAAGCCTCAAAAGTATGTATTTATACAAAAAATATTTAAGTTTGAGAAGGTTTTGTGCTGATGAGATAATCATCGAGAGTTGTTAACCCCTGGAAAGTAATTTATTCGTCAAACCTCCCTCGTATACTCACAAATGACCTTGGAATTACATAAAACCAATTCTCAACTATTATTCAATTAGTATCTAAAATTACTTAATTCAAACAATGGTTTTCGAATTTTAATAGAGACAATAATATTTGTATAACAAATGTAATTATGTAATTGAATGAAATAAATGGATTTGAATGGTAAATGTTTAACTGAATTCAACAAAAAACGATGTTTGCGAAAAATCCTGCCAAAGAAAATATTATATTGGAAATTAGTTTCGAATTATTTTCGTATGAGTTTCGAGATTAATTTTATTTTGTATTCGATGGCTTAAGCCAATCCTGTCGAAACGGAAGCCATCTCTAGATTTGTTCTTATGATAAAATGGGGGTTGACATTACAAACACCGGTCTCATGTGATCTTGTCACGACCGACGGCCTTTGCTAGTTAGCTCCACCGACATTGGACATCGCTAACTCACTTAAGCATGAAGGGTTGTTGCAGGGTTCGAAGCACTCGACTAGCAAATGACCTAATAACGACGAATAAAACGTTGACGATTCAAGGTACATATATATTAATTGTTGGAAGTTATTCGAATCTAAAAAATTGTGAGAAAATAAAAAAATTACTCAATAGGTAATTAATCGAAATATTTGAAACGTATAAATACAATTATAATCGGTATGAGTTATTTATGTACGCGGAGACCAAAACAAATAAGTAACCAAGTAATCTGAGTCTGGGAAAAGAAAATAATCCGAGGGGGTTAAATCTGGCGAATAGGGTACATGAGGTAGCAATTCAAATTTTAAATACAATGAAACCTCTCTATCTTGTGTACAAATTTACAGTTTTACAAAAAAATGAATCCTCCAACAGATAAATAATTAATTAACAGTTTTTAAGACATCACTAGCTTTTGCTTGTATCATGTTCTTTTTAAATATACCATGTAATTACGGATTTTGTCATTTTTTGTGGTAATTTGTACAACTTGAGAGGTCAAACGAATCATTTTTATGGCGAAGAAGTTGTACAACATACAAGATCGAGAGATGTACAAATTCTCCCATAAAAGTCAATGTATTTCATTTGGTTCTATCAAAATGCGTACAACATAGGGAAGTGTACAACTTAAAGAGGTGTACAACTTGAGAGGTTTCACTGTATTTAATTTTGGCTATTGCAATAACGTATGTGTGAGTTGGTGCGTTGTCTTGATGAAACAACACTTTCTTCTTAGCCAAATGCGGTCATTTTGCTTGATTTTTTCGCTCAAACGTTGAAATAAGGTCCTTTTTCAACATAGTCAATAAAAATTAACCCACTCGCATCCCGAAAAACAGACGTTATGACCTCACCTGCAGATGGAACAGTCTTTGGAGCGGATTCTTCCTTTTCAGTTCATTGTTTTGATTGCTCTGTTATTCCGGGTGTAGGTAATGGACCCACGTTTCATCCTTGATTATGAAACAGCGCAAAAATTCGGCTTTATTACTTTGAAACATTTCCAAACACTCGATGATATAATCACGACGCTGTTTTTGTTTTTTTTGTGAGCAAACGCGACACCCATCTTGAACACAGCTTTCTCATGTCCACATTTTCAGATCATCCACTGCTTTGTGGATTTTCTTCAACATTACACTGGGGTCGTCACCTCATTTGGTTGACCACAGCGATGATGGTCTTCGCAGACTGTAAGTAGAGTAGAATCTACTTCAGCTTTTATATTGGTTGGATGGTGACTTCGTGGATGACCAATTATTCCACGTTTACTAATTCACTGAAAGCGTTCACTATTGATGATTGCCAAACAGATTCTGTATAGATTGTTTACTTTTTAATACAGTGGTATTTTTAAGCAACTACCGTCATCTCTAGATCAGGCCAGGTACTTCTGGAACCATCCTCGTATATGATTCCAATATCACGGATTTTTGAATTGGTTTCCATAAATTCCATTCAACGTCGATTATTGATGGACTCTTCATTATTTTTTTGGGTATTCATACAAATTTATTGACGATTCTGAGTTATTAAAATTGTCCAAATCTTCATTGAAATCTTCACTGAAATTCATTAGAATTTTTCAATTTTTTCTTTATCAAAAGAAAATTAATAAAATTTGGTGGAAAAGAAATGTATACAGTATCTAAATGGAATTAATTTGATATATATGATATATTTTGAGTGTCAAATGTAATATACTTGACCACAAGTCTCAAAAGTAGGTTTTGGGCAAAACTTTCATTTTAAATAAGTGAAATGGTTATAAGGTGCTCAAGTATCTAAAAAACAAATAATTTTATAAATAATTAATGAAAAATTTTTGAAAAGAAATTAACCAAGACAAAGGAAGTACCTTAGTTTTGGAGCCTCCAATGGATCCCGGCCTAATCGATCCAGTTTCATAAAATCTAGTTAAAATTTTAGAAACGCAACCGTGTGATACTAAAAGTTGCCTTGAAATATCACATGGTCTCACTCCCAGTAATGCCAATTCGACAATTCTTCTTCTTACACAGTCTGGTAAAGGTCTGCCGTTGACAAAAACCCCTCCGAGTTGATTAACGCCCGCTTGTCCTACAACAATAAATTTGATATCAAATTCGAAGAAATTCATTGATTTTTCAGATTTTTTGAAAATTCAAATGATAACTATTCGACGAAAGTGATGAGTTCATGAAAACCGAGTTATTTTGTGGGTATGCACAAGCTTAACATTGTTTTTGGCAGCTCAATATTTTCTTTTCGAAAAATTTATTATTCTTTATTACGTATCTTATTTAGACTAGAAAAATGAGAAAATATACGGGCAACTTTTGTCTTTTGGAAAAGGAGAATATTCTCTGGAATGCTGTCGAAATCTAGCGAATATTTTGAACTGTTCCAGAAGTGTTTAGCAGGTGGAATTTCCAACGCATGATTCATAGATAAAAGCATGAAACATCTTTATGGACGGGACTTGATTTCATTCCATTGCTTTTTGATTTTTAATAAAAAAAAACGTTAAATTTTGCTAATATTAAATATACAATATGGTGAATACATTTATAGGCCTCTCACCTTTAGCATTTTACTCATAGATGTCACTATAAGGAATAAAGAAGATTAATAATTTTATTAATAAAACTATTATGTAGCAATAACTAAATATCAATTTATATTCATGTATCTTAATGTTCTTGATTTTAGTTATATTTTGATTTAAAATTTAGTTTTTTTAATAATTTTTGGAGGATAAAATTTGACGTTTCGACTTTTCTTTAAGTCTACATCAAAATATGATATTGACACTGATAATTTACATATTTATATTGATCAATAGATCACTTTCATCATGATTATCAAAATAAGAATAAAATCAAAATAGAACTTTGTTCTAGAAAGAAAAATGAATTTTTCCATAGTCCTTACATCTTAAATATTGCTCCATATGGAAAAATTCATTTTTCAAAGTTCTATTTTGATTTTATTCTCATTTTGATATTCATGATGATGATGGAAGTGATCTATTGATCAATATAAATTTCCAAATAGTCGGTGTCAATGTCATATTTTGATGTAGACTTAAAGAATAGTCGAAACGTCAAATTTTGTCCTCCAAAAATTATTAAAAAAACTAAATTTCAAATCAAAAGAGAACTAAAATCAAGAACATTAAGATGTATTAATAAATCAAAAGGTCTAAGAAATAAGAAATTAAAGAAATTTTACCAATATATATTGACTGTTTAAAACTATTAATCACATTAACTTGACCTGATTAAGATTTATAAGTCCCGAGGCTGAAAGAATGACGGGAATTCGGAAGCCCGGAAAAATAAAAAAAATAATATCAATACGTTTAATTTGTGGTATCAACACATCAAAAAATGCAGAATGTTTTCCAAGGGGCCCTCTTGGACCTGGGGCCAGGGACAATAGCCCCCAAAGCCTCTAGCTTAATCCGGCCCTGTATACTAAGTATGATTTCATAATATATGAGTTTTGGTGCTTAACGATTTGAAACAAAATTGCGATGTCGGTCACATTTCAAGTGATCGCGGTCTCAAGTCTTACTTTTTTTTTTATCTATAAATTACATTAATTTATAGTAACTGGTTATAATTGTTTTTTACACTTCTTTCTTTGTTAATTCAACTTAATCGATTATCTACATATTAAAAGTGATAAAAATCGCTTCCTGTCGGTTTTTTTATTACGTTTGCTAACGTCTAACGAATCGTACGATATAAAGAAACGTTCATGCAAGGTACATAAATGGGGTAATTATTATCTATGATCAGGGACAACATTGTGCAACGTATGACTTATTATATTTTTTTTATTTGTTTTGAAATGGTCATTTTGAAAAAATTGATAAAAGCAACGGGTAATTGTGCGAAATTAATTTGAAAATTTTACACATTTCAATATGTCTCTTATTTATAATCAGACTACATATAGTCAGTAGCTAGAGCGAATAAGGTCATAGTCAGAGAAAGAACCGAAAACATCAGACGATGGATAGGATCAGCGAATCGAAAAAAAATAATGAAACCAACATATAAGTCGAATGATAGACGAGAGAATGGTGGAAATAGCAAGGGATGAATCTCCAATTGGAACAAGCAGTAGATGACGACCACGAAAGAGGTGCAGTAACAATCTAGAGCTAGGATGTGGAAAGATATAGAAAAAGGAACAGGCGTTAGGTCTATTATAGAAGAAAGAAAAAGAAAAAAAGTTTGGTTTTTTCGTTTTTATTAAAAAAATACATACTTTTTGAGTTATTGATTTTTTTATAAAAAATTTGACCGTTGCAGACCCTTATAAATTATTTTTTTACGAAGACATATTTAAAGATATGAAAATGGTTTCTATTTGCTTGCTTTTAGCAAGGTCAGGCGTATTTGAATGTATGTTGAAAAATTTTTCATTTCATACAGGGTGTGTATAAATAGTGTTCAAAGTTTAATTTCATAAATATCAAATTTCTTTATTTTTTTCAATTGAACCAACCGTTTTTTTCTGTTGTTATTGCATTCAGAGGTAAATTTTAAGAGATGCAGGTGTGGTCTAAATTTTATTTCATATAATCACTAAGAAACAAAAAAGAATTTTCCTTTATCTTGTCAAGGTCTGTAAAAAAATCAAAATCAAAATCGTTGAAATGGCTTGTTCTCAATTTAATAACAAAGATTATGTAAATTTGCTTTCAATACATGGTGAATGTGACAAAGTTGTTACAAGAACATGTACTTTATTTGCTGCAAAATATCCAGATAGACCACGGCCAAACTCGCGTAATTTTTGGAACAAAATTATCGTCTCCACAGACTGAATAACTAGACCTACCTACATATACTAATTTTTTCACTAATGAACCTCTCACGAAAAACAACAGGAGAAACAACTTCGGCAGGAAATTTTACTCAAGTCCCTAATCAATAAACTATAGAGTTAACTGTACTTTTTACTGCGACGCCCTCCCATAGTCGGACCAGTGAAGCTTTCCCGGATTTCCCCATTTTAGTAGATCTAGATGAATGTTCCGTGCTTGCGGAGCGCGAGATTTTTAACATTTGACTGTCCATTTCTGTTAAATCTCTTAAAGCACAGAATTATAGAGGAAGTATCATCACTAAATATGAGATACCGAATGGGACAGAATAAAAGAATCAACATGGTATGCTACGCTGACGATGCAGACAGAGACAACTACACAAATTCTGCCAGGTCAGCCAACCTTTGCTAAAGAGCCCGTACGATGTAAGCTGGTAGTTCAGGACAAAATCATCGAACATATTACGACCTAGCGAACGACTGAAGAAGCCAGATCACCAAAGCGACTGCCATATCGGGCTGCTTAAGGCAGATAATACATGCGAAAGGATAGCAAAGTTAGGATCTATAAGACTTGTATCAGGCCAATCATGACATACCAATAGAAACCAAAGAGGAAACCAACAAAACGAATAGCACGTTTCGGGTAGCCGAAATGTAGAAAAAACAAGAGTAGATCGAATCAGGAACACTGACATCAGGGAACAATGTAAGAAATCGTAAGATCGGGGAGACTGGTGCGCCCACGGGAGAAGAATGGAAAGAGTAAACTGCTACGCATCGTACTTGAAGGGAAACTAATAGGAAAAAGATAATCCGGACGACCACAGACAGAGAAACCTGCAAAACTAACAGATACAAGTGTATTTCCAGATTCCATTGTTACAAAAGAAATCAGTAGTTTTGACAAACAAAAATCGATATTTTTGACTCGAGCTGGAACTAGTGAGAACAATTTAACACCTTTGGAAATGGTAATGTATCGGAATATAATAGCCAAAATATCAAAATTAATAAACTGTTTGATACGTCAATAGAGCACAAAGAGACATGATGCTGCGTGTAGCCTCCGCCTTCCGAACTGTGTCTGGGGTAGCACTCCAAGTAATTACGGCTACGGTGCCCATTGATCTCTTAGCCCAGGAAAGAACATCCAAGTACAAATCGCTACAGAATAGCAACGAAGCTAGAGAAAGTTCCCTCACAACATGGCAAACTAGATGGGAAGGTGAGACAGTAAAGGCCCAATGGACCAAAAGGTTAATACCAGACATCAAGCCGTGGGTTAAGTGCGAGCACCGCCAAGTAGACTACTACCTGACACAGGTCCTAACAGGACATGGCGTCTTTCGATGTTATGCCAAAAGGTTCAGAAAAAACACCACGGATAGATGTATATACTGTGCCGCCGTAGACACTGCCGAACATACCATCTTCGTATGCTACAAGTGGAGAGAGGTCAGAGACAGGACTTGCAGACAGCTGGAATGCGAGCTCACTCCAGACAACATTGTAGAGAAGATGCTTGACAGCTCAGAGAACTGGAAATCGGTGCAGAACATGGCTAAGAGTATTCTCAGCAACAAGGAAAAAGATGAAAGACAAAGACAGCAGAGAGAAAGGAACCTAATCCCGAGAGGGGAAGGGAGACGTAGGGTAAAAGGAAACCACTGATAGCCCGTCACTCATGAAGTATGTTCCAGGAACGATGCCATAAGTGACAAAAGGGGCCGTAGACGACAAGAAGGACACTCCAACCGTCCGAGCCCCTCTTCTGAGCAGGACTCCGCAGAGGTGGTGAATGTTTCCCAGCAAATTGCTGAGGAAGTGTGAGGAAGTCGTTAAAAAAAAAAAAAATAAACTGTTTGAAGAATAACAAAGATCAGTTGACGATATTGAAGAAGATGTTTCAAATTTGAACGTTTGAGTGCAAAGAAGAAAGTTTAAATAATGTAAAGAAATAATTCATAGTCAAGGTACGGCAAATTGATACGGATTATACAGGATACAACTTTTGCTCTTTCTATGTACAAAAGAAGTCTCTAGAAACTTTTATTTCAACTGTAATAAACTGATATAGTTTAGTCATTTTACTACTAAAGTGCTGTGATCTTTTATGTATATATGGTACCAATACTGCTCATTTTTGACACATGTTGGTGGACAGATCGACTTGAACCTTTCAACGTACAGTTTATGTTCTTTGGCTCACTTGTATGGCAATATTTTTTTGGTTAGATCTCAAAATGATACTCTTATATCATTGTAGTAGCTAGTATTTTTCTTATTTTCCATATTACACTTTCCACTTTGCTTGTTAGAAAAATCTGTGTGGAATTGTAATCTTTTCCAGTAATTTTCCTTGGTTTAGTTGAACGCGTATCAGTTCTAGGATGGTTTTTATCGTGAATTCGGGAAACTGCGGAATCAGAACTGGGTGGAAATGAATAATATAGAATACAGTAGATATTCTGTACCGTAAATTTAAATGAACCGCGAAAATAGTTAGTTCTGCCACGTACCATCGAGGGTACTGGCATAGGAGATCTGCCATGTTGTTTACATCCACTAAGTTTACATTTTTTCTTAGGATATGCTTTGTGGTTCATGCTGATTCGAATTAAAATGAAAACAGCCCATTGAAAAATTGTTTGATCATGCACAAAAAACTTTGCTAATATTAATTCTGAAAATTATTCCATGAAACACTTTCTGAATTAAAAGGTGGTTCAAAAAATGAAGCTTCAATCTTGATATTTGTTAAATTGACAAGTAATCTAGATAAATATAATTTTGATAGATCAATACTCAGAATTAAAATAAACCGAAGCTGGCCTTCCGCAAATTTTTATAGTTTTTCATTTACACCTCGTATTTATTAATTATTACACGTATCCAAATTACTTGTCTCTCAACAATCGAGCTCTGCTGACGTACCTTAACAACTGGAATAAGTATGTACAACCTTCCTAAGATTATATATACGTAATATTAAAAAAAGTTTCGCGTGATTCAAAAGTAGACACCTGCCCAAAGGCAGAGCGCCCAGCGTAGATTTTTTAGTCGGTAAAAATTAGCTGAAATTGAGATCTGCAGTTGCCCCTATAATTACAAAATTCTAAAACCTATCACACATGTCGTGTTTAAATGAAACGAAGGATTCATTCAAATGTGTAACAACATTAATTATAATTATTTATGTCATTCATGTACATTTTATGAATGATCTTCAGGTACGTAGTCCAATTTCAATTTGTTTCACATTCTTCAATTTTTATGTTTTAAGCGACTGTTTTAAATTACAAAAAATTTGATAACCCACCCGTTATTTACTAAAATAGATTAAAAACAAACATTTTTTCAAGATATTTAACGCTAGACTAAGGTTACTATAAGTCAGGCAATAAATTTGCATTAAGAGAAAATAATGTCACGTCAAAATGAATTTATTGAAAGAAATTATTCGAAAAAAAGGTGACTGATCTTGATCAATACATTCGGAGGTCGGGAAAGTGCATGGTCCTGTTGCAAAAGGCAGTCCTTGCGAAGGTCCCACAAGAAAAAATCACAGGTTATCAGTTCACAAAGAATCCATTCTCCAAAATAAACATTAAGGTACTTCCACACGCATAACACTCGATCCTGCATGAAATGACGAATGTTCGCGAGTGTTGGATCGTTGTCCACGTAAATCTTTGAGCATTTCCAGCGAACTTTGACCCTCAAAAAAGTACCGACCTACGAGATCTCTCGTATGGATACCTACCTACTCACACCCCAAGAAAATTTAATCTTTCTTCAATGAAGTCGTTGGGAGGATTCTTGTCGTTCCAGTACATCCAGTTATGTCGATGGACCGTACAGTTCAGCTTGAAGGTTGCTTCACCCGACCACAAAATGGAATACTGAAACTGTGGATCATCCTGACTGCATCCGAGGTACAAATCGCAACATTCCAATCTGGGATCGAAATAATCCTCGTGGAAAAGACGTGGAGGCTAAACTCGATGGTGGATTCGTCATAAAGAAGATCGGATATTTGAAGTACTCCCGTTAGACTCGATGCAACTGAGGCCAGCGCCACTGTTTATATATTTTCTTTATTTGTGACGGCTACCGGCGTACAGAACGCGGCGCGTCGGCAACAGAGCTCGTTTTAAGGATTTCTTGTACGTCCTCCACAACTGTCTGAATCACGAACATGTTTCGTTTTCATCTTTTTCGACACCGTTGCCAGACTTATGAGCCTAGCCTGACTTATGCCGACCATTAACTAGTATGCTATACATATTATAATTAACGGTTCTAATTTTTCAATTTCAAGCGTAACTTAGAGATGATCATTAGCAATACATTAGTGAGACACCGCTTCTATTCAGCTGTTTAATTGCGACTTGAAATCGTTGAAATGATCAGTGACACTAGACTGAATAGGTATCGCCAGGTGTAATTCTTAATTCAAAAATAATAACATATGGGCCATAACCTGCTTATATACAGATTCTTCTTCTTAAAAGGAGTTTTTAAATAAACATTTGAATTTATTAAGATTGTTTTGCTCTTGAGTTTGTTGTTTAAGGTAAAGAGAATAAGTGTCAGCTGGAGACTAGTTTGAACAAAATTTTTTTCTCAAATTATAATTTTAATTAGTGACGTAAAAGGATATGGGGCTTAATAACGCAAATAAAACCGAAATGAAATCGATCTAAGATACATTGTAAGCAATGAAAACAAACTTTTTTTGTTATTAGGGGTATAATTTGATTGAGTTTAGAAAGACAACATAAAAATAGAATCTTCACCCATAATTTTATTTAGCTGTTTGGGTACTTTAAAAAAATTTTAAAATCTTGTGATTTTAGAGAAATTTCAAAATTTCAAGTGTGTTGCGCTAGCTGGGGGTTAGGTATATATATATATTTTTTCTTTGCTGCATTTTCATAACAAATAATAGAGACAAGTTTTTTCGGTATAGCATTAAGAAAAAAAAATTTTGGCCCACCCTAGCATACAGATCTTTTTATGAACAGTTTCCGAGTTCCAAATCAGTCAGCGATTTTCTGGAAAAATCTGATAATACCGAAACTGAAGAGTAAATTTGTTTTTTATGTATTATGTGTTTTCGATGAATCGTTTGTAAAATGTAACTAAATTACTTACCTGATTATTTACTTTCCATTATTTATATTATATTTTAAGGAATTTATTGCCTTATCTTGTGTTTAATAAAAGTTTTTGGAGTTTACTCCTTAAGAATCGATTTGCATATATAAGGGGCCCGGTATGAGAAAAATGTGAGGAGTAAAATCTATCGATGAATGACCTCGTTACGTTTTTGGTGTGCGTCCTATGATGAGAAAGAGGTGTAGATGATATTGCCGGAACATCTAACAAACACGTGGTTGCAAGGTACGTTATAATTCATGTATTATATGTATGAGCATGTGCAATTTGTATTTATTAAATATTTTAATAATCATCGATGTAGTTCATATAAATATATATTTGAAAACAACACATAAAATTAGATAATCAACCCAATATGAATTATCGAGATTATTGACTATTGTAAAAAGTTTAATGTAAAATATTTCGTCGATTAGTTATAATAAACGTATATGAAATGAATAAATATATATTTATATATGTATATTATTTTCATTAATTAACAAATTTACCCTTTTATACAGTATCAATCTTTTTTAAGTTAAATAAACTTTTTTTGCGTCTGGTTAGACTATCGAACTTAAGGAGTAAACTCCAGTCGTGCGTCGGAGCTGACACACACAATTTTTTTTTATCTTATCATTCATTATTATTAATTTTTATAGCAATTTTGTATCCTAGATGAATGTAAAGTATCGAAAATGAATGACATGAAACTTCATTGCAAACTATCGAATATTTTCTAAAATTTCGATACTTTAATACCTTAAATTCAGTGACTTTCGACCAAAAATTTCCATTTTGGTAAAGTAGCGAATATTTTCAAACAATTATTATTGATAATTTTACAAATAATTAAAGTTAAAATGATACCTTCGAACGATAGCTTTATACTCAAAGATATCTATAAAAAATGAAAATAATTAAACGCGTCAGGTGGGAAAAAATTACATCAAGTGTTTTGTCACTCCTGAAAATTACCAATTTTCACATTCGTACTTTCAGCATGGTGCTGACGATAATTTAAAATTATTAAACAGTAGTTGAAATTTGTATTTTTTGACGTGCGTGACTGACACCCAGATGGCGCTGCCATTGTCATATCCATATAACGCTTATTATGAAGTATAAACATTCAAAAGACTACGCGTAAAATTTCATGACATTGCGATTAGTCAGAAAAAAGTGACAGCCATTTAAGTGAGGTTACTTTTGTTATTTTCAAAACCATCATTGCTTTTTGATGAAAAAAATACTGTGCAAGCTCAACAATGGCTTCAAAAGTGATATCTGAACATCGAGAAGAAACATTTTTAACATGGTCGTACGGACACCATTGATTGTGAACGTTCTGTTCGTCCAATAGGCTTGTTTCCACTAAGAATAAATCGGATGGCTTTGAGTTTCTATTGATTAACCATGATAATTAGTAAATAAAAAAACTACTTTTCTACAATCACGTGACATTAAACACCAATTAGAAAAGCGTGACGTCACACCTCGCGAAACACTATGTTGTAGCTGTCATTTTCGTATAAAGTGACCAGGTTATTTCGAGTTTTCAGCGATTATTGTTAAATTAATAAAGTTCGTTTTTAGTTTAATCTTGAAAGATAGGTATAATTTGCCATGAAATCAGGATTTAACAAAACAAACTGCAGTAATTTGTCCAAAATTAACGCCGTTATGCTTGACAAATTTTTTGCAATGAACACCCACTTTTGTTCATCGGAAAACTTATATGTAAGTTTTATGTGAAGAACAAACAAAGTCTTAGATATTTAATTAGCAGTTACCAGTCAGAGAGTTGCATTTACCCATTGTGAAATGAAAATAATTAACTGATTTTGAGGTTAGCGAATACAAAGTTTCAATAACTTTAACTCAATTAAGTCATAACATTTTATATGTTATGTTTGGTATATTATGTAGATTTTGCAAAATTCATTCCTTTTACTATACATTTATAAATAGATACATCAAGTTTTGTTTCATACTTACATCCAAATATCTTCATAGAAATAATTTTTATTCTTTATTGTTTGGAACGTATAGGAATCATTTGTCTGGCCTTTTTATCTTTGTACTTTCACATTGTGGCACTATACAGTATTTATGATACGAGGAATTCATTATTTATTAAAAAACTCAATTGACTGTCATAAAAAAAACAAGTGATTGGCGAGGTGTGACGTCATTCAAGACGCCATGACAGTCTTGGCCTTTTTCGCGGTCAATTTCAAATTCATTTCTAAAAACTCAAAATACTAACGTAAAAAACCTATTTTTCTTAAAACAATATATTTTTGGAGTGAAATAGAAGCTAAGCTATAGTTTTAAACTAATTCCCAAATTTTGTCAATTAGCCTATTTTGGTAGTTACTCCAGAAAACATCAAAAAATACCAAAAATTGGTTATATCTAATCGTAAATTGAAATTGCTTGAGATAGCTGAGGTCATAAAGATATCAGAACGTACACAATTTTGCATGACACCCGGATGGCGCTGCCATGATCTTATCCATATGACGTTTATGAAGTATCAACTTTCAAAAGACTATGTGTAAAATTTTATCACATTACGATTGGTCAGAAAAAAGTGACAGCCATTTAAGTCAAGCAACTATTTTCAAAACAATTTCGTGTGTCAATTTATCATTGCTTCTTGATGAAAAAAATACTGTACAATCTCAGCAATGGCTTCAAAAGTGATATCCGGACTCTACTCCATCGAAAAGAATCATTTTTAACGTGGTCGTATGGACACCATTGATTATGAATGTGAATATTATGTTCGTGGTGGTTACTCCAAAAAACATCAAAAAAGTCCAGAAATTGGTTATATCTAATCGTAAATTGAAATTGCTTGAGATAGCTGAGTTCATAAAGATATCAGAAGGCAGTGTGTACACAATTATGCATGAGCATTTGACCATGAGAAAGTTTCTTTCAAAGTATGTGACGCGTTTATTGATTGAAGATTCAGAGCAGGATTTAACCATGTTTACACCTAATATATAAAATTTTTTGCATCGATATGTGACAATAGTTGAACCATGGATCCATCACTTCATTCCGGAATCAAAACGATCATCATCTGAGTAGACTACAGCTGGTGAACCACGGGTAGGTAATGGCTTCTACATTTTGAAATACGCCTGGAATATTGTTCGTGAACAATGTTCTTTCATGGCATTTATCTATGGTTAATTATTGCCTTGCGACAGATGATGCGCCAATTTTTTCAAAATCTACAAATTGTGAGTTTCCAATGAATTATGGTAAAATTTTTGATTTAATGATCATTAATAAATTATGTAAATATACCTCGAGTTTTGAATATCAAGTACCCCGCATGTAATCTAAAAAATTAACTCTAGTAACTAAGTAGGTATTTATAATTTTTTAAAACTTCCGTTAAAATCTATTTGAATCGTATTTTGTTAATAGTATAAATGTCAACTTTACAACAGCCGTGATAGATGTTGAAATGTAGGCGGATGTTGATGCGAATGCAAAAAGGGCAAAGGTCTCGATTCTATATGCGGGAAAAAACGTTAAAATTTATAGCTTTACAAGGTGTTTGGGAAAGAAATTAAGTTCGATACATTATAACGACTATTAAAACAAAATATAGAGGATGACACTTGAGTTCAATTAATTTTTTCATGTAATTGTTATAAAACATTGTTACACTTTACTATTAATTGTTTTTTCTTGACATAACATTGAATACAAAAGTACTGTGCCTAAATCTAATACTACTGGGTCATTAGCGATATTAAGGTTTACAAATAATGATCTGTTTAATTGAATTAAATCTATTTGAATCTCTGACCATGTATCTATTTTGAAAAATCTTTCAAATTATGCACATCAGATGAAGATCCCAAAACTTTTTACCCCTTTTCCTAACTTAACTGATATCTCAGACCCCCGCGATTACTGTGCAATTAATTAAAAAATTCTATCTCTATTTTTTTTTTCTATTGATACAAAATACTTACCAAATTAGAAACTTTGCGGTTGGTTAAGTGAGTGAACTTAGTATTCTTTAGTCATCAAAATTTATAAAACTAAATACAATAAAACTCAGTAAATATCAAGTGTAATTAATAATTATTAATACGTTAAGTTACGTAAGAATACTTGAATAGGAATTATTTTTTGAAAAAACATTTAAATCGCAAAGTAAAGATAAAAAAATGAAAAATTCAGTGGGATAGATGAATTTGGTGACTTTCTACCAATCTAGCTAAATTCGGTTCAATGTTGGTGAGTTGCAGCCTTAAATCGCCACGTCCGGTACCTTTGTTTTGTCAAAATGTTTGTAACCACACTGAAGCCTTTTTCGACGAGGTAACTTCATGGAAAAGCGATAAGGTATTTAACAGCAATGTTCGAAAATTCAGGATACTGTGTTTTAATGTTACGTCGCAACCACAATTTCTGACAGCCTTGGTTGAACTTCTTCTTAAGCTCCTCGTCCGTGCTGATGGTAATCATATCATTTTTTTGCACGTTAAATTAAAAAAAGGGAGAAGTTAGAAAGATTTTTGCGATTTCAGAGTGGAGCACAGCGAGGCTGAATTTTTTTTTTCAAAAATCGCGTCAACAGTTTCGAAGTGCCCTTTCGATTCGATTTTTTAGAAGCTCTGTACGATTTTTTTTGCCCGAGAAACCTACAGTATTATCATTCAAGTTCCGACGAAATTGAAAACGCACTTTTAACATAAGTGGAAGCGTGTCCTATAGTCAAATATCCGGAGTATTTTTGGACTTCGACTTAATCATAATCTTATTCGGGTTAAATTGCGTATATGCGCCTAAAACAGTGCAAGTTAAAAGATGCTTGAAAGATTTATACGCTTGAACGCATTATATTATCTTACAGGAATTTTTCACGCTTTTTAAAAAGTTAACACGGGCCGATTTTTAGACGTCGTCGATCCCCAAAAACTGTTTTCGTTTATGTCGACCCCTTGGAAACCGATATCGACACCAAGAGGTCAATATCGACCACCTTGGGAATCTCTGTCCTAGAAGGTCTGATAGTTCTCCAGAAAGAAGTTGCGCCTGTTGCAGTTTGGTTGTTAATTGGGGACACTGAGTAACTCCAATTTGGTTTAGTATCCTTGCTGAAAAGAAGGCCGTGAAATAGCTGGGTATGGCCAATGGTCGATTTTTAGGTATGGTAGACCAGGGCTTTGTTGACTTTTACATTAAGTTATCGCACTTTTCCATTGGTTTTCACATGGATTTATTTTGGATTTTATATCCGCCCTCACAGTTTCCGTTGTGTCGCTTTCTACGGCTTCTCTAGCGTATTTGTCTGCTTTTTCGTTACCATGTATTCCTATATTGGATGGGATCCATATGAAAGTAAAAGTCTTGTAGTTTTATTCAGTAAAATAAAATTCTTCCTTGATTAAAGAAATAATGGGTTGTTCTGGGTAAGTGGATTGTGTGGCTGTTGATGAAATCCCGAAGAATGATGTGGTTATTTGTTTCATATGCATTTATAAGGATCAAATCTAGATAGTAAATACAGTTCCGCTGAGTAAATAGAGCTAGTTGATGAAAGCTCAAACATAAGAGTAGAAGTTGTTGTCACTACAGCTATTCCTCCTTTATTGGAGAGCTTTTCAACTTAGACTTTTCAACGTTATGGTTCACAGAATATTCGTACCATCAAGGGAAGCAAGATTGGTGATACAAGTTGGGAACGCTTCCTGTGACGCAATTGTGGTATGTAGGGCTGGAAATGTCTTGTTTTAGTTGTGTTATATACCAGACTTAAATACGTTGTTCTGTCTTCTAGAGATGGCTCTTCAGCTTCACTGTAAAGGCTCTCGATTGGTTAGGTGTAGGTAATTGAACCATACTCTAACTTGGATCTGATTAAAGTGCGATGATAAAGCGTGAACGGACTTCGTCAATCAGCATCCCAATTTTTGTTAGCAAGCACTTTTAAGAAGTTAATTCGTTTTTGACTTGTCAGAAGATTATTTTTGTGCCATTTCCTGGTGAGGGACTCGTTAGAAGTCATACACAAAAGCAGATGATTGCCATAGAGGTATAAATTGAGGTGCTCTTAAGCTTTCTTCTTCGAGAAAATGATAAACTAAGATTTTTGAGTTGAGAAAGTGAAGCTTGTTGGTTCTGTCCAATTTTTTTGAGGCTATTACTTTTATAGTGAAGGACTGGGTCATGGGCATATAAACGAGCTTTCAAAGGCAGTTTACATCCTTGTAGGACATCATTCATTGCAACTAAGAATAGTGATGGATTCAGTACTAAACCTTGCGGAATACTTTTTTTGTTTTAAGTCAGATATTATATTGATTACTTTGACTTATCTATCTTAAAGGATTTTTCTTATGAAGAATAAGCAGTTTCCTTCACACCGTGCAGTGTCAAATGCTCTAATAATATCGAAAAGAAGAGCTAAAACTTTTACTTTTTAGTGTAAATGCTTCTATAATGTCTCATTCAAGATCGAAGATGTTTAACGTTGTGGCGGGTATTTCATTGTATCAATTGGAAGATTTTTCCAATGTTATAAACACTATAAATTGTGCTAATATATAACGAGTCGTTAGTGAAATAAATTCAACGGAAAATGGAAGATTTTATTACATCTATAATGTATACTCTAATCAATTATAAGAACATAATTTATAAAGAGGAATATGATAAATAGATTCAGTTTTGGGTAGAAAAAAAACCAGTTCAGTTTGTAACAGATGGTAACGAAGACATCGAAGGAAGTTGATGTTTTTTTATTGGTAATTGGCTGATTATGAGAACGAGATTCAATGAAGTACATTTGATAGTTTGATTTAAAACAGTTGCAATTTTGCTTTGGTTTATAAATATTAATGTTCGCACGACATTATGTATATTCATTTAAATCGATTCGCAAACAATGTGGTAAAATGGGAAGTCATTTGAATCAAAAGTAATAACTTGTAGATATTTGATTGGCACATATTATGTGACTCTTCGATTTTCAATTCCCATTTTTTGTTTTTGTTTTGTTGAAAGAGTTTTAGTATATCACGATGACCTCTTTAATCAGCCACTGAAAATTTCTATGTCAAAACACATATTTATCTTCAGGTTTCAATGTAACTTATTCTGAATATATTTAAACTAGAACGTGACAAGTCTAAACCTGTTAAAGCATGCCTACTGTAAAAGACCAAGTCACTGTATCAAAATGGATCATGTCGAGCACGTGAGGTGAATAAATACTTTCGTTTAAAAGAGTCTGAAGCACGAATAGGCTTCGTTTTGATCTTTCTCGACAGCGTTGTCAGACTTATGAGCGTTGCCGGATTTATTCCGAGTTTTCGGGAGCTTTGCCTGAATTGTGCCGTCCTCTGTATGATAGTTTAGGTAGGATAATTTACATGAAGACTTGAGGGAGACATTCTATCTATTACGAGAATTTATTATTACTAAAAACCTGAATGATATTAAAAGAAATACTTACCAGTGTGTGGCATATTGGGAATAGTTGAATATTGCAGAATATCTGAAACAAGAATATTATTGTACATGTCAATTGTCGAAGAAAATATTAATTTTCTTATATATTTCAGACTTGGATTTCGTCCTTGAGTAGTAGAGAATCATTTCTAAAGTACGCGAGTCAGTGGTCAAAATTAATCCATGACTATAAAATTTCAGATTTCTAGTGTTATATACATATAGACATTACAAGGTATAGAAATCAATTATACTTCATTCATTTAAGCTATAGAATCACGAGATTTGATCGAACTACAAGAAAATTATTCGCTGGCCTGCAACATCCCTGCCCCTATCACAAGAGTTGACAGTCTTCCGAAAAAAGCTTGGGCAATTATAAAAAACTTGAAGACCAGATTCCCCGACAAAACAGTTAGATTCAACCAAAATTCGTGGTAACCAAAAACGAATTTCAAAATCTATCCACCTACCACGATGTGTAGAAAACGCTTCAAAACCTCCACGACAATGTGTTGAAATCCAACAAGAAGAACTGGCTATGACACAGATAGCGAGTAAACAGTTGGATCGGCGAGACGTCAGAAACATGGTAGATATGATATTCCAGAATCCCATGTCCACATATTAGTTTGCGGCTATACACCCCATCAGCAGCAAGTGCAGGAATGGGTCCAGTCCCGGCTATATATACGTTCCAGAAAGAACTTTCTTCTAAGGAGGGAGTAATGTTATGAAATTATCAAGGACATGAACCCTGAAAGCCCCCGAGCCAGGTACAAATTTCCAATTAGAAGGATACAGTATGTTATGACCGTTTTTGAAACAATTTATAGGAAGGTTTTTTGTTTGTTTACTTTCTAGAACCGAATTATCAAGAAATCCTCTTTGTATAAATAGGTGTTCGTTTTACAGCGAAGATGTCATCCCCAATACATCGAGATAGATAAGTAAAAGACGATTTTAAATAAATTAATATGTAAAAAATTAGATGAGTGTTTAGTGATAAGTTTTAGTGTGTAGTTTAGTAAAAAGTGACTAGCTTAGTGTACTTAGTGAGTAAGAAACGTTTATATAACCCCACGGTTAGAAACATATTTTATTGCATGCAAATGAGGTAGCGTCTTGAAGTAATCAACCGCTTCCCAGAGGACATGTTCCTTGAAGAAACTTCAGTGTCTTACAGGGGTTACTTAGAATACGTGAACTAGTAAACTTCACTACTTTTGTCGTGGGAATGATTATTATGAGCGCTTCTCTAACCATGGATCTGGTATATCAGTCGGCATTAACTTTTTTTTAGAGTATAAGGGTCGTAAATGGATTGCGTCCAAAAGACCTTCCAAAGAATGTGGTACTAAATACTTTTATAAACTAATTAGGCTTCACAGGATTATCGATATCTAATTATCGAATTCTGGTTAACCATTTTCTTACATGAAACTAAAATAAAATCCGTATTACGAACTTATTAATTAACTTCCTCTCATGTTGGGATAACTACCATGGATGGAGATAAATTTGTAGTAGTTGGTTGAAATTTTATGTCCACATACATAACCTAACTTAACCTATGTTGGTGTAATTCTTAATCCTGTAGATAAGAAAATGGTTAAACCAGACGCAACTTGTATGAAGCTCTATTATATTTTATTTGTGGTATTTGTGATATTTGTGAATAATTTGGTCCATCAATTTCTGTCGCTATTGTGGTAAATCTTATTATCAACTTCGACCGTCACAAAATGCAGTTTTATTTATTTATGATTTTCTACTTTTATCGCTATTAGATCTAATCTATATAGACGCTTGTAACTAACTACAAGTTATACAAGGGTATGGCCGAATAACATTAAATTCGTCGTTCAAAATTATAGGCCCATGGATACTTGTGTAAATAGTCGATAAAATCGTCTCATTCATTTCAAATCAATTTCAAAAACAGTCTCTCGCTATTATAAACAAATAAGTATAGCCGTAGCTTGCATTCACTGCGTGTTTGTCATGTGTTTTCGAGCAAATTTGATGACCAAATTCAGAAAATCGGCAATCCAAGCAGATGCAACCTTCGATTAATAAGTTTTGGTACAATTGTTAAAATAAGAACCATTTTAACATGCAAAAAAGTATGCCAAATTGATTCTTGAAGTTTCATGTTTGTATTACAAGAATCGGAGTAATGCCTTTTCAGTCTGTGCAGCTATGTGATTTTTTTACCTTTAAAGTTTTCTACGTATTCCTCTGCTAGATAAGTTGATTTTGATCTTTCATTTTTAGATTTTAAAGGTTGAAAATACACAGCAATAATGATATATACGAGGATGATCTCAGAAGTACCTAGCCTGACTTAGATATGACGGTAGTTGCTTGAAAAATACCACTGGATTAGAAAGTAATGAAGTACGCAATATATACA
Source organism: Diorhabda sublineata (assembly GCF_026230105.1). Classification (NCBI taxonomy): domain Eukaryota; kingdom Metazoa; phylum Arthropoda; class Insecta; order Coleoptera; family Chrysomelidae; genus Diorhabda; species Diorhabda sublineata. Next base: position 3,110,900 of record NC_079476.1, read on the forward strand.
GCATTTGAATCAAGTTTTAAGATGCCATAGTGACTGTTTTCAGTGCATTTGAAAACATGGGAACAATAGAATACTTTTATTTGAAAGGCTTTAGACCAACCAATATAAAAACTAAACTGGATTCTACTCTGGGTAAGACTTCTCGTTATCAACAGTAAAATATTAGATAGCAGATTTAATGAGGCTGTATGACCTGCGAAAAAGCATCGTAGTGGTCGACCAAATAAGGTGATGACTATAGAGAATCCAAACATAGTAGGCATTTCAAAAAGTGTGGTGCATTGCTTAATAACTGAAAATTTGGAATTTGGACATGAGGAAGTTGTAATCGAGATGGGTACCGCGTATGCTCACGATGGAATGTCGTTTTATAACCATGGATGAAACGTGGGTCCATCACTTCACATCCGAAACAAAAAACAATCGAAACAATGGACTGAAAAGGAAGAACGGCCTCCGAATAAGGAAATAACCGTTCCATCTGTAGGCAAGGTTATGGCGTCGGTTTTTTTGGGATGCGCGTGAGGTAATTTTCATTGATCATTTTGAAAAAGGAAAAACGGCGTGTATCATGCGACCTTTTTGCAACGTTTAAGCGTAGAAATCAAGCAAAACTAGCCGCATTTGGCTAAGAAGAAAGTGTTGTTGCATCAAGACAATGCACCAGCTCACAAATACGTTATTGCAAATAACAAAATTAATGAATTAATTACCTCTAATTATTTTCCGTCCCTAGACTTGAAAAAATGGCTTGGTGGTCAAATATTATCAAACAATAAAGAGGTGATGTCTTCAGCTGATAAATATTTTGAGAAGCTTGACGATTCTTGTTATAAAAAAAGTTTCAAACTTATTGAACATCGCTAAAAGGAGAATAGTTCAAAGTTTAACGATAAGTTTTAGGTATAAGAAAGTATACATAGATTTTCCTTATTTGTACCCCTGAATACATGAAAATAGTAAAAACCGGGTTCTATTTATGAAAATAAAGAAATTTGATATTTATAAAGTTAAATTTTGAATACTTTTTATACACATCCTGTATAAAATGAAAACTTTTTCAACATAGATTCGAATACATCAAACATTGCTTAAAGCAACGAAATAGAAACCATTTTTATATCTTTAAGGGTATACTCGTAAAAAAATAATTTATAAGGGTCTGCAAAACAATCAAATTTGTTACAAAGAAATTATTAACTCAAAAATATGCATTTTTCGAAAAAAGTTTTTAGACAAAAGTATACTAAAATATTACGCAGATTTCAAAAGTGTATTAATATACAGCGTGTTCTATTAAAAACAACAAAGTTACAGTCGAATTCCGGTGGAACCATTTTGAAAACATATTAGTTAAAAAGATCATATCCGAAAACCCAAACGTAGAAATTTTAATGATTTTACTATAAGTATTTTGCCATATACAGATAGTTTTAACTCGTCGTGGGACACCCTGTATAAATCTCTGAAGAAACATTTTTATTACGAATCTATCTACTGAATGAAACGCCTTTCCTGTATTTCATGAATTATAATCAAAATTATTACAAAAATTTCATCAAAAAAAAAAAAAATATTCAAATCAAAATTTAGAATTCAGTAAACCGAAATAAGGAATCTCAACTCAAATTATACAAACTTACTAATATATGACGACTAACTGGCCTATAATACATATCAAAACGATTAAGGGTAGAAAAATGCGTGATAGGGGATGCAAATGCGAGTTAACTACCTGAATAATTTTAGTAGAACACGTTGCGCTTATGATTTTGATTTACATTAATTTCATATTTTTCAGCATAAAGGGTAATCAATATTTAAATTTACACAGGCCATAACTCTCCACCGTAACCTGTATAATTACGGTCACGCTTTTTACGACTACTAATTTTTTTCGTGTACAGTTGGTATGTCTGTGAGTGTTCGTGATTGTAAAAGCTTACATTGGTTTAGTCTACACTTTTGTTTCGTTTTAAATATGTGTTGCCGAATGTGTTGCAACTTGAATCCTGATGAACTTTTTAATAAGGAATTAGGTGTTATTACAATATACGTGTTACAGCCAGTAGTAAATAAATCCGGACAGTATACTATCCAGCCTTTATTTGGATAAATGACATAGAATTAATCTCGTTAACTAGCAATTTTATATGATGATATCTTCGTAGACTTGATAAAGTAATTAAACAAGTAGTATACAATTAAATAACTAAATAAAGATACAAATAAAATAGAACTAGCTTTTACCCGCGGCTTCGCTCGCATCGAATCCATTAAATAAGTATCAGAAATCATTATAATAGAAAAGAACGAACTCTGTAGCTATATTGGAACCTGAGATATAGATCCTTGAATGTAGAAAAATTGCCAAAAACCTACAACTCCACATTGAATGTCCGCGCCTAGCTCCTTTCCAACTTAACCGATTTAAGTATTCAAAAACTCAAAAGAAAGAAGGTGTTTCAGCGAGTGTTTTTAAACCAAAACTAACTCTATAGCTATATTAGAACCTGAGATATAGATCTTTGAATGTAGAAAAATTGACAAAAACCTACAAAAATCCATAACTCCACAGTGAATGTTCGCGCCTAGCACCTCTCCAACTCAACCGATTCAAGTGTTCAAAAACTAAAAAGAAAGAAGATGTTTCAGAGAGTGTTCTTGATCTAAAACGAACTCTGTAGCTATATTAGAACCTGAGATATAGATTTTTGAATGTAGAAAAATTGCCAAAAACCTACAAAAATCCATAACTCCACAGTGAATGTCCGCGCCTAGCTCCTTTGCAACTCAACCGATTTAAGTGTTCAAAAATCAAAAGAAAAAAGGTGTTTCAGCGATTGTTCTTAAACCAAAACGAACTCTGTAGCTATATTAGAACCTGAGACATAGATCTTTGAATGTAGAAAAATTGCCAAAAACCTACAAAAATCCATAACTCCACATTGAATGTCCGCGCCTAGCTCCTTTGCAACTCAACCGATTTAAGTGTTCAAAAATCAAAAGAAAAAAGGTGTTTCAGCGATTGTTCTTAAACCAAAACGAACTCTGTAGCTATATTAGAACTTGAGATATAGATTTTTGAATGTAGAAAAATTGCCAAAAACCTACAAAAATCCATAACTCCACAGTGAATGTCCGCGCCTAGCTCCTTTGCAACTCAACCGATTTAAGTGTTCAAAAACTCAAAAGAAAGAAGGTGTTTCAGCGATTGTTCTTAAACCAAAACGAACTCTGTAGCTATATTAGAACTTGAGATATAGATTTTTGAATGTAGAAAAATTGCCAAAAACCTACAAAAATCCATAACTCCACAGTGAATGTCCGCGCCTAGCTCCTTTGCAACTCAACCGATTTAAGTGTTCAAAAACTCAAAAGAAAGAAGGTGCTTCAGCGAGTGTTTTTAAAACAAAACGATCTCTGTAGCTATATTAGAACCTGGAATATAGATCTTGGAATGTAGAAAAATTGCCAAAAACCTACAACAATCCATAACTCCACATTGAATGTCCGCGCCTAGCTCCTCTCCAACTCAACCGATTTAAGTGTTCAAAAACTCAGAAGAAAGAAGGTGTTAGAGCGAGTGTTTTTAAACTAAAACGAACTCTGTAGCTATATTAGAACCTGAGACATAGATCTTTGAATGTAGAAAAATTGCCAAAAACCTACAAAAATGCATAACTCCACATTGAATGTCCGCGCCTAGCTCCTCTCCAACTCAACCGATTTAAGTGTTCAAAAACTCAAAAGAAAGAAGTTGTTTCAGCAATTGTTCTTAAACCAAAACGAACTCTGTAGCTATATTAGAACTTGAGATATAGATTTTTGAATGTAGAAAAATTGCCAAAAACCTACAAAAATCCATAACTCCACAGTGAATATCCGCGCCTAGCTCCTTTGCAACTCAACCGATTTAAGTGTTCAAAAATCAAAAGAAAGAAGGTGTTTCAGCGATTGTTCTTAAACCAAAACGAACTCTGTAGCTATATTAGAACCTGAGACATAGATCTTTGAATGTAGAAAAATTGCCAAAAACCTACAAAAATCCATAACTCCACAGTGAATGTCCGCGCCTAGCTCCTTTGCAACTCAACCGATTTAAGTGTTCAAATATCAAAAGAAAGAAGGTGTTTCAGCGATTGTTCTTAAACCAAAACGAACTCTGTAGCTATATTAGAACCTGAGATATAGATTTTTGAATGTAGAAAAATTGCCAAAAACCTACAAAAATCCATAACTCCACAGTGAATGTCCGCGCCTAGCTCCTTTGCAACTCAACCGATTTAAGTGTTCAAAAATCAAAAGAAAGAAGGTGTTTCAGCGATTGTTCTTAAACCAGAACGAAGTCTTTATCTTAAATAGAACCTGAGATATTGAGGATAGAACGTGTGTATGTGAAAAACTCCCATAAGTAATGTACAGGGGGAAATCGCATTTGAGTATAACTTGAGAATGGTGAAAATTAGATGAAATCCGATTGTTGATGGCTGATCTGTGCATCAATACCTTTCATGGAAAAAAAAATCAAGCAAATCGGTTGGGTAGAACACCTGAACGGACTCGGAATGGAAATCATCAATTTTTTTAATATGTAAGATTTCAATATACGGAAGAAAACCATAATGAGTAACAAAATTATGGGTAATAGTGATAGCTAATAATTAGTATATGATAGCAAAATCAAACTAGTATGCAAAATGCCCGTGATTAAATATTATTATTAGAATAGAAGTCATTTACAGAGTAGAAGTCACTCTCCAGTAAATATGATATCGATTTGATTTCAATTGGCAAGTGATTGTGCATTTTTTGCATTGTGAAGTATTGAGCCTTTAACCAATTCTGAACGTGGAGTTGGCAGGTAAAGGTCGTGCTCCGCTTTCCTAAGTGTATTTCCGTGCAATGACCTTTCTGAAAGGATTCTAAGATGAATAATTAAAGAAGTCTCTGCAGTAAGTTTTGTTGTTGTAGTTTGTTTTTTGCGTCTCAATAAGGGCATAACAAAGTGTTAAGGTGAATAAGTTGAGTTGAGGGTCTAGTACTGAGCCTTGGGGCACTCCACCCTTACAAACTAACTTCTGTTGGTAAGGTATGGGTTAAACCATGCGAGAGGTATTCCCTTGAAACCGTAGTAATGCAATTTGTTAATTAAAATATGATTAACACAATCGGAAGTCTCATAAAAATTACAAAAAGTTATTGCACTAGAGTGATGACTGTTTAGGGTAGAGTACACATTATTAAGAAGGGAGAATATAGCACCATTTGTACATGATAAAAGCCTATTTTTATCCAATCTTTCTATGATCTTAGATAACGTGAGAAATAGTGGAATTGGGCGATAATTAGACGCTTAATTTTTATCTCTTCCTTATAACTGTCTTAAGGCAATTGGGAAAAGTGGTAACGTGATTTAATGTGCAATCGGGCAGACTCGAAAACATTTTTGGTATTGAGTCCATCAGTTCCAGATGAGTATTTATAGAAAAAGAACTAAAAAGGCTGAAATAATCCGCTGGTACAAGCTAGTGAAGCATATAATAAAATAACTGACAGTATTGGGAATATAGAAAACTATAGGTCGTTCATAAACGAAGGTTAGACTTAGCCATTATTTATTCAAGTGATTTCTCCTATAACTGTGAAATAATTTAGATATTCTAGAGGCTAGAGCTTAGAGTACTGATTGGAGAGTTCTATACATTTTTTATATTGGAAAAATTGTTAATTAAAACTTGATTAACACAATCGAAAGTCTCAGAAAAATCACAAAAAGTTATTGCAGTGGAGTGATGACTGTGGAGTGTGACTGTGATGAACGTTTCTTTGCAGAAGGTGAACCGATTTTTTGCGTCAACTAAATTTAATATCCCGTGCTTAATGTCTTCTTTCAGTCTCCTGAGAAAGGATAACAGACAGAATATTTCTGCGGTTTGGCACGGTCTTCATCAGAAATTTTGACAACTATATTATTACCTGTATTAGCAATAGGTAATTTTAGCTTTTTCAAATATTATCCAACTAATATTCTGATTTCCCCAATATCTTGTTTCTTTTTTTCGAAAGGAATTACTATTTTTCTGTCACTTTGCGTTATATTTAAGGGACTTGTAGTATTTTCTTGGTCGTCGGTCTAAATATCAGGTTTTACTGTCTGCTTATTTGGTGTTTCCTTCTATGAATCTGTGTTTACGATAATTGTAGTATTGCTCTCTATTTCTTCACCTGCATTAATAAAGGGGTCGTTAATATTTGGTTCGCTTTCCCTATCCTCATACAAATCGTTTTCGTCTTAATCTCAAATAGATTCAAACTCTTCTTCAGTAAACAGTTCAACAAGTGTGACCATTTCATTCAACTGTAGCTTTACTACCAATATTGCTTCGTAAGGGCTACGAATTATTCCTGATCTTCATGAATTGATAATATAATCTTTCAAACCATTTCAAATCAAGTACAAAGCGTATTCTCTACGTTTTGGTTGGGCCCTATAACAGACCTTGTGGTTTAAGTCTCGGGGCTTACCATGTACGATTTTTAATCATGGTCTAGACTTCTTTGAACACTTTGTTAGCGAATTCCCATCAGACATTGATACAAACGTAGAGGATCAAGGAAATTGTAGCACAAGCGGTAAGACCTCTCAAGTTGAACCCATTTCATTATTTTGGTGAAATTTGGCCCGCTATTATGAATATTATCCGGAGAGAAAATCTTGGGGACGATATAGTTAGATAAAATTTTAAAAAAATAATTTATTGAAAAGCTTGCTTCGACAGATTTAAGCCTAAACGTCGTAGAAGTATGTTTAGAGACAGAAACACCGTTTGTAGTAACACATTTAAGAAAGAACAGAATGAAAAACAGGAAAAAATGATGATTGGCCCAGCATAATGAAAATTTCTTCGAATGTTCTATTGATAATTGGAAATAAAACTTGTATTATATCGAGCAATCAAGTGTGGAGTCAAAACTGTTCTCTGAATTTACTACAGAGTGTAACAAAATAATAGTTAGTACAAATATGCATACACACACATTCCAAAAAGTAAATTGGTTTTTCCTAAAAAGGTCAAGGAAGGTTTGAATAATTAGAAAAATTATTCTAGCAAATTTTCCATTATTGAAAAACTTATCAGGTTGATGATGATGATTAGGAAGGTTCTACGTGAGTCTAGGAATAATTCAATGATCGAAAAGCTATTTTTGCAGGTTAAGTTTATGAAAAAATTGTCTAGGAAGCTTCCAATAATTATCCAATAATTTCTAGGTAGAAATTTTTGAATGATTTATAGAGTATCTATAACTGTCTTGTAAAGATTCATTTCTAAAGAAGTATCACTAGATGATCAAGCAATATGTGTATTAAGTTCAGTGAAATGCACTTGAGTCCAATCATGTAAATCCTACACATTCTACTTAATTTGCTTCATCTACAGGGTGTTTCTATATTCGAACGACAACGATCTACCACATAGAGATCTCATTAAATGATTCATTTTGATATAGGAATACGAACCCTTACGGGGCCTAGTTGCTGAGATATAGGGTGTTCAAATTTTTTAATCAAAATCAAAAATTTGCCATAAATCAAGAACACCTTTAATTTTTTGTTCAAATTTCGTTACTTTAATAAAGTAATATTTTGACATAAATAAACTTTGGAAACATTTTAACTAGTCACGCGCTGTCGGGGTTGATTGTCACTATTTTTAACGCCACTGGAGCAAATTCTTTTTTAAAAGTTGTTTTAAATTGCCCGATTATTTTAGTTAAAAAACTAATAACCTTTTGTAGAGCTAAAATGAACAAAAGACTGTATTACAACAATAACAAAATTGACAAAGTTATTCAAACTATTGGCCGCTTACCTCAATACACTTTTCACACCGTTTTGTCATTGAAAAACGTGTCTTTGAGAATAAATCTGGACGGGATTGAATGATTTCTGCCGCAGCTTGATTCTATATAGCTTCTATTCTTCATATAGCTCCATAAAAAAAAAATCGCTAGGATTTAAGTCAGGTGATTTTCGGGGCCAATAATTGGGTCCACCGCGACCAATCCATTTTTCTCTAAAACGTCTGCTTAAGTAATTTCTTGCCACTGCAGCAAAATGAACAGATGCCTCATCGTGTTGAAACCACATGTGATGTCTAATATTTAACAGTATATTCTCCAACATTTCTTCAAGAAAGTGCGAAGATATTGCTTCATTTAACATATTTGATAACATGTAAGGCCCGATTAAGCAATCTCCAACCATACCCATCCACACATTAACCGAGTATTTATGCTGACATCCCCCTTCACGAACAGTTGAAAATTTCTTCCCTCGTAAATCTAGCCTTATCGTTATACAACACATATTTTGGAAAATTTCAATCTTCACGAAACTTTCGTAAATACCAGTTTGAAAAATCCATGCGCACCTGAAAATCTCTAGGTTCTAATGCTTGAAGACTGGCCAATTTGTATGGATTTAACACTTGTTTTTTTAAAACTTTCCATACAGTAGAATGATCCACTCAGGCCTCTTTGATGCACGCGTTTTTTGTCGCTGGTCGCGGGGCGACAAGAAACGCGACATTATTTTATGAAACAATATCCTAGCGTTTCTTGTCGCGTGCCGCTTTCAAATTTGATCAGTTTCAACTGTTGCAAGTGGACCACCCAACGGCAGTGATTAAAAATGGATCCGTGTGTTTTTACGTATTTGATATATAAAAATTTCATTGAAAAAGACGCCAGAGACGTTGGGGTGTGCATCCAATTAATAGTGCAAGACTTTTCAGAGGCGCATATTATACATTTCATGCAGAATTAAGACTCGACAGGGAGAAATTCAGAACCAGGGGAAATGTTATCAATGACGCTGAGGTAAGTACAAACAAAAGACCATTATTGAAAGAAAAAAGGTAAAATAATAGTGTTAATGAGTAGATTTGTTTGAATCAATAACAATGAATTCGGGAATGATGATTTCGTTAATTTCCTTTCACGCATCTCTTTTCAATCGCCTGTTTTTGTAATCTTCTGATGATTAATCCCACAAACATGTTTTTTCTTTTATTGCGTCATTAAAATATTCAACGTCCAGATTCTCCATGGTACTCCTTCACACATCAACAGAACTATGCAAACTGACTGAAATTTAACAACATGCTTTTAGAAAACGTCGCGTTTCTTATCGCCTCGCGACCAGCGACAAAAAACGCGTGCATAAAAAAGGCCTTAAAGCGCGACCTACAGTTCGAGTAGTTAATGATGGCCTTTCAAAAATATTATTTAATATTTCCTCTTCCAGATGCACAGTCCTTGTTGTACGTTGCTTTCCAGCGTTATTTCTTATAATTAACAAGTTTTTTCAGCCTTTTTTCAATACTTGCAAATGAAGAATGACGTGGAATTCGACGATTGAGAAATCTTTGTTGGTATAAACGAGCTGCCATTCTACCATTTTTTTCGAGCTAAATCATTAACATATCGGTAAATTCTTCAAATAAAAAATTCATTTTATAACAGCAAAATTAATGTAGAAACTAATTTAAAATTCTAAGAATTAAATTTATCAAATCGCGTCAAATACACAAAGTGTCACGAACTATCAAAAATATGACACGTGATTATAATTTACAAATATTGAGTAAGTATTTAATTACCTAAAGACTTTTGTTTAGAGTCTAGAGCTTTCATTTTAGCTCCATAAAAGGTTATTAGTTTTTTATAAATGAATTTACTCCTAAATTTTTGGAGTTTACTCCTTAAGAATCGATTTGCATATATAAGGGGCCCGGTATGAGAAAAATGTGAGGAGTAAAATCTATCGATGAATGACCTCGTTACGTTTTTGGTGTGCGTCCTATGATGAGAAAGAGGTGTAGATGATATTGCCGGAACATCTAACAAACACGTGGTTGCAAGGTACGTTATAATTCATGTATTATATGTATGAGCATGTGCAATTTGTATTTATTAAATATTTTAATAATTATCGATGTAGTTCATATAAATACATATTTGAAAACAACACATAAAATTAGATAATCAACCCAATATGAATTATCGAGCGCATCCACATAAAATAGAAAATTTCTAATCTAACCAAAAATTAATTTTTTTGTCGATGTCTATAAATTCTTCCACGTTATTATGATTTATTTTATAAATAATTTTTAAATATTAACAACTGTAGTCAATAATTCGATAATATTATCAGAAAAATCGACAATATTTTTTCATTATAATAATGTTTTTATATAATTTTCTTTCGAAAAGTTATTTTTTAGCTTATTTAAATAATTTTCATGTACTATTTATTATTGTATGTAAAAGATTTAGTGACATAATTATCTTTTTATAACCATTTTTGTTAATTATTAAGATAATATTATATTTTAAATAAAAAATTAATTATAATAATTTAAAAAAAAATGTTTATAAAAACCTTTTTTTATCAATTTTCTTAAAGTCGGTTAAAATTTTTATAATTTTCTAATTTTTTTTTTATATTTTTTGACTAGGAAAAAATCTAAACCTCCAAAAACTCCAGCCGAGAGACAGCGAGTTTACAGATTGAAAAAAAAATTAATAAAGGAAGCCCAAAATATTCTGGCAATCAATCAATCTTTTTTAAGTTAAATAAACTCTTTTTGCGTCTGGTTAGACTATCGAACTTAAGGAGTAAACTCCAGTCGTGCGTCGGAGCTGACACACACACACACACAATTTTTCAAAGTCTGTTTATGTCTAAATATAACTTTATTAAAAAGCGTATTGGTTACCAAATTTTGAAAAGAAATTTAGAAGCGTTCTTGATTTATGGCAAATTTTTGATTTTGATTTAAAATTCCTCGTATTCCTATTTCAAAATGAATTTATTGAGATCTCTCTGTGGTTGAGCGTTGTCGGTCGAATATAGAAACACCCTGTATGTACTTATTTCAGTAATACGTTCGAACACCTCATTTTTGTTGGTATAATTCAATATAAACAGAGTAGCTATTATCCCTGTGATATTTTCGGGTGTTTCTTCGATTTCATTTAGGGGTAGCGATTTTATTTTATGCATCAAATTCGTACAATCAATATTAATAGCTTTAGTAACATAATTCAAAGACTTTTTTCTTTAGTATCGCGGAACGCACCATTTTGGTATAAAAGACAAAATTGAAAAACAATTTAGAAATAGCTACCGTCGTTCACATACATTTAACATTAAATAACCATCTAATCACAGCGTGATATGCTATTCACAAAAAAAATTTGAATAATTTATTTGTGGGAACCAATCGTCGACATATAATTATATAAGTTACGATAATAATTAACTCGAGTGGTTAATGAAGCCACCCAGTAGCCGTAACGATATATTTCAATAATTGAATTATTTATATGACGTTGTCATAGTAACAGACATATTTTATGTTGGTATGATTGATAGATATTTGATTTGTCTGCATAATCACCGCGCTGATATATTCTATGATATTTTGATTAGGTATACGTTGGAATTAATATTAATGCCTTTCGCTTATAAATGTTGCTTAAATTTACATATTTTCACTAATATGGCATTCGAATTTAATGTTTTTGTTTTTTTGTATATTGCAATAAGTACCACGTTATTGTCAATTAAAATATATACAAGGTGTTACAAAATAACTCTGTTTATATTATACATCAACGATCTACTCGACAAAATTTCAGACCCGATCTACACACTACCAGTCCCAGAGCAGAACTTTTGTACATCACCAAACGTCACTTTATAAGTTCAGAACAGGTCGGATATGAAATTGCCAAAAACCTCATAACGGGGGCGCGTGAAACCTTTTGTAACGTGGGGTAAACCTCAAATAAGCGTAAGAAGTTTTGGAAGCCGGAAAATTTTTTTTAAAACGAGAGGGATGATTGGGATAAGTGAAGGAAAAATTATGACCAGCCTTGGATGTTCATTTTATATTATTTACGTTTCTGATGTTAAAAAATTTTACTTAATTTTATTTGTTGATCATACAGCTCGATTCTATTCCTTTTATTATAATATTGTATCTAAAAAGGATCATAATCAATTAAAAATGAAATGCCAGCATTAGATAAGTAAATACTTTAACGCATTTTTGCAATTATCATCCTGCCTCAACGTTCCTCCAAAGTTTCTTGGGGTACCACGAGCCGTTACTCAATACTGAGCAACTTTATCAAAAAGTATAACTATTCCCAGGAGTTTTAAAAAAAAATTACTAAAATCAATTGATAATTGGCGCAATAAATGAATTTAAAAAAATTAGAAGCCCTTTTTTGCGTGGTTGACGGGAGCTCGAGTAGGTGGAAATATAATAATTATATTTCAGTGAATTTTTATCGTATCCATATGATTTTTTTCTAATTTCGGGTAACTCAAACAGATATTTTGAACGGAGACTTCAAAAATTATTTTCCATTAAGCCGTATACGAAAAATTTTCATTTCAAATATACGCCGATTTTTTCAATTTTTTTCGGAGGTTTAAGAAGTGGCGTTTGGTGATGTAATAAGTTCGAGCCGCCAGTTTACAAGCTTAAATGTACCTTATCGACTCTGTTTTTTATACGTTGTTGACGTTCAAATAAACCAACACTCAAATCTGTAAATAGCAACAGATCATTATCATCGAACCCGATCTTGAAAATATTCTAAATAATCCGGTAAATTTAGACGGTCGAAGTTACATAAATTCTCATCAAGCTGAAAATTAGTAAAATTATTTAAAATACATTTGAACATAGAATTTGAATGTTTCCCATCATTTCCGTGTATAGACGAAAATTGTAGATCATAAAATTGTCTACAAGAAACGTATTAATACTTTTTTCCTACAAGCCACTGTTTCTGACATATAATTTTCCAAAAAGTTATAAAAGTTGTCGTATTTAATGGTTTCTCCAATATATTTTCAGCAGGAAACATTGAAATGAACCGAGACTTGTTGTATTTGTAAAAAATTCATCAAATAAATTATCAAATTATCAATTGACGAAGATGTTGCTAAAGTTCGACGATGCTGTTCTGCAGCTTTGGTATTTCTACGACAGTAAATCTGAAACATTATCACTTTTATAACTTTTTGAATCTTTATATTTCAGAAACGGTGGTTCGTAGAAAAAAAAGTATTGATACGTTTTTTGTAGATAATTTTATGATCTACAATTTTTATCTGGAATATTTTTATGATAAAACTTACAGTTCTGCTGATAATCGTAAAAAACTCATTTAAGTTTGATTTTTAATTGTATTTTAAACAATTTTACTGATTTCCAGGGTGATGGGAATTTATGTAGCTTCACTCTTACTTTTTGGTCGAATTTGACCGGACTAAAAGTGGAGAGGAAGTAATCTAATTGAGTTTAATGCAGTAAAAACTCAGATTGCTGCATTTACAAAGAAAGCTGGAACTGCAGCTCAGGATTTAGTACTCAGAACGTGTTGTCATGGAAAAATATGATTGAATCGCGGATAATTTCGTGCATTTTCTATAACTCTCAACGTGGATTGAACCAACAGCAGTGTACCTATCGCCACGCTTCGACTTTTGGTGATGGAACAATCTCTCCAGCTACAGTGTTCCGAATTCAATGTGCCAAATCCAACAAAAGTTGGACAAAACACTTCTATGCGAATGGTCGTTTGTTTTTTCGGAATAGCTGGACATGTTACCACCGTTCCATTAGAGAAACATAGAACTGTCAATTCTGAATGGTACACCAGCATTTGTTTGCCAGAAGTGTTTGGAAAAATCAGGGAAACCAATCGCGGAAGACGAATCATTTTCCACTACAATAATGCGAGCTTTCACAAATTAGTTCATTCAACGTTTTTCAACAGTCAAAACAAATGAATTGAATTTAAATTTCTAAAACTACTTCAAAACATATTATTATTTATTTTTAAATATTAAATTATTTATAAATTATTTTTCCCATATCGCATAATTTGTATTATTGTTGATTATCTATTTTATGAAATATATATGATTATAAACTTTTATAAAAAAACTCGAAACGATATAAATTATTCCAATTATTACCAATTAAGATTTAAACATACAGAATTTTTTTTCTTTCGGTGTGGTTTAACAGGTGATAGTTGAATGGAAATTGAAATAACTCGATTAAAAAGTACCACCAGAAGTTTAACGTCGACATAGCAATTTTATATCGTACTCAACATCTTGAATTCATTAATACGGAATTCGTATTACCATATACACGCATATATTTATTATGATTCAGAATGGATTTTTGGGAGATTTGTTTACTTTTTAATTCATTCTTTCGAGCAGTAAGAAGGAAGTTATTTTAACCAGTAATTTATTAATATTAATTTATGCTTCTAAATGTTCTTGATTTTAGGTATCTTCTGATTTAAAATTAGTTCTTTTCTAATATTTAAGATAGATGCTAACAGATAAAAATTTGACGTTTCGATTTCTCTTAGTCTATATCAAAATTATAGTCGAAACGTCGAATTTTCATCTGTATTTTTATTATTATATGAAAAAACTAATCTTAAATCAGAAGAGACCTAAAATCAAGAAGATTTAGAAACATAAACATATCAAAAGGTCTAAGAAATAAGAAATTAAATTAAATTATTAATTTATAAATTTCTCTAATTTCTTAGACCTTTTGATATGTTTATGTTTCTAAATCTTCTTGATTTTAGGTCTCTTCTGTTTCAAAATTAGTTTTTTAATAATTTTTGAAAGATAAATAAAATTGATAAAGCCTTGAAGAGAAGTCAAAACGTCAATTTTATCTATGTTTAAAAAATTTTGCATTTTTGCAAGACTGACTGACAAATATGGAGAAAACAAAAATGATCAAGTAACTTCTGATAGGCAAATTGAATCATATTAACACAACTCTAAAGTGATTTTCATTTTCTAATCTTAACAAACACAGACCGAAACGATTTATGGTTTTACCGAGTTTCGATTACTGGAGAAAATGCATTTAAAATACAAGCGAATCCGAACACGTGAAGTTAGATTAACTTAAGTCACGACGACACAACTGAGTGACACGCAGGGCTGCCAACCATTTAGAACGAGAAAAACTAGAAAGAGTCGCTAAAAAAATATCTAACCGAGCGTCGGGATTATTGATGACAGCACTGAATGACACGCAGGGCCGCCAGGTACTCAGAACCAAAAAAAAAACTAGAAAAAGTTGCTGCAAAAATATCTAACCGAGTGTCGGGATTATTGATGACAGCACTGAATGACACGCAGGGCCGCCAGGTACTCAGAACCAAAAAAAAAACTAGAAAAAGTTGCTGCAAAAATATCTAACCGAGAGTCGGGATTCTTGTTGACAGCAAGGAATGACAGGCATGGTCGTCAGCCACTCAGAACGAAATATATTAGGAAGAGTCGCTACAAAAATATCTTACCGAGAGTCAGGATTCTTGATGACAGCACTGAATGACAGGCATGGCCGCCAGTCACTCAGAACGAAAAACAACTAGAAAAAGTCGCAACAAAAATATCTAACCGATAGTCGGGATTCTTGTTGACAGCACGGAATGACAGGCATGGTCGTCAGCCACTCAGAACGAAATAAATCAGGAAGAGTTGCTACAAAAATATCTAACCGAGAGTCGGGATTATTGATGACAGCCCTGAATGACACGCCAGCTACTCAGAACCAAAAAAAAAACTAGAAAAAGTTGCTGCAAAAATATCTAACCGAGAGTCGGGATTCTTGTTGACAGCAAGGAATGACAGGCATGGTCGTCAGCCACTCAGAACGAAATATATTAGGAAGAGTCGCTACAAAAATATCTTACCGAGAGTCAGGATTCTTGATGACAGCACTGAATGACAGGCATGGCCGCCAGTCACTCAGAACGAAAAACAACTAGAAAAAGTCGCAACAAAAATATCTAACCGATAGTCGGGATTCTTGTTGACAGCACGGAATGACAGGCATGGTCGTCAGCCACTCAGAACGAAATAAATCAGGAAGAGTTGCTACAAAAATATCTAACCGAGAGTCGGGATTATTGATGACAGCCCTGAATGACACGCCAGCTACTCAGAACCAAAAAAAAAACTAGAAAAAGTTGCTGCAAAAATATCTAACCGAGAGTCGGGATTCTTGTTGACAGCAAGGAATGACAGGCATGGTCGTCAGCCACTCAGAACGAAATATATTAGGAAGAGTCGCTACAAAAATATCTTACCGAGAGTCAGGATTCTTGATGACAGCACTGAATGACAGGCATGGCCGCCAGTCACTCAGAACGAAAAACAACTAGAAAAAGTCGCAACAAAAATATCTAACCGATAGTCGGGATTCTTGTTGACAGCACGGAATGACAGGCATGGTCGTCAGCCACTCAGAACGAAATAAATCAGGAAGAGTTGCTACAAAAATATCTAACCGAGAGTCGGGATTATTGATGACAGCCCTGAATGACACGCCAGCTACTCAGAACCAAAAAAAAAACTAGAAAAAGTTGCTGCAAAAATATCTAACCGAGAGTCGGGATTCTTGTTGACAGCAAGGAATGACAGGCATGGTCGTCAGCCACTCAGAACGAAATATATTAGGAAGAGTCGCTACAAAAATATCTTACCGAGAGTCAGGATTCTTGATGACAGCACTGAATGACAGGCATGGCCGCCAGTCACTCAGAACGAAAAACAACTAGAAAAAGTCGCAACAAAAATATCTAACCGATAGTCGGGATTCTTGTTGACAGCACGGAATGACAGGCATGGTCGTCAGCCACTCAGAACGAAATAAATTAGGAAGAGTTGCTACAAAAATATCTAACCGAGAGTCGGGATTATTGATGACAGCCCTGAATGACACGCCAGCTACTCAGAACGAAAAAAAAAACTAGGAAGAGTCGCTACAAAAATATCTTACCGAGAGTCAGGATTATTGATAACAGCACTGAATGACACGCAGGGCCGCCAGCTACTCAGAACGGAGAAAAACTAGAAAAATTCGCTGGAAAAATATTTAACCGAGAGTCGAGATTCTTGTTGACAGCACGAAATGACAGGCATGGCCGCCAGCCATACAGAACGAAAAAAACTAGAAAAATCGCTGGAAAAATATCTAATCGAGAGTCGAGATTCTGGATGACAGCACTGAATGACACGCAGTGCCGCCAGGTACTCAGAACCAAAAAAAAAACTAGAAAAATCGCTGGAAAAATATCTAATCGAGAGTCGAGATTCTGGATGACAGCACTGAATGACACGCAGCGCCGCCAGCCACTAAGAACGAAAAAAAAATATCTAACCTATAGTCGGGATTCTTCAACAATTTCTAAAACTCCAAATGGTAGATAGAGAAACATGGAACAATGGTTATTCAGGAAGTTTCTTATTTGGAGAAAATAAGCATAAAAAATTGTTTTATCATCAATGTTAGGCTGGTAATGTAGTACAGGTAATCAAAATACAATTTTACAATTACCTTTTCTATTTGAAAATTTTTCAATCGAATGAACAGATGAAAATATGAAGTTTCGTCGTATTCTAATGAATTTTCTGTTATTTCTGAACAGATTTGTCCTCGATGAATATAGTAATTACAAAAACATCAGTTCTCATTTCAGTATTTCAATACGGAAAATGGATATTAATAAAGAAGTTGATTGATTCCTTTTTTGGTAGAAGGACATCGTCCATTTAGCCATGAACTACATTGTTGAATATATTTTCAACTACACTAATGAAGAAATTTGAAGCAAAACTAAATATTGAAGATTACACCCATGGGTGTTTCAGTGCAATTCGCAGAAAAGGTAGACTTTGATAAAATCCTTTACGATAAATAACAAAGGAGTCGTTGTTATTACAGTTTTAGATTTGATTTTTATTAGTTTTCTATATATTTCAGAATTAGTAATTCAAAAAAAGTTACTAGAATTATTATTATTATTATTGTGACCTTGACCTGATGTTTCACGGAAGCGTTGTCCGTCTCCATTTTTCCACAACGAAACAAATTCTACTTCTATCCACTTTTTTCCAAATCTTTTAAAATATTTTTGTGATCATCGCGTATTTAAAAAAATATGACATGAAAAAATAAATAAACTTTTCCTATATCTTCAACATCCTTTGAATGACAAGTATAACCCCTGGAGTACAAGGCTGTGTTTGATAAATGTCTCCATTTTAATTTCATTTATTTTTATTGGAGGAATTAATGAAAAAGGAAACAACATGAATGAAATAAAGAATTTCATTTTAAAGTTTGATTAAATCATTTAAATGTACGATAAAAAAATAGTATCTTACCCAAAATACTCCCACTACAGCACAAGTCTCGCGTTGGTAGTTCAATTTCGACACCAGGAACGGGATATTATTGAGTAGCAGGATCAGGACATGCACTTGTGTGTCGTATAAGCGCGACAATAAACGGAAGACCGGCAGTCTCTGTGACGTCCACGGTATATTCTAAACGGTCTTCTTCTTCGGATTCGGAACAACCGTGTCCGGGAAGCGTGTGCGTTCCGAGGGTCGTGCCATTTGCCCGCCCCTTTTCGATGGGCCTGCCCTATAAACCGGCGGAATATATCGTCGAGGAGATTCCGACTCGGATGATGGTTTCATTTCTTTGGTGATGGGTAGATATAGTTTAAATATAAATAAACGGTTAAATGATTAAACAAATTATAATATAGTTATAAGCTAATATCTACTAAATAATAATAATACCTTGTCCGTTGTGACCAAACTGAAATAGAACAATTTCAAGTTTGTTTCACTAAATCAAAAATAAGAGTGTGGGGACAAAAAATCCGTAAAAATCGTATATTATAATTATACACATTAAATTAAGACATACTGAATCTGGTGTTTTCTCAAAATTTTCTTTTTTAATTATTCTGGTTTGGCTGCTTTCATTTGAAGCACATTGAGAAAATTCCTTAACATCTGAACGTAATATCAAGCTAAGCAGAGGCTCCCACAGCGTCGAAAATTTCCTTCAGCATGCTTTTTATTATGAACTGCATTAATCTAGATCTAACAGACACGTTTTTCATATATTTTAACGATAACAGAGCTTCCAGAAGGATGATTGTACGCCGAAGAGCGACAACGAGAAGATACTGTCAACCCTAACTTGAATTGAATTTTTTGTGTGTTTTAACTTTCTAATTCACTTCCTCGCTTTTCTGATAATAATAAGTTTAATTTTCTTCCGTCTAAAGTAAAATATGACTCGTCGTCGATAATTATTTTAAAACCTGAGACTAAGTTTTAATTTTTGGTACATTTGGTGCTACTCAGAATCTTTGGGTGTCGATTTTCTTTATTTTCTAACTACAATCTATTCCTTTAGATTGTTAGTCACATATTTTCAACGATTTTGAATTTCCTGCGCAATTTTTCGCAAGCTAATTCCCAGTTTTCTGTGTGTCGCTTTAACCAAAGCTTCCCTCGTCTTTTTTGTACTTTTTGGGCTCCATCGAGTGGAAGTACCTGTCTTAACACGCCGACAGATATTGTAAATTATTTTTTAGGCTCCAATTCTTATAAAGTGATTAACCGTAAACGACTTCTTCATATCTTAATTTTGTTCATATAACTTGACATTATTTTATTCCAGATTTTCCATACTTGAAACTAAACTTCTAACAGAGTCATAATTTTTATATTTGAGATCTAAATACAAAAAAAATGTACTAACTGTCTGCAAATTATTTTCATGTAGTTAACACTTTTTTTAGCGAATTTTCCGTTAATTAAATAAACCACTCAAGAAGCTGCAATATTGTTGGGAACATGCAGAAGAAAAAAAGAGGAAATTCGATTCTAAAAAGCGAATTTGGTTGTGCACAACTGTAATTAGAGTCGGTTTTGTTGCAGGTCTGCAACGAAAACCTTTCTAAATCTATGACCTCTTCGCATTTCCGTACAAGGCGATGCCTGATTTGTAATACATTGATCAATACATATCAGTAACAGCTCCTCGCACTCTAGTAAGCTTAAGTTGAAGCAAAGATATAAATAGCCCATTGATGCAATATTCACAAGCTTTAATAACAAATTCAAAAAAACTACATCGAGTAGGAAACAGTGGAAACGATGTTTATATCTATGAGTGAGAGCATGGCAATCCAATATTGTGTGGAAGAAATTCTTCATTATCAAAGCTGAAGGTGGACTATTTTCTACAAGTCAATATGATGCTACTTGCTTCCGACCGGCTGTAGCAAATATTTTCTGCGGGCGCCGCACTGTAGATAGAGCAGATTCATCTGCATTGTATATCCTCATGGGGTCAATATTTTCTTTTTGCATGATCTGGTCGAAGACCTTAAAAAACTGAGCCACTTGAGGCTTATTAAATGCCTGCGCTCTCGCTGCGGATGTAGCTTCGGGTTTACGCAGTGTTATATCTCGATTTCTTTTCCGAAATCCTCTTAACCAGTCTTTTCCTGCAGCCTTTTTCTGAATATTAAACTGGTGCTCAAACCCATTTTTTACTGTTAAATTGTAGGCTAACTCCAGTACGTCTTGTCTTGTGAGTCCAAAGAGCCTTGATTCTAGCAGTTTTAAATGCTCCACCAACTGCCGTTCTACTTCTACAGAAAATGTGGTTTTAAACCTGCCCAGTCGTTTTTCGCCTTTTTTTAAAGTCTTATTTTTTTGCAAGGCATGTCTCCTTAGAGTTGCTTGAGGTATGTGGTAAGTTTTTGATGCCTTGAGCCACCCCATTTCACCATTATTAACAGCTTCTATTGCCTTTAACATAGAAGCAGGATCCCATGATTGCCTATTAGATTTTCTTACGTAATTTCTTGGCATTATTTATAAGAAAATGCATATTTTAATAAAATGACATAGTATGTCAATTTGCCCTCCCACATTCTATGTCATTTTACCCCATATGAACATTATGTAAACAAATGCAATTTTTGCCAAAACAAGAACCCGCTTAACAAATCTGAATAATTCAATTCTAAAAGCAACAATCACATAACTCAACATAAATATTCCAACTCAACAGTTTATGGCATTAAAAAGTTATAGCAGTTTCTAATGTTTCATGACAAAAAATTTTGGCGGTTAAAAATACTATAATTGGTCGTGCACTTACTCTGAGTGACGAAGCGGTACTAAATGTAAAGGAGCATACCTGCTACCCATTCCGCAATAGCATATTCGTTTCCGAGCGCTTCTGAACGAAAATTTGTGTGTATTCGAGCGCTGTGTCATTTTACCCCACTATGCCATTTTGTACACCCTTCCCTTACAGGGTTTGAGTACTCTTAACTCGCTGGGTGATCTGAAGGACAACAAGAAGTCAGAAAAAATCGACAAACGAGATGCCAGTGGTTGGACTAGAACACTCCTTGGGCGTTGCAAAATCAATAATTAAAGCGATGGTTATGGAAGAGCGATTCACCAGGTAAAAGACAAGCTAGAAGTATACATTTTGCAGGCTTGATTAGTAAAGATAGAAACGGTTAACAGGGCGTTGTGAGCTCAATAAAATCTGATATTTATTAGGTTTGGTAGTATCTGTACGAGTGGATAAATGTCAAACTGGTCCGTTCCTCCTTGTTCGCTTTGCGCATGCGTTGCGTCTCGGCGGCTACTTTTGAAATAGTATTTGTTCATTGGTAGAATATTATTATTATTGATGGATTAATTTCATGTCAATAAAATGTTCAATCAAACTGTAAAATATTTTTTTGAAATTGAAATTTACTCGAAAAAAATGAGTGAACAAATTGAGCTTTGTTCTAATCTATTTTTTGCATATTATTCAGTTTGATTTTGATATTAATTAACAATAACATCCCTCGATTACAATAAACTTCATAAAATTGGATTTGAATTAGTTTTGTTTCATTAAATTGTTGATACCAAAAATTCATATTTATTCGGAATATTTCTCGATAAAATTTGGATGCATGGATTTTGTTCTATTCACTATTTTTTTTCTAAAATTAATTCAAACTGTTCTCTTTTCATATTATCATTCATCATAAATAAAGAGATTTGAATATATTACTATTTTTTTTTATTTCAGATTGTATAAATTGTTACAACAAATAACTTTTCCTTAAGCTAACTATTTTTCCAGACTATCATCAAAGTAGTATAGTCATTGAACGGAAGTTTACGTACAAAAATATTCGATTACTAAATATTTTCACATAACACAACATTAACCAAAAAATGAGGTGTATTTATTAATTAGATATTGAGTTTGTAATTGTATGTACATAGAAATACATAATTAAATAATCCAGATTCAACTCTTTTTAATTCTTACTTTCCATAATAAAGAATTCAGATTTCAGTTCTTCATTATTATTACTCTCCATAATCTACTTTGAGGTTATGAAAACTGATATTTTCCTTAAGTAATATGATACGTATATGTAAATATTACACATTTTACTTACTTTAATGATGAATCTGTCAACTCAAAATATATTTACACGTAAATATTAACGCAAATCGTTTGATGGTTGAGAAAGAAATCAAGTACAAAGTTTCTACCTGGTGCGTTTGACGACATTTGACGAGCGCTGACCGCGCAGACGACGTTACGTTCCAGAGCATGCGCAAAGCGACAATTTATCCACTGGTGTTTCTGTTGGCAATAGGAACAAACTAATTCTATGTCAATGGGACAGTCAGTGTTGCCAGAGCTAGTACAATTGTATAATTTTAGTACATTTTAGTGTATTTTATACGCTAGTACATTTTTCCTTTTTTCTAATACATTTTCCCTGCCTTCGCAAATATAAAGTTATTTAAATTTTATCGGTAAACTTTATATAAATTTTTCATCCTTAAAATAATAATTGACACAGTCTATAACATTTTTGGAAAAAAAATTTAATTTAAACTTATGTTTATACATAATTTTATTAAATTTGTGTGAAGTTGGTACAATCTAGTACATTTTCTAGTTCAATTTTTACATTCAGCTTTTAAATTGTGGCAACACTGGGGACAGTTTATCGAATGTGAGTTACTTAGTACTAGGTTTAGAGAAGCGACTCTTTGTAACTGCAGATTGTAGTCTAAATTTAGAGTATCAATACGAAAAAGTCGCAGAGGAATAGGATACAAGCTATCCCGTAAAATATATCTTTCTATACATTCATTCAATAAACCTATCAATACCCGAAATAAATTTATTTACTTCTTGTTCTAATCAATTTCAAGAAATTTTTCTGTGGCATTGGAATTTAATATTCAAATAAATCAATTTTCATATCGATCAATAATGAAATAATTTTTTGAAACAATTATATAACAGATTCTATTGATTCTTATAATGAATTTCATACTGAACACACTGTTTACACCAACATTCACAATTCACTATCTGACGCGCGTTTCGATAACCAAGTTGTCGTCTTCAGAGACTGAGGGTAAACATCAGACGGTTCCAGAAATTCCAACTTATAATGAATTTAATTAATTCTAAAAATGAAAGTAATGAAAATGTAGTTAGGTCTTTAATATTTGTTCCTGGTGCACCGGAAATAAATTGCGCCATTATATTGTATAATTACAAAACTGGTTTTAAGCTTTCTACGCTTTTATAATTTGAGTGAACAAAAAGATGATACCGAAATGAATTTGGTTATTATTGGTTACTATTCAAGTAGACATTTGAAGTTTGTACTTTTAGACTAATTTTTACCCGCGGCTTCGCCCGCATTGAAGTCATTAAATAAGTATCGAACATCATTACAATAGAAATCAATCAATATGATTGGAAGCAAGAGTTATACTTTCTTATTCTGCTTAAAAATTGCTTTGACTTATCTGTAACACTTAACAATAAAGTTTTCAAAGGCTCTTTCCAAGTAATGGAACTGAAACACTGGAACAGCACATTCCAACATTGTCATCTTTCCATTTGAAAGCATCCCAATAGAGCCAATACAAATCGGATGATTATGATATTATTTTAAAATCCGGTATCATTAAATATCAACCAATCCTTGGGTATGAAATTGCGACGGCGCGTAGTCTGCGTTTCTGCATTATGAATTTTTCTCGATTGCGATTGTTCTGGCGTTTCTATCGCTTTTCTAGCTGCCTGTAGCCTAGCTTGTCTTTCTGAACGATTTCGTACCTGAAGAGGAGTTTCAGCACTTTGTCGCTCTGATTGCTGTTGTCTTATCAGTTCTGCGTGAACCGAAAAGTCTTGATTTCGTCCAACTTTTACTGCACGAGCCCGTGATGAATCTTTGGATACATAAAATTTCCTCTTCCAAGGCATTTATAAAGAAGAACAAAATAAGAATGAAAACTAAAGAGTAAGATCTAAAGCATTTAACCCTAACAATGACCTCTAACCTCAAAAATTGACACCTAACCTTAAAAATTCAAATAGTTTTATGTAATGACAGTAAAAAAATAACAATAAATAACTAAAACTATAGTGAATTGGATTGGATATTGACGTGACATTTGGTAATACAGTGGAACGGTTCGAACTTCATTACTGAGTGCTAGATGGCGTTGAGGAAATATTGTTTTTTCTTCCGTAGAACATAGATTTTTTTTTCATAAAAAGTACCCTTTACGTTACTTCCAATACCCCCATGAATATGTGTACAAAGTTTCATGATGATCGGTTAAGTAGTTTTCACGTGAAACGTAAAAAAACTCACGTGAATGGTCCCAGAAGGACCTGGCCCAACAAAAAAAAAAAAAAAGAATTTTGGAAAGAGAATATATTTATATTTCAAAGTGATCTTTTAGCTCCATACACTGTTTCCAACGATTTTCAATAAGTCCTATACACTTTTCATAGTAAGAATCGTCAAGCTCCTTAATAGTCATTAACTGTTGACATAACCTCTTCATTATTGGAAAATTATTGACCACCCAACCATTTTTCAAGTCTGGGAATAGACACATAGCCTAATGTGGCCGGTTTTGTTTGATTTGCTCGCTAAAACGTTGCAATAAGTTCGCATAATGCTCGCCGTTGATAGTTTTTCCTTTTTCAAGATAGTCAATGGAAATTATCATCCCAAAAAACCGACGCCGTTACCTAGAAGATCATCCAATACAACTTTGTGGATTTTCTTCAATGTTTCTCGAGTCGTCACACCATTTGGTCGACCACTGCGATCCTGTCTTGGCTGTCTGCTATCCAATATTTTACTGTTGATAACGAAGGAGCATTCTCACCCAGTGTAGAATCTAGTTTGGTTTCCATTGGTGGAGCTAAGGCTTTTCCATTAAAAATATTGTATTACTAACGATGACCAATTTGTTTCCATGTTTACAAATTCAATGGAAACGTTCACTATTGATGGCTGCCAAACAAATACTAATCAACCAGAAAATCAGATATTGTAGATCACGCTAAAAGTCGTTAACATAAATCATTGCAGTGCGTCATTTGAAATTTTCCTTCCTCTATACCCAATATTCCAACGCAAGATTCTTCACTCTACGATACTCGCATCATAACTTAGTTGAGTCTTCAGATAGACCAGTAATCTTCCAATGTGGTAATAATTGCAGCTTTCCGAATTTCAGTTAACTGGGAAGGCATTAAAAATACTTCTACTTCAACTAAACAGTGATATGCTTCGTTCGTACCATTGTTTCATTCCAACTATTGTCAATTCTCCTCGCCAAAAGTCCGGTACATTGATTTTATTCTGTGGTTAATGTCTTAAGTCTTTCATCTTATCCAAACACTCTCTTAAGATCTCTTTTTTTTTCCTAGCAACTCCACTCCATAGATCATTTGAATATGATCTTCCAGAAGCGCGCAATATTAATTTGACTCGTTTATCCTGATCAGTTGATCCAGATATGTATTCTTCCACTTCTTCCAATGCCTTATTCTTTATTTATACATCAGTTTCTTGCTACATTCACCAGATCCATTTTGAGACCTGCCCCATTACTCGCGAGTTTAGATCATTGATTTGAAATATATTCTTAGAGCAGTCATTGAAGCGAGAAATAGTGTCTTACATCCGAATTTTTTTACTGTGAAGCAATTTGCATGAAATTAGGCTCATCTTACCCTTAACTTCAAAAGTGAAAATGATCTGAGCTCCGCTTATTATTTTTAAGGGGTGTAAAGAATCCCTTAATGGAAAAATTGACATTGAGCCATATTAACGGTAAAAAACGTGTTTAATATTAAGGGGTGAAGTTGTAAATACAATTACCTCATAATAAAATCATTTTCAACCCCTTATAAACCGTACAACGCTTGCAAATAACCCCTAAATTGAAAAAATCTCAAAAAATTACTTTGATACGACATAAAAAGATTTAACTATAGAGTAAATAATATTTAATGTTCTCTATCTTAATTATCGAATTTTTAATACCCTTTCGATCCTTAAAAATAACCCTAATTGATAAAAAATTATCTAAAAATGTTATTACACATTCTCGAAAATGATTAATATATTCTCAAGCTTTTCAACCCTTTAAACCATCCCTAAAATAAAACGGTAAGTATATATGATAAAAAATTTAAAAATAATTTAATTATAGAGTAGGAAATCATCATTTATTGAATTATAAACTTACAAGCTGTCTAAAACTGTACCAGTTCGAATTAGTAATATATTTTAACACGTTGACTGCCAAGGCAATTTCGACAATCCCATTTAATCGCATTGAATCATAAAAAATGTTAATTTAAATAGAAACTTATCACTGAAAGGTATAGAAAATGTGGGATTTAAAAAAAATCTTTTATTTCTTAGTTGAATTATGTGAAAAAAACTCTTCGGGGGAGGTGAATTATGAGTTATTTTGTAGTTGGCAGTCAACGTGTTAAAAAATTCTGCAACAAGAGCACGAAAGTGCATAAAAAACTCCGAAATTTTCAGTTTAATAAGTAGAAAAAATACTATTAATTTTTGGACCATAACTCCATCAATTTTTATGCTATAACAACTTATAAACAACCATTTTAAAGGTAATTAAAAAAGCTATAATATATATATATATATATATATATATATATATATATATATATATATAGTGAAACACCTTTTCTTTCAATACGATGAAGGGTCGAAGGGCTATCTTTCATCATTTTTGATATATTATGGAAAGAAGTTGTTTTTTTTAAAAATTCGAAATTTCTTTTTTCTTATAATCCCGATTTTTTTGAAAAGTATGTGTCCTAAAGCAACCAAACTGCAACAATCCATCAAACTCTTTATATTATAGTTAATTCTAGACGGAATACGATTAATTTCAATTTTGGTGGAAATGGCACTTATGAAACCCGTTGATTTAAAAGAAAAACCATTAGATGTTCCATTTATTTGCATTACAGCTCACTCATTTTATGTGCAAAAGACTTTTAACATCACTCATTTTAAAGCTTATTTCAAGCACTACAAAATCCCATTTCAATAGAATACATAAAATGTATCTGCTTGCCGCTAGATGGCATTAAATACATCGATTAAATTACAGACAAAATAAAAAACGGCTTTGATCTTTAATATCTCGCTTGATATTGCATTTAGAACACTTTATGAAAAACAGATTCGTTCAGTTTTTTACCTGGTACAATTTTTTCATCATAAAACTTTCGTTAAAATGTAGATATTTGCAAAAAACAGATGAAAAATGTGAAAAAATTTCGAATTTTCAATTGCCAATAACTTGAAAAATATTGGTTGTATTGAAAAACTTTATACAACATTTTTTTCTCAAAATTAGGCCTTCTATCGATATCTGAGATTATTTTAAGACAAAAATTGGTGGTAACCACCCTCAGCAATAACGCTTCAATGACTGCATTATCTGTATAGATTGTATATTTTCTAATACAGGGGTATTTTTCAAGCAACTACCGCCATCTCTAGATCAGGCCAGGTACTTCTGGGACCATCCTCGTACATTTATAATATTAGTAATTTTGTGAAAAAAGGTGATAAATATGTCACTGTCGTGACGAACCTCTAAGTCGACAATGTATTGATTCATATTAATTTGGGGCAAATATCGAGATCTTGGACATTATATTCGTAAATTTGAATCAAATATTGTTAGAATGTATGAAAATGTTTCCAGAAACTTAGTGTATTATTTGCTGAATGCTCAGTGAAGTATCAGCGTCTGATAGTTTCAGAATTGGATTTTTCTAAGTCTGCAGAAGATTTCTTTCAATTTTTGTCTCAGGGTTATAGGTACAGACTTTCATCGTCAGTTTTTATTTGGATAGTTATTTCCGGATTTACATAAAGACGATATGAGAATGCCATACAAATAAATACACGATTTTCGTACACTTTTTTCCACATTTTCATCTGATTTTTTTCAAATTACAACAAAATTTTATGCATTTGAATCAATACAGCGTGAGTAATTGCTGCTTTAAGAATTCATTCACTGTATTATTCACGCATTCACCAATATCATTTGTAGAAACAAGCTCTTTCGCCAAAGTTTAAAATATTGATTGATTCTATACAGCGTGACCCATTTATTATAAAGATACCTACATATGTTCGTTATTTGAAGAAATTTTTATTTAATCGATGTTAAAAAATTACACCCGATTTAAGAAGATTGTCTGAAAAGCTACAGACACTTTTTTTTATAATCATTTTTATTATTCCATATACTTTATACATTTTTTCAGCATTGCTCCAACTTATTTAACCATGATGATTATTGCCGTCTTTCTATTCAAAAGAGGCGGCTTCGTAGACGATAACGTCCTCGTTCGATAAAAATCTCTCTCCCGAAAATAAAATTTAAGGTTAGAAAATAGCAGTAAATCTCTGGGGGCCAGATCATATGAATAAGGTGGTTGTTCAACCAATTCGAAGTTTAATTTGTAAATTTTAGCCACGGTAATAATTGAAATGTGAGAAGGAGCGATTTCCTCGTGGAAGAGCACTTCGTTTTTCTTCATATGCGGACGCTTTTCAACAATTTCCCCCTTTATCATATCACCCTAAGACTAGTTCCCATATATTTTCCGTTTTCTTGGATTTGAAGTAGATTAAACCTCTTCCAAAAACTCTTATTTTTCAACATTGTTAGTCATTTTGTTAACAACTAAGTACAGATTTATAGAGTAATAAACTAGTGGCAGAGACGCTACTTCAAGAATAAGGTTATATTACATTCAAATAGGTCACATGACTGTATAAATGTACCCTATTGGTTAAAATAGATTTCGTACCTTTTGCTACATTTTTGGATGTAATATACTTTAGCACACAATCGATTTTAGTTTGTATTATTTTCAAATGGATGTAATTGAAGTTTGTATGGCTTGAAGGAAAGAAATCTTAAATAGACAACACAAAATAGAGAACAAAATAGAATTTTTGTAGATGTAGATGTAGAGGGGTTCAAAGAAAAATAACTTGCTTGAAACAAAAAGTAGTGCGATTTAAACTTTTCAAGATCAATCAAGTAGAGTAGATTTTGAAATTAAAAATGAACGGCGACAAGAAAATGTAACTCGCACCAATAGTAACATCTGTTTTAGTAAAAGTGACTTTTCATTAAAATAAATGAAACTACATACAGTTGCCAAATTGGATTTTTAGACGACTTCATTTGAAAGTTGTACATTCTGTATTCATTTACATACCGAAAGCTGCGTTTTGAGTGTTCCATGTAGTGACATTGACAGTTCCGTACTGCAAAACATTTTCGGGACGTTCTGGAGTAGCCACTTCAATGTTGACAGTTGACAGTTGACAGTATGATTTTGCATAACTTTCTTTCACCACAAATACGAATCAATCAACAAATTGTATCGAAATCACAAACGCATCTACAGAGATTCCGTCAACATCTAGTAGAGATATACATATTTCATCCGCATCCAATCCAATAAATATTAATAATTGTCCTAGAGGTATATTCAACATTACTTTTTGCAAATAATTAATAAATTAATAATGACATTGCAGATATATTAAGTACATTATATTGTTCAATAAATAAAATGTTTATGATTCTCTATTATTTATTTTCTTTCCTCAGTGTAATTGAAAAAGTTTTGGATCTTATGCGTCGTCTAAAAAATGTTGTGTACTACTTTGTTGGACTATTTCACTCCCTTAATCTCTTATTGGAAGAATGTAACGATCTAGACATGTATAAACGATGAAATAATCGTCTTGATAGTGAACATTGAATATTTAATACCCTGCAAAACGACTAAAACCATGTTCAGTAGATAAACAAACGTTCACCCCTTCTGGTTACGCCCCATTGGTGTCGACCCTTCCCATTCCCAACAGACAAAAAATTGAAAAAGAATCAAAAAGCGTCTGCGTTCTAAACCGAAGCTTCGACAAGACGGCAGCCCGGAAACGAATTATTTAGCGATGAAACAGCGTCATCGGCCCCCCGGTCGAAAAGGGTGTTTCGCGCGTGCCACTAGCTACTCACGATTGGTCAATCGAAGAGTGGCGCGCGTCTTATTGGCGGCGCGTGCCCTTTATGTTAATCTGTCGGCCTTGCAGATGCGGACGGATGAATTATTTGGTACTTGAGGTCGAGTAGCGAGAACTGGAGGAATGTTTTAATTGTGTTATAGACACGCGTATTCGAAACCTGACTCGAACAAAAAAGTATAAACTGAAATAATACGTTAAGTGTGAATAAAAAAAGTCGATAAGTATTTAGAAAATCATATTGAGAAGCGTATGTTCGACAAAATTAATTGTTAAGTAGTTTGTTTATTATAAAAAACTATTTAAATAATGTTGATAATAATTTAGAATCTCCGATGTAATTCACTGATACATTGAAAAATCCTTAGTCTACTATAGAACCCAACAAAATTTCAATGTCAAAATATTTTATTACTCAACATATTCTCCTCTTAACCAGACTTCCACAGCTTTTATTACCTCCTCGTTGGAAGAAAATTTACGATCTTTTAAACTTTTTTCCAGTTGAGGAAAGAGATGATAGTTGGACGGAACCAAATCTGGTGAATAAGGAGGGTGTTCTGGTAATTCAAACCCTAAATCACGAATTTTTTGCATGGCAACATGAGATTTGTGTGCAGGGACGTTGTCCTGCAAAAATAAAACACCTTTGGATAGTTTTCCGCGTCTTTTCTCTTTAATTTTTTCCCGTAGAGTGGTCAGTAATGTCGAATAGTACTTTCCAGTTACTATTCTACCCTTATCTAAAAAATCAATTATGATTACTCCATGGCAATCCCGAAAAACTGAAGCAAGAACTTTTCCAGCAGATTTTTGGACACGAAACTTCTAAGGTTTTGGAGAACTAGAGTGTCGCCATTCCATCGATTGTTGCTTTGTTTCTGGATCGTAGAATTGTACCCAAGTCTCATCCACGCGTTCGTATGAAATATTCAGTGCTTCAGATATCCGTTTTAGTCCAATTCGACGGTCTGATAAAGTCATGCCATGAACTGCATCGATATTTTCTGGGACTGACACAGAAACTATCCTTTCCTCTTTTGAAGCTTGCAGTCCAATTTTTTCACGGTCGCATACGAAGAACATTGATCACCAAAGATATTAAGCAAATCTTCGTGAATCTGCTTACCTCTTAAACCTTTTAAATCCAAGTACTTGATGATGGCTCGATACTCCAATTTTTCGATTTTCGATTGTATAGCTCGGGTTTACTTTTTTGTCGTCAAACTTTACACTTACACTTCACTAAGTTATTGTTCGTTGCTATGGTGAAGCAATATTTTGTTTATGCATGGAACTGGTCTAGGCTAACTAGATATTAATACATCCTCGTATATTGAAATATCCTTGATATAGTTTCTCAAATTACTATGTGTATACGTATTGTGTATTAATCTTTTATCTATAATCAAACATAACGTGCATCGGCGTCTACATCTGATATAAAGCAATAAAACGAACGACGCAGCTTTCATAATTATACTCATAACAGACACCCTTATTACTATTGATATTTGAAGCAAATCTAATCATCTATTTATATTTTAAATTGTCTTTAGTCGAACTATAAATCGCTAGTTTCTCAAAGGTTTCTGCTGTTTTTCTGTAACATGGTTTTTGTTTTATTATAATTTTCGTTCCTTAAATTCCAAATTCTACATAATAGATACGAGAAGCGTACGCACACACATTTAGTCATCTCATCATCAAAAAATCGTCCCAACTCCATCCTTGCAGTGGAGCAATTTTTCTTATATCAGGGCTATTCCTAAAACAATCCTATCCTGCAATATAATGCCTCTATACTCCCCAATAAAATTATTTTGCCCACATTTTTGTAGCAACGACGTTCTTTGGGAAATTTCAAAGACGATATTTTCATCTTGGCAAAAGAAAAAATATTATACGCTCCACGGGAGAATAGTAGAGCATCTGCGACCACGTTATTATCACTTTGGACTTTTGCTCGTGGGCTGGGGATGCCCTACTCTCCGTAGAAGCGTAGGGTACATACCATTCCTTAATAATATTAACTTCATCACATTCTACGTTGGTATCGATAGCAGATTTTTAGGCAAATTATTAGAGAGTAATCATGAGGAAAGATGTTTATGCCTGTTTCATAGACTACGAGAAAGCCTTAGATCGAGTTAATTATATCTTCCTCCTGACATTACTACAGAAAAAAGGGTTAGACAAACAAGACATCAAGATTTATTATAAATCTTTATTGGAACCAAAAAGCAACGGTTAGATATGGACAAACGACATCAGATCCTGCTTACTCTAAGTACATATTCAACCAAGCAATAGACATTGACGAGGATAGAATGAAAATTAACGGCAAGAGATTAAATAACAAAGACAAAAATAAGGGCCATAATAAGACTTTCAAACCCACAACTGAACATAAACATCTATGACATCGCAATAGAGAAAGTTGCATATCGACAAATGTAGACCATGGCGTCGAAGTACAACTACTATAGAACAAGTTAGAGCCTTGACCTTAAACTTAAGAAACGGTTTTGTATGGAGCAGAAACTTGGACATTAAAAGTGGATACCAGGAACAGACTCGAAGCTTTTGTAATGTGGATCTTCGGTAGACTACTAAAACATCATGGACTCAACATATACTTAACGATGAAGTGATTAGACGTATGGGAAAGGAAACAGTTACTTACAACAATGAAGAGGAGAAAGAAACATTCATGGTTGAAAAACGCTCGCACCACCACCAGAAGAAGAAGACAAGGATAGTATGAAAAATTTCCGACATTACAAGACATTCATTTGGATAATAATTTTATTTTTCCACGTAGTGTGTCTACTATTTTAACCAACGTTTTTGACACTTTCAAATAATAGTTGCCGTCTTTATCTTTAAAATAGGCGTTTACGTATGCGATAAAACCCTCGTCTGAACTTTAAGGCTAGAAAACAAGAAAAAGTTGTTGTAACCATGTGCACTGGAATTCAATAATAATTAATATAGATACACATTTTTTCGAACAAACTTCTTCTATAAAACGACAATTCGTCCACCCTTGATTGACCGATACCTGATCCAGGAAATTCTAAGTATATTGTCCTCATCTAAGCTATACTCTTACATTTAGCAATTTTAATGCCTTCAAATGCATCCAACAATTCATTATTGGACACAATTTTCGACAATTTTGCATATTTTCATAAGCTATGTGCTCTTTAAGCCTGACATCAACGGATCTATTAGTCTGCCCAATATAATTTCCGTCACAATCACCACAGCTAATTTCATATATAATTTGGTATTTTATTTATTTAATTTAATTTATTTAAATTAAATTTATATTTAAATCCACTCTGCTAAAAATTCCAATCCAAGGATTGAAAAGTACCAGATCGAATTTGTATTATTTTCCATTTTGATTTTGGTAAAAGTGGTTTCACTTGGAGATTTCTGTTACCTAAGTACAGTTACATCGTCTTTTCCTCATCGTATCCCTCGATGTTAAGTGGAAATTTTATTAAACGATGTACCAAGAAAAGGAGACTGACCATCTTATGTTGGATAAAATGGAAACAATACGTAGCCTTTTCCTGATCAACTCTATAGTTTAGAAGTTAAGGAATTATTTTTAGCGGGAGAAGGTTTATTGGTAAGAAAATCTAGTATAAAACAAGTAAATCAAGTTAACAGGTTTTAGTATACCTTCAGTCTCTGAAGACGATAACTTGGTTATCGAAACGCGCGGCAGATAGTGAATTGTGAGTGTTGGTGTAGTGGTAGTGTTAACAGTGTGTTCAGTATGAACACTAGACATTTTGCACATCTTGAATCACGTCAACGTAATAAAGACTATATGTATTTCTCTTTTATATTCCGCTAACTTTTCTATCATTTGGTCTATTCTATAGTGTGGATTGCGTCTATAATTGATCTTCCTGGTTTAAAGCCGGTTTGATAATTACCTAGTTCTGTCTCTGCTAATTCCTTCAACCTTTTATTTATTAAATTTGCCAGGGCGATGACTCTATAGTTCTTACATATTTTTTTATTACCTTTCTTAAATATTGGTGTGATTATGCCTGTGCCCATCTTAATAGTTCCGACAAATTATTTTCAGTGAATCTGTACTGTTTTCATTTGTGATTTTTATTATTTCTATATTATGAAAGACTTTAATATTGATTCCACTAATTATAGATAACGTGAGTAGGTACATCGAATAATATGATGAAATTTAAACGGCGTTTTTGTATATAAAAGCTGTGCAAATTACGGAGATCCTCAAAACGTTTCGACATTCCAACATTACGTGTAGATTCTCGTATCAATACCACTTTTTGACGACGACCACATATTTTATTCTTGCGATTGATGTTCTGAAAACTGTTGACTCGTGCACGTTGCTGATGTGAGATAAGATAACGCCGTACCGGCCAGGATGACTGAAAAGGGCAGATATTATTTTATGTTTTCGGGCTCTATCTCATTTCTTAATCAACCCTAATTAGGTAGGTCGGAAGGCGGGTGCCAAATTGATGAGCACGTTAATGTACCTTTTGGTATTTCTTTACACAAAAGCAATTAAAACGCTACATTTATTACAATAACTTTTCGGTATAAAAAGCGTATTTTTCCATCAAAAAAATATGTTTATAAAAATACACTTTTCATAATAAATTCTTTTTTATATTACGCAAACATTTTGTAAAGAATTTTTCAGTAATAAACGAAAACTTTGCAATACTGAAAGCTTACCTATTGCTCATGAAAAACAACGAGTATTCAGCAAAAAAGAAAATATTTTTGAGTCGTATGTGGAGAAGTTTTTCCATTGTCAACTGGTAGTAGCTTTTATAAGGATACAATGAAAATTAATTTCTCTATCACGATCTTATATGCAAAGTAACGGAACAAAAAATAATGTTTACTAGCCGTATACATTTAAATGTGAATTCCGTTGACGTGAGTCAAGATGTGCAAAATGTCTAGTGTTCATACTGAACACACTGTTAACACTACCACTATACCAACACTCACAATTCACTATCTGACGCTCGTTTCGATAACCTAGTTATCGTCTTCAGAGACTGAAGGTATACTAAAACCTGTTAACTTGATTTACTTGTTTTATACTAGATTTTCTTACCAATAAACCTTCTCCCGCGAAAAATAATTCCTTAACTTCTAAACTATAGAGTTGATCAGGAAAAGGCTACGTATTGTTTCCATTTTATCCAACATAAGATGGTCAGTCTCCTTTTCTTGGTACATCGTTTAATAAACTTTCCGCTTAACATCGAGGGATACAATGAGGAAAAGACGATGTAGCTGTACTAGGTTACAGAAATCTCCAAGTGAAACCACGTTTTACCAAAATCAAAATGGAAAATAATACAAATTCGATCTGGTACTTTTCAATCCTGTTTATACAAAGGGATTGGAATTTTTAGCAGAGTGGATCTAAATTTAAATTTAATTTAAATAAATTAAATTAAATAAATAAAATACCAAATTATATACGAAATTGTGATTGTGACGGAAATTATATTGGGCAGACTAAGAGATCCGTTATTATCCGGTTTAAAGAGCACATAGCTCATTTAAAATATGCAAAATTGTTGAAAATGGTGTCCAATAATGAATTGTTGGATGCATTTGAAAGCATTGAAATTGCTAAATGTAAGAGTATAGCTTAGATGAGGACAAAGGGCCGATTTCTTACAGCCCACTCTATAGTTTAGTAATCAAGGAATAAATGTGAGTCATACAGAAGTTTTTCCGCTGGAATTCTTTTTCGCGAGAGAAGGAAAATTCAGTATAAGGCTGGTAAGTCAAGTTTAGTTTACCTTCAGTCTCCAAAGGCGATAGCTTGGTTATCGAAATCCTCGTCTGACAGTGTAATAGTGAGTGTTGTAGTGAAAACAGTGTGTTTAGTATGAATATCAGCAACGGTTCCAAATATTCCAACTTAATATTGTGGGTTCATGGGTTATATATTCATATCGTTGAAAATTAGAGTCAATGGCATATTCCGATTCCGTTACAAAATGAGGATACGAATCCAATTGAAGAAGTTTGGAATATAATTTGCAATATTTGGAAGACCTACTCCACCGCTCAATCAGCATAATCTGATTATTGTGGTTGAAAATGATTGAAGCACTATTCTACCAGAACTAAGTTGTTAGATAATTATTCCAATGCGGAAAGTATAATTTAATGATTACCATCAAATTTTCTGAACTAAATTTCTTATCAATTTTCATTTCATTATAATAATCAAATATGCAAATAGAAAATATTGTAATAGAGTGTCAAAGTTTAGAAAATGAATTGAAAAATTTTGTTGTATTCCAATTTAGAAAATATGGAGTCCAAGAGTTTTGCCACTGTGTGGGAAAATTAATCAAATGGTCTTATAATTGAATTTCTGGGACTATATTTTCTGTTTCTGAATGTTCGAAATTTTTATAACAGGCTGGATTATTGATGAAGATAATTCTGAGATCCAACATCAGGATCGTTGGTCTGTAAATGTGTCATGCAGGAATCTAGGCTGACAAATAATTGGGCCATTTTTTTGATGACACAGTTGATGGAGAAATATATTTAGACTTTTTAAGATATAGTTAACAGCGGTATTAGACAAGGAGACTCTCTTAGTCCCATGTTATTCCCCATAAATAACGGAAAAATTCATAAAAAGTTACGGCTAGTCGAAGGCTGCGGAATGAGTGACGAAGAAATCAAAATCCTGTGCTATGTGGCCATAATATGTGCCGAAAATGAAGATGATCTTTAAAGATAGATACCTTTGATCTTACACGAAAACATTAGACACAACAAAGTAGAAAATAATGAAACTAACTTATAAATCGAATGTTCAAAATAGCGAAGTATGAATCTCCAATTGGAACAAAGAGTCGAAGTGAAAACCTAAAGCCAGGATTAGGAAAAATATCGAACAAGAAACAGTCGATGAATCTTTTATTGAAGAAGAAGAATTGCTACTTCATTTAGAAGATCATCTAGATATTCATCGCGACACGTTCCTACAAAATGATGGTTGCCCAGAATTTTTCCAGATTAAACAACTAGAACAAAGAAAAATACCTTTATCTTGTAGGTTATAAATGTAGTATCTTAATATAAACTATTGCCGTTCTTGGTGAAGGACGATCTTTTAAGCGACAGTCAGAAGCCTCTACCGTCTAGCTAACTACGTCTGGCTTTTCGGATTTAGTCTTCTTACAGCAAGCACAAGAGGGTAAACTCTATTACACTCGAGTAGTTTGAGTGGAGTCTGCCTTGTGAAGATACCTGTGGATATTGATCTTTAACTTCTTCTATGCTCTAAGCTTTCCAAGTCTTTTGTCAACTTTGGATCTTCTAAAAGTCGAACTGCTCTCTTTTGAATGGAGTCGAGCTTCTTCAGGTTATGCTTGGAATCCGAGGCACAAATGTGCTAGTAATATTCTAAAAATGGACGAAAATGGGACTTGGTAAAGGACTAGAAGGTGTTGTGGGGTATATAGCCTCCACGTTTTTCTGAAGTTGCTTAATCAGCCACGTGACTATACCAAGACGTATTGCTTCTAACTTCAATATCCAACAAGCGAATTTACACTGATGGTGATATGTTATGTCCAAACAGGACCAAATAGTATCCTGGGTCTTCCACCTGATTCCAGAATGTTTTCAAGATCAGTATCGATGGTGGTGATCTATTGCGGCTTATATATTTAGGTATTAGCCGACTTTATTTTGTCGAGGCTGATTTGAACGACCAGTGTGCTATAGTCGGCGAAGCTATAGATCGGGTTTATAAGAGCTAGAATATGAGGTCTCTTCGACTGCAGATGCTAGTGTACAGCACTTATATTCGTATTAAGACCTCGTATATTGAAATATACCTCAAAATTTGTTGGATAGATCTTTTAGACCAGCTTCCACCCGGAGATTCGAACGGAAGGCTAGTTTAGCTCCGGTATATTCTGGTCTAGAAAGTGCCATCATGCTATATTCGTTTTCCCACCCAGTAAGCCGGAAGCATTGGAACAGTAACGAAATTTGGAACCCTTAGGACCAATTCACGTCGCCTAGATCTAGCAGAGCGATGCGAGTGGGTTACATCAACCACTCAATAACAACAGTTTATCTAAATTCTGTTTAATTTACCAGAAATATTTAGGAACATTCTAGTACCTCCAAAACTATCAATTCTACCTTCCAATTTGAACTTATGTGCCGTAATTTGCTTTCTCAGTCAAATAAACATTCTCGAACTCTGTATTTTGACATCTTGAACAAAAAAAATCAACTTATATAATCCAATAAATCATTTTTACAGGTTTTTATATCAATTAGTATATTACTGATTACTCCGGCATAATAGAAAGCTCAAATAAATCGTATTTCTTTAAATATTCGTATTTTTTAGATATTTGATTCTTCGAGATTAGGTCCCTATTATAAAGATGAATTAGCTGGCCTATTTCGCTGGGTTCTTCGACTTAATGACAATTTTGACAGTAATTATAAAATTGGACGTGCAAGGAATGGGATATTATTTTCTCAATTTGGCCCGATAAGTAGAGAGTCAAACTTGACACGCAATGATTCTTTGTTATTATTCAGAAAATTACGATTGATTTTAATCATTATAAACGATGTTCACCTGCCGAACAACATGCAAAGAAAAGTATTTTCAAATTCTGGTTGGTGTTGAACTCCTTTCCGTGAATGAGGCATCAATCAATACGATTTTCTCACAATATAATAACTTAGATTTCCTACAACTCTTCTTCAATTATAGTCCGGGAGATTGAAATGTATTTTGGTTAAGTGGTTAACAACATTTTATTTACGAATAACTACCAAAACTTATCATACCTTCACAAATATTACTGATATAAAACAACCATAATGTATCATTGTACAAAATTTTTGGATAAAAAAGGCATTTTTAAATTCAACAATACGTTTATACACTATTTTTATAAAATATCAAAAGTGGATACTGCTTTTGATTTGTTCACGACTGTTGTTTGTTTTTATTTTAATATGTAGTCGTTTATAGATCATCAAGGGTGTCACCTTTAGGGACAGAATAAGGAGCGATGACATAAGAGAAGAATTGGGCGTACAGGATGTGGTGAGATGGATCAGTGGCAGAAAACAGATGAGCAAAGTGAGCTAAAACTCAGAGACTGAACACACGCAGACCTGTAGGCAGACCACCAAAGAGGTTGTATGAGAGCTGGAGTTCAGCTTCTCAGGAAGATCTAGGAAGAGGGCCAAACGAACAGGATTGAACAGGACCTGGTCCTATTGAAAGAGGAGGAAGAAGAAGAACAGGCAGATTGGCAGTTTACAACTTGGCTAACCAAGATGTTCTTTGTTATGTTTAGGAGAAAACTCATAGAAAAAAAAAGGATCAGTTGAGATCTCTTCTTACATTCTTGCAGATCAAAATAATATTAAGAGGTTCTCATGATGTCTGACGCTTGGGGCCTTCAAATTTTCTCAACTCATCCTACTCTAAGTTAAAAGTGAAAACCAAATACTTTCTAGTGTATTCTGCAGAAGGTTGGACACGGATTATTCGTAAGACTTTCTTAATTTTAATGCGCGTGGGATAATTTTCATTGATTATCTTGGAAAAGGAAAAACTATCGACGGCGAGTAGAATGCGAACTTTTGAACGAAACAATCAAGCAAAAACGGTCGCATTTGGTTAAGAAGAAGCTGTTGATTAAACCTATCCTATTCGCCAGATTTATCTCCCTCGAATTTTTTTCTGTTCCCAGTATTGAAAATATGGTTCGGTGCTCAAAGACATCGGTGATATCGGCAGTTGATGGCTATTTTAAGGATCTGAACGATTCTTATTATAAAAAGGGAATCGAACTAACTAAACATTGCTGGGAAAACTGTTTGGAGCTAAAAGGAGATTATGCTGTGGGGCCAGGTAATTCTGTTACCATCCTCGTATATTGTAACAAGGTAAAGTATTTGTTAGTGGTTCAAATTTACTCAACAGTACAAAATTTAAACTGTTAACTAGTTATTACAACTCAGAAATGACAATTCTGTGGATTAGGACTATTCACCTCTAGAGCGACGATATTAGGGGGTAGAAAGTTTTATATTAGAGGAAATAACTTAAACATAAATCACAGTGGAAAGTCTTATACTGCATAATGGAGACTACCACCTGATATTAAAGTGGTTTTAGTTGCATAATGTGATATTTAAATGTTAATAGATCTAAGAAAACTAGATTATATATAATGTTGGAAATACCAATATAATATCGAATTAAAATTACTGGGTAAGCGTGAAAATTTCGAATAATTCTTATTAATACAGAGACGTCTCCATTCCATTGGCTGCTAAAGGTTAGAAAATTGAAGAAAGTAATGGTTCAAACTCAACTAAATTGCAGAAAACTAAAATATCTATAGTATTTGGTAGATCACACTTCAATATTTGATAAACAGGTAAACAACTCCTCGTACGTAGTTGGATGGTCCAAGAAAACCCTTC
This sequence comes from Diorhabda sublineata, assembly GCF_026230105.1. NCBI lineage: Eukaryota > Metazoa > Arthropoda > Insecta > Coleoptera > Chrysomelidae > Diorhabda > Diorhabda sublineata. The sequence goes on from NC_079476.1 coordinate 3,151,871, forward strand.
AACAAACTTCAATAACCATTTAATCAAATTTAAAAATAATTATTTGTCTCCGTAAAATAAAAATATTGTTATAGCTATAGGTTAATTTTATTATTTATTATATTCTCTCCGCGTATTTTCTCGATATTTGTTGGAATTGTAGATTGTGATTAAAATAAATTTTCAACCAATCTGAACTTGAGTGACCTTTAATTTTTGCAATAAAATCTTGTATAATAAATTATTCATGATTTAAAAATCTCCTCCTGGGTAAATAGCTCTCCAATTCATGATTATAATTTATTAGTTTTCAGTCAGCTCCACAGTAACGTAATAAGCTGAAGAGATTTATGATTTTTTTTTTTAAATTAATAGATAAAATAACGGTTGATAACTTTGAGTTTTTGATAATAAAAGTATGTGCATTTCACACTAATTTTAATTAAAATGCAATTTCCAAAGAAATAAATACAATTTTCCCTGTCTATTTCCTTTATTATAAAAATGGTTTATTGTAGAATGTCTCTCAAAAGCAGTTGGACATAGTTGTTAGACATTGATGCATAATTTTTATTTTTATTATAATTTTTGTCAATTTCGAGACAGTTTTGTTGATAGTGCGTTTAGTTTTTGTCCTAATTTTATTTTGTTGTTTGCTTTTGTATTTTCCTCTTCAGCCACAATAATTGGCTTGGAAAATTGGAAAAAAGTATTTATTTTCGACGAAGATAAATATAACTCAATTTTATAAGAATCTTCTTCTTCATCATCGTATGTTAGTCCTGTGTTTGCATCAATGGTTGCCCAGCTGCAGCTGGGATGATGAATACCAGCTTTCATATCATCTTTACGTGGTCGTTCTGGTGGTCGGGATGTATTCGGTTTCTTTTCCTTTGAAATCTTTGCCAACCAGTCATCTGACATTCTGTCCTCGTCGTCTCTCCATTCCCTTCGCCGATTTCTTGCCCATCTCACTACATCCTGGATGTTCTCTGCTCTGATCTCTATCGAGTATGTCATTACTGGTCTTATACATGTCTTATATATTCTGAATTTGCTCCTGGTAGTCATATATTAATTCCACCAAATTACATCTCTCATTTACCCTGATATTAATGACACCTTTGTTGTTTGAGCTTTCACTTTCTTTACTTGTTATGATCGCTACTAGATATTTCTTCTCGGTTCTCTGGACACTGTGAAAGATTTGGTTTTCTTCAAGGATATTTGCATGTTGAAAGCTTTCGCTATTTGTTCAAGCCTATACAGTAGCCAGGATTTTCGTCTTCTCAAATAATCGCTGCGTTATCAACATAACATACTATTTTTATTTCTTTGTTTCCTATCCGGTATCCTTTTGCAGCTTTCTTTATCTCGTTTATAATGTCATCCATTTCACAAGAATAATGGTGTTTATTTCAAGAAAATTCAGCATTCAGAGAAGAATTTCCTGACAAGTTCAGGGATGACGTCAGAAAATTTGGAAAGGGAAATACGGAAGTTCTATCTTTTAATTTGGACCTACAAGCAGTTCTTACAACACCGAAAGATCCAGCAGGTCAAATTTTTTATTTGAGAAAATGAGCAAACTACAATTTGTCAGTTTACGACTTGGTCAACTAAGATGTTCTTTGTTATGTTTGGGAGGAAACTCGAGGAAAAAAAATTCTCGCAGATCAAAATAATATTAAGAGGTCCTCATGATATCTGACGCTTGGGGCCTTCAATTTCTCTCAACTCATCCTACTCACAAAATCAAATTTTTTGAAACTGGTCACAAAGAAGCTGAGTGCGACTCAATACATTCAAAAATAGGAGTGGAAACCAAATACTTTTTAGTGTATTCTGCAGAAGGTTGGACACAGATTATTCGTAGTGCAAATCTGACATCCATACGAGGACTTTTCTTATTTTAATGCGCGTGGGATAATTAACTGTATTGAAAAAAGAAAAACTATCAACGGCGTGTAGAATGCGAACTTTTGAACGAAATAATCAAGCAAAAACGGCCGCATTATGGCCAAAATTAATGGATTAAAGTTATCCTATTCGCCAGATTTAGCTCCCTCGGATTTTTTCTCCAGGAATGGAGAGGTGATATCGAGAGTTAATGGCTATTTTGATAAGCTTGACGATTCTTATTATAAAAAGGGAATCGAACTAATTGGATACTAGATACTGTAAAAGATTTGGTTTTTTTCGGGGATATTTGCATGTTAAAAGCTTTCGCGATTTATTTAAGCCTATATAGTAGCTAGGATCTTCGTCTTTTCAGATGATCACTGCATCATCAGCATAATATACGGTTTCTATTTCTTTTTTTCCTATCCGGTATCCTCTTCCAGCTTGCTTGAAATAATGGTGTTTATTTCAAGTCGATAGGATTAGAATTAACAAACTTACAGAGTTTAGAAGTTTTGTTATATTTTGTACCGTCTGAGATCAGCTCAGATAGATTGAGGCACAAGCAAGAAGATTTTACGTGTATGGAATTCAATTTAGTAAATGCCTGATAACTAGCAAAATATGTCAACCAACTTACATAGAAAATGTTTTTTTATGAAAGTTTTTATAAAGAAAAGAATATGGCCTGCATTTTGACGATTTCTTCATGAAAATCAGACATATGTTATTGTTTAATTAAAAAAAAAACTCTAGGGGTCAAATTTGTTCTATGTTAACAATAATTCTAAAAATTATTAGTTCTGAAAGGTAGTGTCCGTTTGAACCTTAACAATATTTAGGTTAGATCTTGTATGACAATGAAAAAGAAAGCAAAAAAATCAAATCACAAGTAACACTTTGAATCACTACATTAGTGTTATTATAGTACGTCAAACAACCCAGTATCGTAAGTTTTAAGTTTTTAATATACTATTTAAAAATTGAAAATACCTACTTAGCTCGAAGTGATCTCCATCTTTATAATCCGGGAGCCAACTGCATTTTCAACTAGTCATTCCAATCCACCCAATTCTGCTTGTCCTGACAGAACTCACGGGTGTAATAAACTCATTCCTGAATGGCTCAAACTGAATAATATGATAGATTTGTATATTTAACAAAAAAAAAACCTTCAGCTGCATGTAGGATGATGGAAAGTCCTTCAGCGGATACGCTGAAGGTCCCCATGTATCCGATAATTTATAGAGTGATTCACGGGTAGAAATTATTTCAGTTATGCGATCAACGCTACTCATGGGGACCTTCAGCGTATCAGCTGAAAGACTTTCCGTCATTCTACATGCAGCTGAAGGTTTTTTTTTGTTAAATATATAAATCAATCATATTATTCAGTTTGAGTCATTCAGCAATGAGTTGAATTTACGGAATTTATTAAACCTGGATCAAATGGACCCGGGGCTACCTTGTCAGCTGAAGGTCATTACGTTCACTCCTGTGGTGAGCTCTGTCAGGACAAGTAGAATTGGGTGACTAGTTGAAAATGCAGCTGGCTCCCGGATTATTAGGATTAATTTCACTTTAAAAAATTCAATTCCTTCAGTTGGATATTTAAAGAAAAGATTTTTATTTGGTGTTACTATCGTATTATATGAAACAATGTTAAGAGTGTAATTTGGAATAAATTATTAAGGTTGTTTTTTTTAATCAATGGATTAGTATTATCTATTACAATTTTCTACATAACTACATACAACAATAATGGCATCACTGTCCTTTTTATCATTATCTTCACATAGTATATAAAAATGTACAAAATTATAGAAAACGACTAAAAATTTATCAACACTCACTTTGTATTGGTGCTTTTAGCTCTTGAGCATTTGCCGAGTTAATCTTGAAAATTTGGCTTTTCGAATACCCATTTATGAAAAAGTATAACGGATGGAGATCTGGGGATTTCGGTGGCTATAGAGTAGAGCTTCTTCAACCATCTTCCTGGGCATAAAGAATCGAAATACCCAAGAACAGATATGCGAATAGGGAGACTTACCATATTATTCAAACTAGATATATCTATTCGGGGCCAAAAGCACTAGCTAACGCAAACAAAGTAACTCTAATGTCACTATTTGGCCCCGAAGGTTAACTAGATAATGAGGAAGTAGACAACCTCACCAAAAAAGTGATAACGGCAAATTTTGGACCAGAGCCTCACAGCGGCTTGAATAAGTTTAGGAAACATATATATTTGAACCGGTTTTATGAGGCTGTACATATTTCGATGCGTGATTCCCAGATATCTCTATCATTCTTGTAATTTGTCCTTGATTTATGATTTATTTTGCTCAACAAGTTTCTTCTATATCTTTCTCTTCTTCTTCTTCTTCCTAATTTTCATTCGGTAACTTGCCAGTTATCTGCCTTTGAGATATCCCACTATTGTATGTTTTGCTACCATTATAATGTAACGTTTTTCGTATTTATTCACATTCTTTTTATTCGTGGGGTGAATTAATAAACACTGTCTTTTACATCCTTAATTTATTTACACACTATACTATACACTTAACTTCTAATAATTTACTCATAAATATCACTTAAATAATTCTTGCGATTACTTTTACTAATTCGTTATTTTCATTACCATTATTTATTTGAAACTATCCCTTAAGAATTGTCTAGATTTAGAGCAAAAAGAAACAAAGCAAATATTAAATTATTTGTTTTGTTTCTTTTTGCTCCTTTTTGGAAATTATTCAAAAGAAACAATGTAAATAAACCACTTGCTATTAAAAATTGTTTACACTCAAACATCAAACAAAAAGTTCAAAATTCCACAGTAGCTGGACAGGGCCGGCCCACGGAACCAATTCTCGAACTTGTTCGTAACAATATTTCTGATTTACTCCGTGCTAGATCCTCTCTTTGCGATCCGACCGAAATCAATTTCTGCAAGTCCAAATATCTTCCATGTTCCCTATTTGTAGCTACCACACTGTTTAATCATCCGTCGATTATTCATTATTTTGTTACTTACCAGATTACTCGCTAAGTGCCATTTTTTATATTTTTATTAGAGTCTTCCTTTGACCCAAACGACATCTTTTTTGTGACATAGCCATGATAATCTGGAAAGCTTAGGAGCCAAATCATTTGCGGCTCTGACTAATTTCGTATTAATTTGAGATATTATGTCTCCTTCTAGAATCTAGAATGAGTCTAGTAGATCTTTATTTTAACACCAGAATCTTTGTAGATTGTAAATCACAACAAAACATCCCCTGTTTGATATTTATACTCTCGGTTTATCAAAAAAAGAATAATGTCTTAGTGTACATAATACAGAGAACTGGAAAGCAAAATGCCGGAACCGAAAAGAATGGAAACTAATAACAAAAGCAGCCAAGAGAAACGATAAACTATAAAGAAAACTAAAATAGAAAACAAGGACTAATTCAATTTCAAAAAAGGATTTTTAAGCGCTAAAAGCCATAGCCATAATCCAAAGGATTGATAGACTTGATGATGATGTTGATGATAAAGACACAAAATCTTTCAGTTTCAGCTTAGTCATAACTCCTTATGAATAATTATCAAAAGTAATATTTCTATTGTTTCTTAATCGAATAAGTAGTAAAACCGATTTGTTTTTATGATCTACTTTACCTTGAGATAATCATATTATGCAAAAAGAAAAACCCGTCATAAAAATTGGAAAATGTGGTTAGATAAGTAGAAATATTTACAGTATCAAGGAAATGTGGCGCATACGATTCTAATATTATTTCAAAGCGCAATAAAAAATCCACCGAGATTACGAGGGATTTTGTTAAATTCTCTATTTGAGTATTTATATATTATACAACTTTAATAAAGTGTCATGTTTTGTTACTTTTGATGATCTACACTTAGGACAGATTTCTTAAACGAATTTTTAATCAATCTTATCATAGTTCATGATAAAACTATGATAAAATGAATGCACCATATCTTGACGACGAGAATACCTGAAATATTTGGAGACAAATTCGCGAGCACATTGAGTGAACATTATTGCTGAATGGTAGTTGTCAGTATGGTTGAGCATCTACTCAAATAATACTGATGTTATTACCTTTACTTCTAGAGGTAAATTCCTGCCTTTAATTAGAGATTCTGTGGTGGACCAAGGTACTTGAGGTTATCAAAGATCTTCCTACTCATCTGGTGATAGATGAATCAGTCCATCAGTCCTAACCATCGAAAAGAACTTTACCATTTACCACCCAAATATTTAAAATGAATAAATTGATTCTGACAGTGAAATTGCTATCCAAGCACCAAGCTACCACGCTGACTTTAGAAACTGAAAAGGTCAAAATAATGAAGTTTATATAGTGCGAGTATCTATTAATTCCAAAGAAAATGAATGGACAGATACATTCACAAAGAAAATGCTTCTATCAGGACAAGTTTTGGAAGAAAGAGATAATCTTTCTTGAGATACTGCAAACAGAAATGCTTATTAATAGATCTTGCACAACTCCTGATATATCTTATAGTCGTTAGGTATGTAGATGTTGAATTTATGAATTAAAAAGTTTCCAAAGAAAAATCTTTTTTGGCTTTTATTGAAATACATGCTAAAGATGCACTATGTAGTATAATTAACAAATTAGTAAAGTTAAGTTACTTTGTCTTAGAGGTCTAGATAAAAATATTCCACTGTGCCCACCATGAATAGTGTTTGTGAAAAAAAATCATATATTTGAATATTTCGACTACATAGTTCTTAGTCACTAGAACCACCATCATCTAAACAATAATTTTGACTTATCCGCCAAAGCTACAGTTCAACAAAACCATCCAAATCGTTACTTCTATGTTCCAAATTTCATATAAAAAAAATTTATCTAATTGATAATGGCAGTACTAGGCTTCTTATTTTAAAATGACAATCTTGTATTTTTCAGTTTTACAAAGTCCTTGCTTTTTTTACAATTTTTAAAATAATATTGTCATGGTAGTAATTTCCAAATAACAGAAAAAAAATCCCATCACAGTGTGAATTATGTGATTATTTCAAAACTTGAGAAAAAACTAGAAAAAATATGGTTTAACTTCCGAAAAACGCTAATGAAATTTTTCAGGTGACGTCGATATTTTTGAAATTCAAGCTTAAAACATTTTTTATTTATATGCTCTCATATTATTCAAAAATAACATTATCCCAGACACATACCCTCCCAAAAAGATGGAACCTTTTCAAAATAGCAACAATTATGCCAACAGAAGCTCAAGCAAAAATTTGGGCCGTTAAAAATAATCTTTTGTGAGTCAATAGATGGTGCAGCAAGCACACCCAGTTAGCTAAATGGTATGATGATGGTACCGTTTTTGGCCACTTCAGATGTTTCGGAAAAATCAAGGGCAGATCGTTCGACCATAAAGGTTCAACGGCAGAAGACACATGGATTTTAATTTTCATTTGAACAGATAATAAAGAGGCCTCAAACTTGGAAACAACAGTTTCGTCAGAATCAGTGAGCGACGTCTTCAACTGTGCCCTTGAAGTTTGTATGGCCAGTTTAGACCGAGCATATGAAAATGAGAGCCAAATTGATTGGGATGGTTGCGTCGTTGAAATAGACGAATGTAAAATCGGACGAAGAAAATACAATAAAGGGCGCATGGTCGAGGGTCATTGGATATTAGGAACGATCGAGCGTGGCGGCGACGGCTACCTATTGGAAATATGTCCTGATACCTCTAGAAGTGCCGAAACATTGCTGGAGCTGATAAAGAAGCATGTCCAAGTCGGGACTATCATTCATACTGAGTGCTGGAAAGGATATTTGGCGCTAGAAAGTGAAAGCTACCAGCACTTTACAGTCAACCATCAAGAACACTTTGTTGACCTTGAAACAGGGGCCAACATCCAAAATATTGAAACCAGCCGTAAGCACTTGAGAAGAAGAATATCGAGGGGGGAATCAGAGGTAATTTGGACCTGCATCTTTGTGAATTTCTCTAGAGACGGCGAGTCCAGCGAAAAAATGTGGATCCACTCGATGCAATCATTGTAGATATAAATTTTTTGTATCCTGGAAAGAATGATCGACCTCCAATGGAAAGGGATGAGGGAAGTGACTGAATTTTTGTGGAATATAATTGATTTTCATTTATTTCTATTGCTTTTATTGCTCTTTCGGAATCGGGATGATATCGATTCGGTCAGGTTAGGTTAGGTTAGGTTAGATTAGACCCGCTGCGTCTACTATGGTATTTCTATTTTTTTTTTCCTTTTCCGTGTCACGAATAGTCCTTTTTGACCGAATTTGTAATTCACGTTTGTGTCGTTATTCGATTGTGACCATTCCTTATCATTTTTACCTTCGAACTCCTCTCGGCGTTTTCCGGAAGTTTATCCAAAAATATAATTAAAGTCTTGGGAGTACAATTAGAGTTAACTTATTTAAAATCTCCCTTGTACACTATATTAAAAATATTATTACTAATTCGGTAATTCACAATAGTCATAATGGGTAGTTAAAACACCTAATAAGTATTCAACGTCGTACCGTAATGTAATTTCTCGGAATTAACTACAAATAAATAATGGAATTATTATTATTGAATTCTATGCAGGATTACAATGTATATAAGCAGTACCTCGAGTTAGTATTGGCATATTCTTCTTTTTTACCTGGCGATAAATACATTCTACAAATATGAAAACTTTGGTTATTGTTGCTGCAGTTCTTCTTTGTGTTGCTTTAGTTTCAGCAACCGATGATAAAACTACAACAGCTGATGTAAAAATTCTGAGTAAGTGTTTTTTATTCATTAAAGAGATTTTGAAATAAATTTTCATTGGATAGATGTTACTCATTTATTATATATTAACAAAAAACTTCGAAATCGATGCGTATAATTTGAATATTCTTTATTTCAAAACGCCTTACTTGAACTGATAAAATTTTAAAGTTAATTTTTTACGTAGAAAATTTCATTTTTGATAAATTATTTATCTGCTTCGAGATTTCTCTGTACAGCAAATTATTTTATATTTTTGAACATTGGTAACAAGAAAATTTTCATATGTTTATTCGTACAATAATTGATGTTGACATAACACGGATTAATTATTATTGAACTCATCATTGGTGTAAGAAAGGTTCATTTTAGAACATGAAGTGTCATGAAAATGTCTGATTTTACTTTATTTGTCAAAGAAATAACCTAAAGCCAAGATTCTTGAAGTCCTATATTGCTAAATTTATGATTCGAGACCCTTTTAAACGCCATATCACACGTTCCCCCTCACACGCTCCCCCTTTTTTCATTCTAATGTATAATTTCACAAACAAAACATTTACTTACCCGTTACAGGATATTTTATGAATTCGTTAGTTTTTTATAAGAGGATGGTCCCAGAAATACCTGGCCCAACAAAGAATTTTAGAAAAAAATTTATTTAGTTCTCATCATGAACACTTTTCCCAGCGGTGTTCAATTCACTTTTTATAATAAGAATCGTCAAGTTGCTCAAAATTGTCAATAACAGTCAACATCACCTTTCCTTGTTGGAAAATCTTTGGCCACCAAGACATTTTTACAAGTTTGCGAATAGAAATAATCCGAGAGGACTAGATCTGGCGAATAGGATGCATGAGGTAGCAATTCCTTAATTTTGGTCATTGAAATAACGGATGTGTGAGCTGGTGTATTGTTTTTATGATACAACACTTTCTTGTTAACCGTATGCGCCCGGTGTTTGCTAGATTTCTTCGTTCCAACGTTGCAATAAATTCGCATAATGATCGTCGTTGATAGTTTTTTTGTTTTCATTATAGTCGATGAAAATTATCCCACGCGCATTCCAAAAAAATAGTCGCAATGAACTTGCTTGCAGATAGAACGGTCTTTGGTTTCTCTTGAACCGGTTCTCCCTTTTCAGTCCATTGCTTTGATTGTTCTTTTGTTTTGGGCTTGAAGTGATTGCCAAACACTCGATGACGCTGTTTTAGTTTTATTGGGAGCAAACGCGGCACTAACTTGTGCACAGCTTTCTCATGTCCAAATTTTCAGTTAATATGCAATGTATTGCATTTTTTAAATGCCTACTGTGTCAGTTAGCTCGCGCACTTTCAGTCGACGATCATTCAGTACCGCTTTGTTGATTTTATTCAACATTTCTGGAGTCATCACCTCATTTGGTGGACCATAGCGATGCCGGTCTTTGCAGGTCGTACGTTTAACTCTGCTATATAATATTATACTGTTGATAACGAAGGATAAGTCTCCCCCAGAGTAAAATCTCAGTTCTATATCGGTGGAAATTCACTAAAAACTACCACCATTTCTAAGTCAGGCCAGATACATTTGGGATTGTCCTCGTAGACCTCACTACCTACTAAACAGTTTCAATAATTCTATGACAATCTAAGCCTGATTTATGACATGATTTGAATATACTATCAACTAATGATTCTGAAGGTAGTCTACAGGAAAAAATCGAAAGGTTTAAGGTCCAATCCAGTCTTCAAAAGCAAGCAAATAAATAGTTTTACCAAAAAAATGCGGCACACTCACGTTAACTTATGTTTCGGGTATTGTCTTACTTTCACAGTTTGAAATCAAAATAGAAAGTTCTAGATTTGGATTAATTACTTTTTGATCTAGATCATCAACGCAAGATGTAATAGAAATCTGCATGACATGGAGCAAGATCAGATTGCTGCTAGTGTCTACAGAAAAATCTAGTTACTTTTGATTTAACAACCAATATAACATGTTTAATAAATTTGATGATTTATTGGAGCACTTTTATAAAACTAGTATAGTTAGTGGCAGGTATGAGGCAACGACGTATTGTTAAACAGCGTGCAAGATCCATCATATACAATATTTCATGTTATTGTCTTGCTCTATATCAAACGGTGTTAAATCTGTTTTATTTGTTGTTCAAATCACTTGTTTATCGATCCGTACAATGTTATTTATATTCGCAAACTGATTTTAATATTTCATCAATGTAATTACGGCTAAAAGACATTGGTAATCATCTTGTATTACTTTGAGGATACGGAAGACTCTATCTACGAAAGACTCATCACGAAAAACATATAAAAAGGTCTAAGAAGTAAAAAGCTAAGAAAAGAAATATTTTAGACAATAACTATTCTTTGAAATACAACTAACTCTCATTTTTGTTTCTTTTACAGATGAAGGTGATCCATGTAAAGATGAAAACGGGAAACCAATACCCCAGACTCAATGTGGACCAGGCTTAAGATGTTGTGGATATTTCAAGAAATGTGTTAAAAACGATGAAAAACATTAAATATATTTGACTATACTTTCTCATAAAACCATGCTTACTTTAAATATCATTGAAACCAAATAGTTTCTTTTAATTGTGTACTAAATAATAATTATAATAATAAAGAATCCAAAATCTCAAGTTTGTTTAAAGTATTATTCAATAACGTTCAAAATTTTTTATCAGAGAAAATCTTTTTAATTAGCTGACCAACAATAGTCCCGGCTTCAACATTTCCTTCTTATAACTTCGGAAGAAACTTTTCGAAGCTTACAGAAGCTTCTGGAGTTTCATCCAAGATTTTAACAAATTATTTCTTCAGCACTAACCGGTGGTGTTAACATTTTTCTCCATTTCAACAATCAGCACTCACTCAACGTTCTGTTCTTCGACTCAAAGTTCTGTTATATTCTATTCCATGAGCACAGATCCTCTTTTCATCAGTTTTGCAGTACTATTACAAATACCACCGTCTTGAAACCTATAATCAGTTGGAAATTCGCGCTACTCAACAGATTCAAGCAAGATTCTCAAGCAAATTCTATCACCTATTGAAGCTTTAGTTTTTAGTCGTTGAAATCTTCTAAAATGAGATGGCGTTTTGGTTGTTTTAAGATAACTTCTTTTAGAACTAAGACCTTCGGCTAAATTTCTGTAATAATGAAGATTTCAACATGTTTCCGCTCTAAGGTAATCAAAGGTAATCTAAGAAAACAGTTGATCTACGTCAAACTGGTGACCGTGAGGTAAATAATTGATTTTCTCGTATGTACTCGTTTATAGTACATAGCATTGTTGGCGGCCAAGGGGCTGTTGAGCACATAGGCCTTCAGATAGGCCCTAGTGCCCCACTTGTCGTTACCAAAGGTCGATGTCCTTCTAGGAGTCGATCAAGCGCTTTGGCTTGAACATTTTGATTTGAGAGCTTGTGTGATAGCTGGGTACTCACACATGACGTGGCCTGCAGTTTTTATGTACTCGTTTTAGCTTTTTTTTGTTTTGAGAATTGTAGTGTCTTCTTAAAGCAGTATCATACATTAATTTCAAGTCCACAAATTCCAGAAATCTGAATCGCTTAACGCTTCAACCGCTCCAACGTCCTTTCATTTAGTTTCCCAGCACAAGGACTCATGAACATAATGATAATCCTTCTTTGAATTAATGTAATTGAAATAACAATATTTTCATATATTTTATACCTCTCTTGTCACGCGCTGCTTTTATAACCAATCCAATTCTTTAATCTGATCTTCAAACACATTCTTCTAGATTAATCAATAAGTGCGTAACCATATATGCAAAGGAAAGTTGAAGCGAATAAAAGGATCATGTACGAGGTTATCCTCAAAACAAGTTCCGTTTGGTTTTATAAGAAAAAGTTAACAGATACAGAAAAAATATTTATGGGACAAAAATCTACAACTAATTTTCTACATAGCTTCCGACATTTTGCGCGGCACAAGTTTGAGGTTCTTTGAGTGTTGACTACCAAGGAAAGATCTTAGATTCGCTAGGAACGAGATGCAGGCTGTATGAAAGATCGTCCATCACATTCCATTCAAATGCATGTAGGAGTTTATACAATTTATAGTGTGGTATCGGGTGATATCGTAAAAAACAACACCATTTAATAGTAATCCTAGATTAGGTGATTCGATGGTTTTTTTAGAGTCGTCAAGAATTGCTTAGGCTTAACTTTGGTTGTGGACGAAGTGGCTTCCATTCCATTGATTGTCGTTTGGTTGCTGAGTGTCGTAAAATATTCAATTTCATCTAGCATGACTATCCAAAAAAGAAAATCACGTTATCATAAATGGTGAAGCGCTACCCCAAGAGTGGAAAACATCTTATATGACTACCGTATATAAAAAAGGGGACAGAGAAAATTGAGACAACTACCGGGGACTTGCAGTGCTGTGTACAATATCCAGAATTTATGAAAAAATCATAAAAAATAAAATCGAACAGGAATATTGCAACATGGAGGCAGAAGAACAGGCAGGCTTTAGAGCCGGGAGGTCGACTATTGATCATTTATTTACGATTTCGCAAATAATTGATAAGAAAACCGCCAAAAATCAAGAACTCCACCTTTTGTTTGTTGACCTTAAAAAAGCATATGACAGCGTAACGCAAACAAAACTATGGGATGCCTTGGAAAGAACAAATATAAATGCGGCCCTAATAAAAGCAGTACAAAAGCTTTATGAAAACAGTAAGTCACAAGTAAAAATAGGAAACAAGGTCTCAAAAGGATTCTCCATCAATAAGGGGTTAAAACAAGGATGCTGTCTGTCGCCCACACTCTTCAAGATATACCTGGAACACGCACTAGCACACTGGAAAAGGGCATTCCACTAATCGATTCCCCACTATATACCCTGTGTTTTGCAGATGACCAAATAATCTTGGCACAGGATTACGAAGACTTAGAATATATGACAAGAAAGCTAGTAGAGGAATACAGGAAATGGGGTCTAGAAGTAAATTTTAGTAAAACGGAATATACGTGTACTGGAGGAGAACATCAAAATTTAATACTTGAAGAAACACAACAAAAAATAAGTCATTGTACAAAATACAAATACCTAGGCATGAAATAACCAAGGAAGACAAGCAATAAGACAACTAAATATTGTATTGTGGGACAAACAAATATCCAAGTAAAACAAACATCGAATATACAATAGCATAATAAAAAGTATAACAACATATAGTAGCGAAGTCTGGCCTCTAAAAGAAAAAACAGTCAAAATGCTTGAAGCCACAGAAATGGATTATTGGAGACGCGCGGCAGGAATATCAAGACTGGAAAAAATAAGAAACGACAGAATCAGGGAGACCATGAAGGTGCAACACACGATTACGGAAGACATTAGGGTGAATCAGTTAAGATGGTACGGACATGTCCAAAGAATGCCTGAAGACCGCATACCCAAACAAATCTTAAATTGTGCACCAAAAGGAAGAAGAAAGAGAGGAAGACCAAGATTAAGTTGGAGAGAAAGTATCGAGAAGGATATTCGAGAGAGAGGATTGAAAGAAGATCTTTGGAAAGATCGAGAAAAATGGAAACTGGGAATCGGAAGAAAGACGGCGAAGAACGTTATCATCCTTTTTGTATTGTTCAGTATGAATTTTGGGTACCTAGACGTAAAGGTCTACCTTTAAAGGTATAAGCTTTTCAAACTTTCTGTCGTTTCTTTTTTAGATAGCTGTAATAGTAAATTTTGACATATTCATAGTCTAAGAACCAGTGACCACGCAAAATTTAGGAAATCTTAAAATTTCCTTAGTAAGTCTGTTATACCTACCGTCCAAGAAATGGATTATCACATTTGTCGTATCTTAGTGTAGCTCGAGCTAGCGAGAACGTGCTTAGCAGCTCCACATCTCATATAACAGAAATTTCATGCTTTTTTAAATTATGTGTGGTCTGCCGTTCACTGGTTCTTAGACTATAACGAAATGCGTCAATATCTCAATTTCTAGACACATTTTTGAGTACAATCTAGCGGTTATTTGTAGAAGTAAAAACTTCAATTTGATCGCGTAGTATTTCTGAATCAAAATTTATCAAAACATTCAAAAATGATAAAAAAACATAAAAAACAAACTTCATACTAAAAAAAACTATTTTCTTTTTGTTTTTGTGTATAGTTAACCGATAAATAAATTTTAGGATGAAGAGTGAAATTTTTTTTGGTGTTTTATCCACAAATTATATTTGTTTTTCTAAAATATAATATACGATAATAACTTTCTAAATTCCCTGGTATTGTTATTGATTCAGTTATTTCCAATACGATTAAGAGATATTTAAAAAAACCGTGATAAGCATTCATTGGCACTTGGGAAAGTTTTTCTTAAAATAATTAATTAAATAACAATAAATTCTGGAAATTCCCAGTATCATGTTTTATGCGGAATTTCAATATATATATGCGAGTATATATAGCTGGTAACCCCAGTAAGTATTGACTATATATATTGTCTTTCAAGGGTAAAGAACATTCAGCAAATATGAAAACTTTGTTTATTTTCGCTGCAGTTCTTTTTTGTGCTGCTGTAGTTTTGGCACAGAGCGATGACAATTGTCCACCAAATGATTGCCAAATTCTTCGTAAGTATATCGGTTTAGATTAGAGCTGGAAATTGTTCTATCTGAATAATTAAGTATTTGATTAATTTCTTTTGTTAAGGATACATTTTTGATTGAATTTACTGTATCATTTTGTTGCGAAGAAATGTCACTTATGTATAATATGAAATGTTTTGAGAAAACTTTTTATTTGAATATTGGAATATGGTAAGTTTTCTATCATCATTTGGATACAAATCTATTTTGTCTTGCTCTATTATAAAATATATTAGTTCACTATAATGCAATTGTTACATATTTCTATACTTTAACCGGAAACAAATTGAATTAGCCACCAAAGAAGCAAGAAATTCATAATATACTACCATGAAATATTTCGACAGTTTATTGATAAGACAAATTGAAAACGTTTATCATCATTTTCTGAGAGTATTTAGAAAAAAAACCTGAAATTATTACCCATGTGGATACAGAATTCAATTCAAGTTTCAACAGTTGACATATCGAGACAATCTAGTCGTTCTAATCAGTAAAACGTGAAGAATTATTGGTAGAAAATGAAATATCTTTTTACCAGATCGATTTTGAAGATTGCTAGATGAAATACGATTCAATTGAACATAGGAATTATCATAGTTTCCAGTCCGACAGCCATCCGAACCCAATCAGCTCAAAAAAAAGTTTACACTTCTTACAATTAAATGAAGTATACATACATGAGGAAAAATTAAATATTAATTTATTTATACATATTTATTTTGTTGAGGTTCCCTTCATCGTTCTTTTTATGATAATCTTATATATTAAAAAAATTGATGATTTCCATTCCGAGTCCGTTCAGGCGTTCTACCCAACCGATTTGCTTAATTTTTTTTTCAATGAAAGGTATTGATGCACAGATCAGCCATCAACCATCGGATTTCATCTAATTTTCACCATTCTCAAGTTATACTCAAATGCGATTTCCCCCTGTACATTACTTATGGGAGTTTTTCACATACACACGTTCTATCCTCAATATCTCAGGTTCTATTCAAGATAGAGACTTCGTTTTGGTTTAAAAACACTCGCTGAAACACCTTCTTTCTTTTGAGTTTTTGAACACTTGAATCGGTTGAGTTGGAGAGTAGCTAGGCGCGGACATTCAATGTGGAGTTATGGATTTTTGTAGGTTTTTGGCAATTTTTCTACATTCAAAGATCTATATCTTAGGTTGTAATAAAGCTGCAAAGTTCGTTTTGGTTTAAGAACACTCGCTGAAACACTTTCTTTCTTTTGAGTTTTTGAACACTTGAATCGGTTAAGTTGGAGAGTAGCTAGACGCGGACATTCACTGTGGAGTTATGGATTTTTGTAGGTTTTTGGCAATTTTTCTACATTCAAAGATCTATATCTCAGGTTCTAATAAAGCTACAAAGTTCGTTCTTTTCTATTATAATGATTTTTGATACTTATTTAATGGATTCTATGCGAGCGAAACCGCGGGTACAAGCTAGTTAATTATTAATTAGATAATCGATCTTCACCCACGAATTTTTTCAAATAAATTCCAATTCTAATAAGCAGAATTTAAATTGGTAGTCTACAAATTTCCTTGAGCAGCTATTTTTAATGCTTAATTTTATTCCATAAAAGTATTTAAAAAACCTTTCTCTAGTATACACAGGGGTTTCATTAGTGAAAAAAGTGCACATGTTTTAAGATTTTGTCTAAACTACTGGCAACATTGTAATAAAATTTCATATGAATATGTTCTGGAAGCCGAAACATCGCACGAGTTTGTTTTTATATCTGACTGTCATAGAGGGCGCTACTTACACAGTATGAACCAATTTTTACAAGCTGGTGAAATTTCAAATCAGTTGTACACCAAAAGGTACTCTTGGTAAACCCTATACTGATTCCGAAATATTATTAGTAATTAGTGTGTATTATGTGTATAAACCTCGTGGATAAAACTGATGAAAGTTAAAACATTGAGATTGATGTCTTTCCCTACTTTTGACGTTTCACAGAAATTTTTTTGTCGTTTCCACAAATTATAATCGTTTCTAAAATATAATATATAATAAAACTCTCTAACTTCCCTGGTATTGTTATTGATTCAGTTATTTCCAATACGAGTGACAGATATTTATCTGTAGAAACTTCATGGATAAAACTGATAAAAAATAAAAAAATCGGAAAATCAATTAATTGGGGAAAATTTACCTTAAATCTCTGAAGAGGGGTATGGAAAGGCGCGTCAAACAGTTTAATAGTGTTTTATTTTGGTGGTAATATAAACACTATGTTCCGTACGATATATGAAGAAAAAAATGGAACAACGGCTTTCGTTTCATCCAGACAACTCACTATATTACAAGTTGATTTGAATTCGGGGATTTTTGTCCGTCAAAAGTATTCCTATGTGCCATGCCCATAACCATCTTTCTCGCCAGATTTAGTACCATGTATTTTCCCAATAAGTTGATAAATATAGTCAAACTTGTATTCAAAACATTTAACGCCCCAATGACATCTCGACTGTTTGCTAAGGTTTATTTTCTCACTCTGTATAATTAATACTAATTACTTTTAGTAAAATGTGCCCTTTAGAAAAATATCTTTCAATCTTATAGTATATGAAATTAATAATTATCATGTTATCAAAATGAACATTTTTCACTTTCATATGACTATTCATAAAATCTTATTTTTTCGAAAATATCGCAGATCGCTGTGCTAATTTTTTTTTAATTTATAGCTCTTGATGCTCCTTGCAAAGATGAAAATGGGAAACTTATCCCACATACTAAATGTGAACCAGGACTAAGATGTTGTGGATATTTAAAAAAATGTGTTAAGGATGAACATAAGCATTGATCACTATCCCAATTCAACGGTTTGGTTGTTTTCGATAATTAGTAATAAAATACTGAAAACATATAACATTCTTTTCTTATCAACCTATAGAAAATTTTTCTACATACGGTATACATTGGTTCTGAGACAAATGTACAAAGTTATATCAATATTTTATGATAATACCGAGATCAACGACAAAAAGATTGTGATTAAACTTGACCTCTACAAAACATAAATTGAGTATTTATGTTGATTTCGTTTTTAATCTTACACTAGTGATAATTTTTATATTGCAAATTGTTTAATGTTATTCGAGCTCTTAGTGTTTGAAAAATATCTTCAAAAGCTAAATAGAACTTTTTTTTATATTTTTATATAAAGTACGATAGTCAGTACGATACAGAACCCGGTGTCGTACTGAGACCCAGTACGATACGCAAAATTTGAAATTTTACTGTTTGCAATGATAACTTGTCACTGTCAAGTGTCAAAAAAACGTCTTTTTCATAAAACTGACGTTAAAAGTGACATTTGTTAATTTATAAAACATTAATAACAAAATTTTGACATGTATTGTTGCTTCTTGAAGATGGTACTAGTTCAGAGCGCTGTTTATCGCTGTTTAAAGAGATTGCAGCTGATGATTCAACAGGACACTCATCACACAGATTGTAAACGGAAAGAATGCTGCCAGTAACTTTACTCTTATTACCTCAGCATTCATTGAGGATTTCCATCCCACGTTGATCATCTTTAGAGCCAGCTCCTTAATTAGTAAGTGAAGATGCTGTCGATCTTCGAAAGCAATGACCAATACAGAGCTTCGAATCAGATCATCATCATGAAATAAGCTTCATTTAAAAATTTATCGATTTGTTAGGTTAGATTAGGTTTGGAAGGAATTTGTGCTATTTGCTTTTTTCTTTCTCAATCATCTAATTGGCTTTTAGCATGGAATGATTGGACCACATTGTTGAAGATTTCTACAGCCAAAAATACAGTTTCACCAAACTTTCTTTCAATTTAAAACCATTGCTCTGTTCACTGCCTGTTCGATGTCCAACGGTTCTGAAAGAGTATAAATCCTATGTATACATGGATATTGGGGTATTATGTACACTAAGACCCAAAGGATCTATTGTGTCCCTTTTTTTCACTCCTTTCACGTGGGATGGCTACCAGAGATCTTCTACTATGGTAGCTACCAAAGATCTTTTATTTCATACGCTCCCAGATGTAGTCCTTCGTAGTGTTTCTCACTTCGAGAGAATGTGGATGAAGGTTTCGTCCTTTGTACAACATCTTTAGATATTCGGATGTTTGTTGAGGCAACAGTGCCTCGCTAGGATTCCTGTTAGAATTCGTAGATTATTCTTACTTGTTGTTGATACATTCAACAGGTTCTCTAGTTGTGGTATTGCAATTGTATGTTGATAATGATGATGATGATGATGAAGGACACAAAATGAACTACCATGAAACGAAATTCATGGTAATATCGAAAACTAGTATTAATAATGTGTCGCTGTCAAATAATAACCAACCCGTAGAGGGAGTACACCGTTTTAAGTATTTGGGAAGCTGGCTGAATGACGAGTGGGACCCAGATGAATAGAGATAGCCAGGATCACGTTTTTTAAATTAAAATCGCTTCTCACAACTAATGTTGCTCTTAAAATACCATGAACGGATCGGGTGACCAACGACGAGATGCTAAGACGAATAAACAGAGAATTAGAACTAACTAGCCACATTTTTAGAAATAAAAAATATGCCTTGTTACAGCTGATCATGGAAGGAAAGATAGAAGGCAGGCCTCGGTAGAAAAAGATTTTCATGGTTGAAAAACCTTCGAGATTGGTTCCACATACGTGATGTCGTAAATCTAAAACGCATGACTGAAGATCGTGAGGAATTCCAAAGGATGATTGCCAACCTTCATTAGAATGAAGCAGGCACTGGAATAAGAAGAAGAAGAAGATGATGATGATAAAGAATAAGTAGTAATTAGAATAAGCAGCTTTCAATAGAAAATCTGAGATTACTACTTACAAACAATATTCCAGGTAATCATTTATATTTTCTTGGTGATTCGGACACTATGTATGATAAGATTATTCTTCATCATTCTCTACCAATTTTATATACTCGTAATATTTTTCAAATATTTGGCTGTTGGCATATAAACCTTATAATTATCATTCTGTAAATACGGCTATTTTGACAAGATGTGTTCACAAATGTCTTTTTTATTACACTACCGTTTTCAAGTAACATTACCAGCAGAAATAATTTTTTTACTTCAATTTTGGACACAGCTGTATGTACGAATATACATAAACTCAATATTAAGCTGATATTAATTGGAGGTGACAACAAAAAACTTTTAAAAAAACTTGCCAATTTTATTATAATGATAATTGAGGAGCAAT
The DNA here is from genome assembly GCF_026230105.1 of Diorhabda sublineata. NCBI lineage: Eukaryota > Metazoa > Arthropoda > Insecta > Coleoptera > Chrysomelidae > Diorhabda > Diorhabda sublineata. Next base: position 3,172,440 of record NC_079476.1, read on the forward strand.
ATTCCGAGCGAGAACATACTAATGCAATATATATTTAATTATATTCGTGCGTGGCCAGAGTGAGAATTAGTTTTTCAAGGTTAGGTACGTTCTGTTAACTTAAAATCGACTTTGCCTTTAATTTCAAAAAAAAACGATCGAAATTATTATAATATGAGTGGTACTTTACGCGATTTTCACAAAAAAATCATTGATTGATTATTCAATTTTCGATATAATCAAAACTATTAGTTAAATTGTATATTATATTATTATATGACATAACATGAATAAATTTACACACTATATTATGGATTATATGTGAAAATTTAAAGTTTCATAAGATTTAACAACAGAGAAATTTCTTAACTACTTGGAAATAGCTTTTTGAAAACTATTTCGAAGGTCTCTTGATCCTAATTTGAATTCCAAAATAGAGATTTATGTACAAATGATGAAAAACTATCAAATCACTGGCCGACAAGATTTTCGTAACACAGGCTGAACCTTTATTTTTAAAATGGAAATACCCGTCGAATAATAGAAAAAATATTTATTAAGCCCTAACACGTACCACTTTTCAATAGCTTAATTATTCCTGTAATTTTATAAGGGTGCGGTTAATATCAGTAAATTTTATGGCCGAATATATACCTGAACTCTATTATTCAGAATAATAAACATAAAAATAACTTTAAATATAAGTAATCTGTTGAATTTCATACTAAGTGGTTTTCTGTTCATAGTGCAAAAAGTGATTATAAAGACGAAAATGTTGAGTCAAACGCGCCGCAGCTGCAAAATTACTCCTGACAAATTTTGCTATATTTGTGGAGAATTTATGGTGAAATCGCAAGCCAAAATGTGAAAAAAGCCTATTTCAAAAATTTTTATACTTTAATTGGAGACCAAGACAAACAGTGGACCCCCAACGCGTGCTGTGTTAGTTGTAGCGTGTTATTGGTGCAGTGGATGAATGGGAAGAAAAAAACATGCCTTTTGCAATTCCAATGGTATGGCAGGACCCCATTAACCATTTTGACGACTGCTATATTTGTCTAACAAAGACTGAAGGTTTTTCTAAGAAAGGAAAGCACAAGATCGAGTATCCAAATTTACCGTCTGCTATACGACCTGTTCCCCATAACGAAGATTTACCAGTACCGATTGCGACAAAATATTGTTTTAGAAGATACTGGAGACAAAGTATCATCAGGAAGCTCCGAAGAACAATGCACTGACCCTATTTTTACTCCAAATACCAGTTCCGGCGAGCCACATTTGATTGTTCAAAGTGAGTTGAATGATTTAGCACGTGATTTGGGGTTATCAAAGCAACAGTCTGAATTTCTTGCTTCTCGTCTTAAGGAATGGAGCTTGTTAGCCAAACAGACAAAAATTACGACCTTTAGAAAAAGAAATACTACATTTTCTGTTTTATACAGTATTGGAAATTCGTTGTGTGCGTGTACGGATATTAATGGTCTAATGAATGAACTTGATATTGACCATAATTCCAGTGAGTAGCGCCTATTTATTGACTCGTCTAAATACAGTTTAAAAGCAGTGTTATTGCTCATTCTGTGAAGATGAAAGAAACTTATGAAAAATATTCGCTTGCTTTTAGAAAAATTAACTACAAGTATAAGTGACAGATACGTGGGGACCTGAAGTTGATTGGAATTTTAATGGGACTTCAGGGAGGGTTTACGAAACATTTCTGTTTTCTTTGTCTATGGGACAGTCGGGCAGTGCAGTAGATCAACACTATGTAAAAAAAATTGGCAAGCAAGAAGTGAGTTTCAACAGGAATCTCAAAATGTTAAGTTTATACCCTTTGAAGATCCTAAAAATGTGCTTCTGCCCCCCTACACATTAAACTTGGATTGACGAACAACTTTGTAAAGATTATGGATAAAGAGGGTGATGGGATTAAATATTTTAGAGAAGTCTTTCCCTAGATGAGTGATGTCAAATTAAAGGAAGGTGTTTTCAATGGGCCATATATAAAAAAATTACTGGACGATGACAATTTTGCAAAAAAACTCACCAGACAGGAACTTATAGCAAGGAAGGCATTTGTTGGTGTAGTGAAGGGATTTTTTGGCAACATTATGGATCCAAACTACCAACAGTTAGTTGACGAACTTCTAGACGCCTACAAATCCCTTGGTGCTCGAATGTTATTGAAAATTTATTTCCTCCATTCCCATCTGACATTTTTTCCTGAAAGTTTTGGAGCTGTCAGTGATGAGCAGGGTGAAAGGTTCCACCAAGATATTGGAACAATAGAAATTGGATATCAAGGACGATGGGATTCGGCCATGATGGGTGATTACTGTTAGTTTATTAAAAAGAGAAAGTGCAACCCCTCATAAAAGGTAAAAGTAGAGCTAATTGATATTTAGAGTTATTTTTTATTAGATGTAAACTATAAATGTTGTCAATATATAATTATTTTTAATAAATATTAAATATTTTACGAATGAATATGGTTCTATAAATATAACAACTTACACCTTTCGTGTTACAATTTTTTTTCATATTTTCGTATTTGTACACGTCCATTTTATCACAATATGCTATTAATTTTTGTGTTACTACAAATAAATTTTTTTTATCGGCCAGTGATTGTCGAGTGTACAAATTGATAATCGCCACCAGGTGAGACAATAGACAGTTTTTGTAAACGAAATATATTGTAACAAATGATATTTCATATAAAATTATATTAGGTTTCGGGCCGTTATGAAATTTTTGACCAAAGAAAGACTAAGGCCCTCCGCACACGGATCTACTCATTTGCAATTTGAGTTTGCAGCTTGATTGCGCAACGCGCAATCGGAATCGTGCAATCGAAATCGTACAATCGGAATCGTGCAATCGGAGTTGTGCAACCTCTTTGCAAGTGGAGTCCGTACACAGGGGGGCCATGTTTGCAACTCTCGGCTGATAGTCGGCTTCAGTTGGCAACAGAGCTCAGATGAGTGGAATTATATTTCCATAATTTTACTTTATGTAGTGCTAGTTTTTGAAAATGCATTCTAGCAGTAATGTGTCTGAGATAGAAATGATAGATTACTATCAGTAATCTTTTTTTTTTTTGAATAACCAGGAAGGTGGTAGTTGTACAACACTTCATGCTTCTCCACCTCTTCAGCTAAAGAAATATTGATTGATTGAGATTGATCACTCATTTTAAATAATATAAGGCCCTCCGCACCCGTGATCTTTTATTGTACGGCACGCAACTACACTACTGAGATTTCAGGCGACCGGGAGTCAGCGTTGCGTGCAACTCATGCGATTCACGTTGGCAACTGGATGTGAGTTTACGACTGGCAGTTGGCCCGTGTGAGGACTCCCACTGTGAAACACAGACAAGGTGCGCGTGACTCCCGTTGACAACTCGAATTGCAAATGAGTCGGCTTGTGTGCGGACGGCTTAACACGAACATAAATAAAAAATAGGCTGTTTAAGGTGACTTGTGTCCATCATTTTTAGTAATTCAAAATTAATTTAAGTATTATTAGATGTTGATCTATGTGCGGGAGGTCCTGTGACGGTGATTACTCCAGAACACATTAAATTATTGGTCTAAGTAACCGGCGCTTAAAAACAAAAGAAGTAGCAACACAAATCGGCATTTCCAGATACTACATGAGCATTTAAAAATGACAAAATTTAGTTCAAAGCGGGTGCTTAGAATTATTAGTACAGTTATTGTAAAAGCAACGTCGAGTAAATTAGTGAGCGATTTTTACAGCTTTGCTGCTAGGGTCAAGAAAGTGGAATTCGATGGTCATCTTCTATGAACCCACATGCAAAAGAAATTCGCTCCCGTGGTCGTCTATCTTGGTTCTGTAATGACAACTAACTGATCTAAAGACATCTACTGATGATAATAGGTCAAAAGTGAATGTCAAAGGAAAAAAATTCTGTCGTGCGATTTTCTGAAAGAACATGATTGCTATAATCTACAATTCCTGTACTAAATAGCTACTCTCAAGTTAGTTTATACAAATATATATATAATATAAATGATATATAGTAACATATAATATAAAGTATCGGCTTTTGATTAAGACAATGGAAGAGTTTAGGAAGACATTTAGGAACAGTATTGTAGAAATCATCCAAGCAGCAAATATTGAGTTTAAATTTGCTTCTTCAATCCTATTCGTAACTTTTTTCATAGAGACAAAACATCCAAGAATCTTCATCATTTTTCAGGAAAGAATCATTTTGCATTTCTACTAAATATTGGAATATTAATTGATAATTTTTTTCTTATGCACCCATAACAACTGTCATGACTGAGAATAGTCGTATTGTTAGCACCCCGTATCACTAAAATGTAAACTAACCATAATATTTGATAGGGTAGCAAGTATTCAAAATCGGTGGTGTATGACACTGTTAACAGTTTGAGGTCTCGCTACAATGAACACTCTATATCCCCGAACGTGTCAACATTTACAAGATACCCTATTTATACCGGATAATAAGTTATGTTACTCTTGGGTTTCTATCGAATAGCTATATAACCATAATCATTTAGCCCAGAAGAGACGATGTAATTTCTAACGAGATCACTCGCATTTAGAATTAAAGAGGAAGCTTGAGTGTAGATAAATCTGTCAAAAATATTAACAAACCTAAATTAAACAAATCATATTTTTAAAGTATATAATATTATGTATCTCTAATACAAAATAAAACTCAATTAACATAAAAATAGTTATTATTTATTGCTTTTGACAAATTCCATTTTTTCCGCAGAAAAGACGTTCTGCACATTTACTGAAAATTGGTGCGAAACTTCGAGATAAAAGTATTTGAGGTCGTTTGCAGTTTTGTCCTTCATCTGAAACATACAATACATAAAAAGCGGGGAAGTTTCATGTAAATATTATGATAAAACATTGGAACACAAGCCATATTTGTTTAATTTTTTATTCGTTATAAGATCCGAATAAAAAACGAGCAAAAATGTCATGCATGATGAGGTAACGAATTATATGGTACGATAGAAGATGATACAGAATTGTTGTTGCTTAGAATTTGCGGTAGGTTTATGGGTGTTTCAATAGAAGCGCAAAATTTGAATCACGCGCCATGTTTGACAGTCACGATATCACATGATTATGACAGATCGAAAGTTGACAGCTGGGAACATGGAACGTCTTGATTGTCAAAAATTATTATTAAAATGGTGAAAGGTGATTGCTACTATTTGTGAAGTACGTCCAATGTGCCTAATTCATTTACTGTGAAAAGAGTAATGAAAAAATTCGATAGTATCGGTTCGGATATTTATTTAAAACACACGATACAAGCTCGTAGAGATCTTTCAGGAGAAAACGTCATAACAGTTTGCGAGAGTGTAACAGAAAGGCCAGAGACGACAATTCGCCTTTAGGCACAAGAACTAGACATTTCAATAAGCATGCTTCAGAGCATTTACAGCTGCGTGCCTACAAAATCCAACTGACCCAGCAACTTATGCCAGTGGTCCATGAACATCAAAGAAAATTCAACAATTGGATCTCTAAGCAACCTGCTGATTTTGCAAAAAAAAATAATTTTTCCCTCGAAGACTACGTTAACAGGCAAAGCTGTCGGATTTGGGAAAATTCACGAATGTTTCATTAGAAAGTGATTTATTAACCAAGAGTCACTGTATGGTCTAGAGCAATGAATGGACCGTTGTTTTTTCGAAAACGAAGAAGGTGATGCAGTTACTTGTGCCTCATTTGGATTGAGGACATTTGGTTTCAGCAGTCACATGTCATACTACCCGTGAAATTATCCTGCACGAGTTTACTCTTGGTCGTGTCATTTTCCGATTTGGTGACCAGAATTTGTCTCCCCGATTTTGTGATTTCACGCCTTTAGACTAGATAAAAGGAAAAACTATGAAGTAAATAGAAATAATTGAAGAACTTGCCATGAAAAAAGTGTAGGAAAATAAGAGTCCCCAAATCAAACCGTTGAGGAGATAAAAATAAGAATATATCTCGTTCCTCCTCTCTCGTGTTTATTCACTTTTTGAATTTTTTAAAAACTATTTAAGTATTTAAAAAGTAGAATAGTCTTCTAAGTACTTGCCAAGAATTTTGTGGCATTGATCACAACATCCACAAAAGCCTCCTTGCTTTAACAAAGTTTGGGATGGTCTACAAGTTGGTATAGGGCAAGGAATTTGCGAGCAATAATTTTTGGGACAAACGAAAAGGGCTTGGTACTGAATGTTTTAAAACTGTTAGCTTTACATTGATAAATGTAT